>NC_088264.1:3909068-4209590 GCF_036013445.1 Caloenas nicobarica
ATATCAGACTTTAAACTGAGAACAATCCAGTACTGCCAGATCTTGTGTAACAAATCCACGTATTATATAAAGTATAATACAGAAATATGTGTAATGCTTGTTATTAAAAGTGCAATTCAATGTCCATGGTCACAACAAATGTTTACTTTTTTAATTGTTACAGAATTGTTTGGATCAGTACCTTGTTATCATTGTGTGAACGATGCCTTGTAAAATAAATGGAAATGCAAACAAAATGGGAGTAAGGTGCTTATTTTGACAAGCCATTTACTTAAGAAACAGCTGGAATCTGTTTGCAATAATGAACAGCTGCAGGTTGGTTTTTTTTATCGGGTTTTCTGATAGAGGTCACTCCAGCTGGTTATTTTCAGGCAGTTCTGCTGCACTGAGACACAGTGATTCGACAGATACACTGTCCAAAACGGGCATATGTTAACGTAGCTAATTCCAACCCATCCGTTAGGATAACGTTCTTGTTCACAAAGGGTAACCTGTTGCACAGGAGTCTAATGGTCAGGCACTGTACTCGAGAGCTGCCGAGTCACCCTGGGCCTCTGCTTCACATACTAGTCTGAGGTCTCCAGCACAGAGAACGTACTGGTAAATATGCTTTTCTTAAAGGTTGTTGATATATAGCAATGGGGCCATAGGAGTTGTTGTTAAGGACTTTATACTTCCCTGGAGTACACAAGAGAAATACACAAGTGAGCCACGAAGCACCGTGTCTGAAGGAAGAGACAGGGAGCAGAGGAAAACAGCAAGAAATGGAAAGCTGACTCATACTAGAGAAGCGCAGCTGAGCGACAACAGGACAAAGTGGCATTTACAGCAGTCAAAAGTATTCAAATGCTTTATAAAACCATTATTCCCTGTGAGCATTTGCTCTAGGATTTCTTTGTTATTAATTGAGATGAACAGCCATTGTTCTCAGAAAACTGCAAAAGCACAAAGCACTTGAGGAGAAGATATGAAGGCAAAGAGGCAGAAAAGTTTACGTTTACCAGACATAACATTTTGTATTGACTTACTTCCACATCACTATCCAAAGATTTTTTGTCATCAGTTGCTATCAATACCTGCAGACAGAAGCAGAAGGAATGGCACTAGATAAAGAGGCCACATCCTTTGCAGTCCCTCTCAGATGCTTTTCTCCCCATCTCTAGAGCTGCTGAGCCCTGAGGAGCACTCTGCAGTTATTTTGTCTGCCAGGCAGTTTCTGTACTGCTAACTCCAACATAGCTCCTTTTTCTTCTCCGGACAGAGGAACTGTTCTGATTCCTTTCCCCCAGGAGAATGCCTGCCGCTTGGCTCCTTGTCAGGATGCAGCATTGTGGCAGTTGCACATGCCCCTGAGATCTGGAGCCTTCAATGGGGCAGTCGATGGCTGTTTTAGCACTTCTTGTGCCCCACTCTGCCTGTCCCCACATACACACCTAGGGTGGTACCAAGCTGCTGACAGTCACATCCTCCCCTACCCCGGGGCAGGGTGACTTCACCTCCACCAGCTGGTGGGACAGGAGGGGTGGGACCCTCAGTCAATGACAGGGTCCTTAATGGGACCCTGAGTCAATCGACAGGGTCATTAACAAAGGAGGTGCCCAGAGTAGCTGCGAAACTTCTGGACCATGTTGTAATTCCCCTAGGCAGACCTGACCAGGCTATAAAGCAGGGTCCCCGCCAAAGGCTCCCTTAGAGTGGTCTTCTCGGAGCAGCGGGTCTATGAACTGGAGCCCTCCCTTTAGACTGGAATGCCATCTAAGGAGACCTCCCGGGATTGAGAGTGCCTCACCTCCTCTTTTGGGTGAGTGGTTATTTACTGGATATATCTTTGAACGAGTCCTTGCCTAACCCAGGCAAGTGATTATTTCTTGTAGGTACCCTGGAGTCAGAGGGCTCTGGTTTTGTTTCTTGTGAGTGTATGCATGCATGCTGTGGATCCTCATTATTCTTATGTTGTTGTACCCCAGTAATCTCCTCAACTGATATCTGAACCTGTATTTTATGTTGTCAGACTGCTAACTAATTGTATAAATCCTGTTTCTAGTCGGTTTATTGGCTGCACTTTTCACCAATACAAGACTTACAAAAGTGACAACTCTTCCACGAGGATGCTGCCACCCAAGTGCCATCAGCACTAGAATGCTCCCAATTTAAGGATACAAAATAAAAACTGGTTTTAAAATACCTAAACAAACCAACCAACCCACCCAAAACACCACCACCACACAAAAAAACCACCAAAAAAACCCCAAACAAAAAAAAACCACACCAAAACATCCCCCCCCCCCCAAAAAAAGGCTCACAAATGCATTTATGAATTAGCAAAAATGTTTTCTCTTCTATCTAGAAATTAAATTATAAAGCATATAAAGCAATATCAATTTAAAATCTAAAACTATGAGTACTTCCTAATATAAAACCACAACTGAGTGGAGAAACTGACTAGCAGCAAAGGAAAAAAAGCACAGAAAGTCTTTGCTTGTGTCTGTGGCCGCTTAACAGAAAGATTATAAGGAAACAATTCCTGAATAAGCAGCTGCCCTTAACCAATTAAACAACCATGCCATAGAACTAAATTCCAGTTGACCATATTGTATTTTCCAGACAAAAGTAACTAGCCCAGCTACAAATGCTATTGCTGAAGACAGGCAGGCCAAAGCTTGGTCCTAAGAAAATTAAACATAACTGCAGAGTTAGTTAAGCAGATCTTTCCTGAGCCTTGCTCAACTGCAGATCTTGAAGCACTGGACCAGAAGGTTATGATAAACACTTCAGTAAATATCTGTTAAAACTGCCTTGTGGAATGCAGCCTTGAAAATAAATCCTTGGCTTCAGGTTTTCTATGAACTTACCTTCATCTGATCTATTCTTCCCTCTGTACACGTGCAAAACCAACTTCATTACAGGTTAATTAACTCCTGGACATTCACTTTGGAAGAGGAAAACCCCCTAAGCCCGTAAATCAGCACACAGGCTGGCATTCCTCAGTTTGGTGAAACATGTATCTGGCACCCTCTTTTAGAGTAAAACGAATAAATGGCACCGTCTTTTAGAGACATCTACGTTCTAGTCGCTAAAGGCCTGTATTATGCCTTGGGTTCCATTGTTTATAAAGGGCATGGGGGAGGCCAACACTGACTCCTCCACTTACCTGCTTAAACAAAGATGGCTGTTGCTTTTTTTTTTTGGTTCCTCTGGGAAATTTTAATGCCTGACTGGAACCCGAGGATATAGAACCTCTTTTGTTGTTGTTCAGTCTGCTGATTTGGCAACGGTGGGGAGAAATGCCTCGCTACACCTATTTTTCTCAGGCAACTGCAGCCGCGGCTGCAGTACTCAGGTCACGAAGACTCTTCTGGAAGCGCAGATATTGCGGTCACACAGGGGACCCGCTCGCCCCGGCCGACGGCTCCGGGCGGGCTCCCAGACGCGGTTCGGGGAGGGAGGAAACCCGCTCGGCGGTGGCTGCCACCCGGCCGGCTGCCCGCCTCACACAGCGCCGGGCCGCGCGCCCCGTCCCCTCAGGGCGGCACTAACGGCCACTAACGGTCACCAAGCCGCGCGCCCCGTCCCCTTAGGGCGGCACTAACGGCCACTAACGGTCACCGAGCCGCGCGCCCCGTCCCCTCAGGGCGGCACTAACGGCCACTAACGGTCACCGAGCCGCGCGCCCCGTCCCCTCAGGGCCCCGCGAGGCGGGAAGGCCCGTGGCCCCGCCCCTCAGCCCGGCAACGCTGCTGCCGGTTGCGTGTCGCCATGGCAACGCCGGGAGGGATGACGACAGCGGGGCGGGGGGAGGGGCAAAGGGAGAGGACGGGCTGTTCCGCTCACCCCAGCGGAATGGCGGCGGGGGCGGCGCGGCGTCACTTCCGGGGCACGCGCGGCGCGTGCGCGGGGCGGGAGGCCGGAAGGTTCCAGAGGGGCCGCGGGAGCCGCTGCCGCCGGGGCGCCGCCGCACGCGACATGGCCGCAGCGCGCGAGGAGGTGAGCGCGCGACCCCCGCTTCCCCCGCGGGCTCCGACTGGAACCGGGGCCAACCCGGGACCGGCCCGGGGTGGGGGCGGCAGCACCCCTCAGCAGCCCCTCAGCAGCCCCTCAGCACCCTCCAGCAGCCCCTCCAGCAGCCCCTCAGCACCCTCCAGCAGCCCCTCAGCACCCTCCAGCAGCCCCTCAGCAACCCTCCAGCAGCCCCTCAGCACCCTCCAGCACCCTCCAGCAGCCCTCAGCAGCCCCTCAGCACCCTCCAGCAGCCCCTCAGCACCCTCCAGCAGCCCCTCAGCACCCTTCAGCACCCCTCAGCCTGGGCGTTTGCTGAGCGCTGCTGGGGTCTGTCCCGGGATGGTGCTGTGCACTCTTGAGGAGCTGCTCCTACTGGCTAACTCTGTCGGTTTCTGTTGCTTTTTAACCGATGGAAACTTAAATCTTGAAGTATATACGGAGAAGTGAAAAGGCGAGTGGCCCAGGGAGTGAGGAATGGAGGCTTCGTGCTTAACGGGGTGTCGAGGGAAACAAAACTACTGACTTGATAAACCTGCACCTAGGAAATGTGAACGTGCCATAACTGAAAGTGCTCAGCAGGGACCCTTGAGTAAAATGAACTGTGTCTAACATATGCGTCTGATCTTTTGTTTTTGAAACAGTTACAGAAAGATTTGCAAGAGATTAACGAATTGCTTACTAAAGCCACGAGGAAGCGACTTCGTGATGTCCTGATGACAGAGAAACACAAGCTGGAGCTCGAAATCAAGAATCAGCCTCCCCCGAAGCCAAAAGATGTGGTGGAGGAAGAAAAGTCATCACTGGGAGGGTACACAGTGAAAATAAACAATTATGGTAGGATTACTTTTCTGAACATTTACTAGAGCTCCAGCATCTCTCAGAAGAGAAGGCAAGGTGGCGCTAGTGTGAGTTACAGTTGCCACTTGGCATTATAGAGAAGCCTTCTTAAGTGTTTTATTTTGTACTGGAGACCCCGGCTTAAAAGTTACTATGTGCTTACTGGGCTGTCCCGACCACACTGTGTATTAATTCTGTTCGTATGATAGTACTGGTGGGATGTATTAATGATACCTGATGTACCAACTAGTATTTTTCCATTGCCTAGAAATGAAAGCTTTGGCTTCTCTGCTCGCCATGTAGGTTAAAGGAGAGAGAATTGCTCAAGATACTTGTCATGTGGGGAGCAGGGAGAAAATTGGGTCAAGCAATCTGCAGCAAAAGCAAGCAGCTAATTCTGACTCCCCTGCACAGACAGGGTTGCTCTCCTTTTACCTGAGCTGATATGTGTTTTTTTTCTCAGAATTTGCAGAAATCAGGGAACGGGGCTACCTGTGAGGTCTTCCTTTTGCTCTCAAGTTATTCCTGAATAATTCATGCCTTTTCCCATATCCCTCTGAAGGTTGGTTCAATAAGGCAGAGATCCTGGTCATTGCTAGGGAACTTTGTGGAGGGAGTTAGAATGGAATGCATGAAGTTCATGGAGCAAAGGTAGAACTTAATCTCTTTTTTTCACTTACAGCTTGGGATCAGTCGGATAAGTTTATTAAGATTTACATCTCTTTAAGTGGAGTCCAGAAGCTTCCAGCTGAGAATGTGCAGGTGAATTTCACGGAGAGGTGAGTTCATGTTGTTGCACCACGCCACAGGGCAGAGCACGGGTCAAGAACACTGTTTGAAATGCAGGGATGCGTTGAGTTCTGTTCTGCATCAGCCCTTACTCCCCCTTTTTTTTTTTTTTCTTTTTTAACTTACACGATATTAGCTTTTAGTAGCACTTGGCACATACCCTTAAGTGCAGCTCTCCTTAGAGGGTATCAGGGTGTTTTAATTTTACAAATGCTTGTTGCACCTCATCACACTTGACAAGATATTTAGGGTTAGCCTCATTTTTTGGTGGTGATAGGACTGAAGTGTACATTAAGTAAACCTGCCTTTCCAAGGTTGTAGGAGATCAGTGACGTAGAAAGAACTCAAAAGACCTTGATTTGTTGTGAAGTCTGGGTAGGTTCTTTTAAGTCCTCAATATTAAATCCAACTGAAGGTTTGAGAGCCCTGGGAAGAAAGTAATTCAGGCCTGTGGAAATCCTTTCCCAAAAAATACGCCTGCTAAGGTGCTTTCAGACATTGTTTTTGGTGGCAAGGCACAATAGTCTTGCAATGATTGGAATATTTGTGCCCTTCTTCCCTCCACTTTCTGGTTCCAGGTCTTTTGATCTGCTAGTGAAGAATTTGAATGGGAAGAACTACACCATGACCTTCAACAACCTCCTGAAACCCATCTCTGTGGAAGGCAGCTCTAGAAAGGTCAGTGTACTGTGTCTGTTAGAGATATTTGGGTCCTTCACAAAGTACCATGTTTGGTGCCTGACTCTAGTTTCAGGAGACTCAGCGCTCACCTTCACTCCTTCCATTCTGTGTGAAAAGTCTCTTCACTGTGAATGTGATTCTTATTAATCTGTAATTGTTGAATTATTCTCTGGAATCCATGTGTTTCTATTTCAAAAGATCATGTCTGGATATTGTATGCTTTTTTTAACAGCGCTCTGACAGCATTTCAGAAATAATTAAGCAGAAAATTCCACTAAGCATCCATTTGCATCCTTGTGCTTTTAAATAGCTCTGAGAAATTCTTTTCAATTTTGAGGTCTGAGAGACCAAAATCTTGGGAAGCTTAAATACCCAAAGCGAAGTCTGAAACCTGCTCTGTCTTCGTAAGGGTGTGTTGCTCGAGAATTTAATACTAGTAACACTTCACTGCTGATGGCTGTGACTGGCGATAGTGTCCATACTTGGCTACTCATAGCACCTTTCTGGACTTAGGGATGTCTCACCTTGTGTGCTTTCTGTGCCATTGTGTCCTGCACTTAGTGACATCACAGGTAGAAAACCCAGTGTTTCAATTTGAAATTGCACTAGAACTAGGACAGTGAAAAATTAAAACAACTAAAATAAACGAGGGTGATGCTCTGGTGATTTTTAGCGTGGTGTAAAAGTGATCAGTGGTCATGGACTTCCTAAGCTGAAGCTCTAGCAGACTCGTGTCCGCTGTGGCACACACGAGTTCTTTGCGAAATTTAGGTCAGGGTTGCAATTAAACAAGCTTTGCTTGTAACTTGCAAACATGGCAAGATTAAGCAATGCCCTAAACCTAGTTTCTTACGCTTGGAGAAATAAATTCGGAGAGCCTGAATTTGGTATAGCCACTTCTTACTCAACAGTCGTGGGTACTTCTCACATCCTGAGAAGCACTGAGTGGTGTTTCTGCAGCAGTATATGTTCTTCTGTATTGGTACTATAGCTCTGTACTAGTAGTATATTAATCACTCATTTGAATTGTCCACAACAAGGTTAATACTTTGTACCCTGAAGGTGAATGCATAGTATAATTTCTATCTGCTACTTAAGGATCAATGCGTGAGTTTAGAAAGAGGTTTATGTTATATACTAATCTTATATTGTGGTTGCAACTAGCATCCCTTTATGAAGCATTCTAAATTCATGCCTTGCTGTTCTCCATACAGATAAAGACAGACACGGTCCTTGTGATGTGTAGGAAGAAGCAGGAGGAAAAATGGGAGTGTCTTACTCAAGTGGAAAAAGAAAGTAAAGAGAAAGAGTAAGTGTCTCCATCTCATTTTCCATTTCTTGTTCTCCACGTTGCCTTAGGGCTGCCAGGAGAGCAGATCTGTACTGACCACATGCAGCCTGGGAGAATTGCAGTTCTGGGGGATAAGCCCTTAAAGCATTGGAGAATCATCAGATTGGGATTATTTTGGTACTAATAGGATGGGCAGTGGAGGAGATAAATTTTGAGTCGCTCTTGCCACTCTTTTATTGTTTTATTGCTAATGATGAAGGCTGCATCATAGGAAATAAAATAGACAAGACCTGCACTGAGAATGCTAAAGGCAATCAACCAATTAAAGATTCATTTCTATTTTGATGGCTGTATTCATTGCAAAAACTGCTCTGGTGAGGTTGGCTTTTTTTAGGTTAACTGTGTATTGTATAGAAATACACAAGCTGTGCTGGTCAAAATAATTGTCGTGTGCAGGTGGAGTTCCTGCCCAAAAAATCTAGCGAGATTGGTGGTTAGCCCTGTGCTTGGGGAACTTGCTCCCTCTGCTGATCTATTTTGATCTGCATGTTTTTCAGGGAGCCTGCAGAAACCAGTCGTTACCTAAGGGATTTTAGAAAACAGAATAAACTGAAGCAATTTTGACAGAGAGGGTATTATGTATAGTCTGGTAATGTGGGACATGTCACACCCAGGTGCTTACCATGTGGGTGGCACAGTTTGTCAGCTGGCTTCTTGAGAAAATTGCTTTGAAATGCAAGGGGTTCAAAAAATTAGTCAACCTCTGGAGATAATCTAAAAAAATGGGAACAGAAAATGCCTTTTGTGTTGTGAGTGTGGCCTCTTCAAGGAGCTTAGTGTGGTCATTCTATTTTTATTCACTTGTTACATGACAGCACAGACAGATCTTGGCACTTTCTGTGTTATATTCCACTCCTGCTTCCTAAAATTAATTGTGGGTGGTGCTTCTGGGGTCATGTTTACTGCAGAATGCTTTCTGTCATCCTTGGTGGGGACAGTTCTAGGTATACTACTCAACTTGCACTACATTTAAGGGTACTCTTTAGGACTCTTCTTATTTGGAAGCTGACTGAGGCATGACTGAAGACTGCCACGGTCCAAAGATTTTGCCAAAGCAAAATCCTCACTGTAACCTAGATGGTTCAAATAAATACTTGAATTTTTTGCCCAGAATTGCCGGACGTACGTAATCTTCTCATTTGTATCCATCTTGCAGGAAGGCTGCTTATGACACCTCAGATCCCAGTGAAGGGCTTATGAACCTTTTAAAAAAGATGTACGCAGAAGGGGATGACGAAATGAAGCGCACCATCAACAAGGCCTGGGTTGAAAGCAGAGAAAAGCAATCCAAAGGGGACATACCGATGGATATTTGAAAGTACTCTAAGGGCTGCCTTAATACTGATCTTCCATGTGAGACATGCTGTGCTGCAAAGATCATTGTTTACACAACCTTGTTCCAAGCAAAGAGAGTCATTTCCCATTGCAGGTTGGAGAAAATATTTAAATAAAATAGCTTATCAAGCATTTCCTTCAGTCAAGTGGTTCACCATTTCCTGAAGAGTGGAGCGTAGGTATATCCTTACCCCTCCTTGAAAAAGCATCTCAGATGAATGGGGAGTGTTGCAAAACTGAGAACAGAATATAAAACAAAAGGAGTCCTAAACTAGAATGGGTCATGGCCCCTCTGTTGCAAGTGACAGCTGTACCCATCTGGTCGCTGGGTTTAATGTCACACTTGATATATGGGGTGTGCTTTTTTTCTAAATTCGATGTGGGGAAGTATTTTGAACTGTAAAGTGTGGCACAAAAGGAGAAATGTTGAAGTAGAACCACTATCAAGCACTCGCTAGTTGAGCAGAAACAATACAGTGTTAATCCTGTGGTATTAAAATGTAGTGATTACTCTCAGAAATTAATTACTGGCTGTTTAACCAGTTTAATTTTGAAAATGAAAACAGCTCTTTAGTGAGGTGCTGTGACCTCCCTGGGGTGTCTTTGCGGTGGCATCAGTCGCAGTGAGCTGCTGATGCTGGACAGCGAGTTCACCCTGGCTCTAGCAGTGTATGAGGAAAAAGAGACAACCTCTACTTTCTTCTGTCAACTTTCACAGGTTTTAAGGTAACAGAGTAAGAAGTGTATTGAGACAGCTTATAGTCCAAAATTTGACTCAGCTGGGGGTGATGGGTTGCTGTCAGTTTGCTGCCTGTGTGTGTTCTCTCAGGTGGTAGCAGTTTTGGCATTTATTGCAGCTCTGCTGCTGGGGAGGGGATAGAGTAGCTGTTTCCCCTCCATGGCCCTGCTTTGAAGAAGAGGACAGGGCAAACATGAGCTTGGCAGCAGGCTTGTTGTTATTTTTTTCCCTCCTGCATCCCTCTCATGTCTCTCCCAAGGACAGATTTGTTTGATGTTACCTAATGAATTAAGGAAGCCATTACTCCTATTATGGTCTGGAGTAGGATTTATTTGCTACCTTGTTCTTGAAGCACTGGACCAAGCACTGCACTACATAGCAGAAGTTAAATACTAGCACGTTGTAGTTTCTAATAGGTCCTTTATCCACTTTGTCTGCTTGTTAATATACATATATTAAGTTTGCATAGCAAGAGTATCTAAACTTGAGGCCATGTTTTATTTTCTGTTCATGTTGATCCTTGTTCATGGCAGAATACTACTTTACCCTGTTGTACAATTTCATTTGTGCTTTCACCCAAATTACCGTGGTGAACTTACCGTACAGTGGCAAAAAAACTGCTTAAACAAGCCTTCTGCTGTATGTCTTTATTTCTAATGTTGCCCACATCACAAACTTCAGCTTAGTTCTGGAACAACTGGATAGTGGTGTTGGTTTTTTTTCCTTCAAAATAAAACTGCCTCTCATACAGACCAGCTTAGTACAGTTTCGCTGCTTCTTGTCAGATGATAGCAATCGCAGTCCAGTAAGTGAATTTAATCAGTGTAGCTTCTTGTCCTTCCCTTATTAGTTTGATATTGATGCTGGACTCTTAGACAGGACAGTCTTGCTGTAATCACTCAAACACACAAACTGAGCCCGTTTTGTGTTTTCTGCCTGAATGTACATCTGTGCGGTGACCTACCACATAGCCCTCTGTATCCCAGACATCTGACCGTGGTCAGCGAAATGCCGGAACACAATTCTGCTGAGCCTCCATCGCCGCTTCACCCCCCGAGGGCGCGACGTCAAGACACAGCGATTTCGGATCCTCACAGGGCAGCTGTCCCGGGGCAAGGCAGCAATCTCTTTATCGGCCACTTCCTAAAACAGAAGACCAGAGCATGGAGTTTGTGTTCCCCAGGATTTTGAGGGGGCTTATTGCCAGACCTCAAAAGCTGGCCATGGAGTAGGTACCACCCTAAGCTTCTCTGCCACCTCGTGAGCATGCTTTGCTATTTGATAGGGAACTTGTGCTTGTCTTCCACACTTGACCCTTTTTTCCTGAACATCCTAACAGTGGATGTAAAGTCATCCACATGGAGACCCCAAAGTTAACCTTATTACACAGACTGAGCAACCTCAAGCCAGTAATTACCATTTGTCAAGATCTGCTTGGCTTTGTCCTTGTTGCAAGGTGGGCTCATCCTTTTAAGATGAGCATGTCCTTCATTAACTGCCTTCCCAGGTAACATGCTTTGATGTCAGTAAAAGGGATCTCATAGGATACATCAGGAGTTACAGCCAGAGAAAAACAAGTCGAAGTGTCTCTGTTCTAATGAGAAGGCTTAAGAAAAGTCATTCCAAGTACAAGAGAGCTCAACAGTTTTCAGGAAGTGCCAGGTGAGCTCAGCAAGGACATGCAGCCTACAGGAAGTCCCTTGAGGCTAGGCAAGCATCCCTAACTGCAGAATTCTTAATATATTATTTTCTGAAGGACAGGAGGGCTCAAAAAATCCTGTGTTCAGTCATGGTAGTAAGTCATAGTTGGAGGCAAAAGGAAGGTCTGAGGCTGGACTACAAAAATGCCCATTATGGTGCAAGAGTGCTGAAAAGCAGCAGCATCAGGCTGGCTTCTGAAGGGATGTTTGCCTTCAAAGGAAGACAGCAGCAATGCAACCCAACTTCAGTAACACCAAGGTCAGTGGGACTTGTCTTCAGAACATAATTCAGTTATTGGTTTTGTCCAGTTGTGCATCTTATGTGCATGTATAGCTCTATATATACACTCGTATCTAGTACAGCTACATACTTGCAGAATTTTTTGGGCCTAGGTAATTCCTGAGATTTTATTCAGAAAGCAGCCTTTACTTTCAGAGAAGACTTTTAGCTTAATTTTTAAGACTTTAATTTTGGAGCCCAAATAATGTTTTTGTCAGGGAGGAATAAGTTACTTTCCTGGAGCCTTCTTCTTCCAGCTAACTGCTGCTGTGACTTCCTGACTTCAAAAGGTGACAAAAGCAGCTGAGGAATACCAAAAGCAAAGTCAGTTGCAATTCTATTTTTTTTTTCTTTTCCCCTGTAAGGACATCCAACACAGACCAGACTTGCCAAGAGAATGGTAAAGCCAATATGTAAGAGCAGATTCATATGCTTTCTCTCCCAGAATGTTTAAGGGTGAAAGAATTTCCCCACAACTAGGCGTGGCCAGATCAAATATGTGCAGGAATGTTTTTGACACTTGCAAATGTTTTTAAGGCTTAGTAAGGCTGAGAGCAGGGCAGTGAATATGTGCGGTTTTAAGAATGGATCTAACACCCAGATCTGATGCAGCTTTTATATGCTTGTAGCTCAGGGAAGGAGTAAAAATTAAGTATTTCTAATTGAAGAGAGCGGTGGTTTTGGCTGGATCAGGCTCCCAGGTTTTTAAATAAGGCAAAAAACCTAAAGTTTTTTTTGGCAACTATAAAAATAACCATATGATATCCTGTATTATAGGAATAACAAGTGACAGCTGTGAGGGGAAAACATGACTCTGTGCTCCGAGTTAGGGAAACGCAAGCGCCGGTGACCCGGCAGGGCCGCTCGGGTCAGCAAAGTGACAGTGTGACAGCAGTGGGTCCCCGCATGGGCCGGTGGCCGTGCTGGTGGCCGTGCCGGTGGCCGCGGTACCTGCAGCTCCTTGGGCAGGAGGGTGTTCTTGCGGATGGCGTTGATGCGCAGCCGCTCGTCCGCGTACTCGTACGCCAGCTTCCTCCTCTTCACGTCCCGCAGCATCCGCCAGTCCACGTAGTAGCTCCGCGCTTGCCTCACGCACGCTGAGGGGAGAACCTAAGTGCAAAAATTAAGTTTATAACACCCGCCTGCTGCACGTATGGTTTGCCCAATTCAAGTATGAATTATCCCCATAAACGTGTCCTTGTCAGGCTTTTTCTAATTACTTCCTTGCAGTGCAGCTCCTGCCCAAGATATTTAGTTCGCAGAAGCCAACAAGGAGCTGAGAGACCCAAATAAACCCGAAGTTACCTCAAAGCCGCCCCCACACCCGCGTCGTTCCCGCCACCGCCAAACCCCGGCGCTCAAGCGAGGCTGAGGCGGCCCCGAACCGGCCGCCACCTCCCCCACCGGCCTGACGAGCCCCACGTTTCCCCCGCGCCGGGTCCTGCCCGCTCCCCAGCGCCCGGGGCGGCCCCGAAGGGCAAGGGGACAGGGAGGGCGCCGGGCTGACCTGCCGAGCGGCCCGCAGCGCCCAGCACAGCCCGCCCGCCGCCATCTTGCCGGTGCGCAGCGGCGGCGCCGCGCATGCGCCTGGGGCGGGGGGCGCAGCCGGGGCGGGTCGCGGAGCGCCACGTGTGCGGGGTCACGGGTTCGGTCCCGCTCTGCTCCAGTGAAACTCTTTCTAGTGTCTTTGCGGGTGGAATTTAATAGAACCCAAACCGCTTTAGAGGGCTGTGCAGTATATCCTGTCATTAGAAGAAGCTGGCATCTTCCACGGAAAGAAACCTCAGGGTCTGACTTTGGGTGGACCAAGAGGACCCCGGGTTAGGGGGGAAAAGTCTGTAAAAATGACAGGGAAAAAGAATCTTGCCAGGAAAATGTGATGCGGAGACATCTCACCGCGTTGTGGGGTCCCTGTCCAGAAAAGGCTGTTTGTCCTGTACCCCTGTCGTTGCTGTGTGTTTTCTGCCGGCTACTTTCCTAAGTGTGGTTTTATTTTTGTTTCTTAAGAGTTTCTTCGCTTACCGATCACCTAAGACTATCGCTAAATTTATACCGGCGTTTTGCATTTTTTTTCAACTCACGGATTTTGGGCGTGTTACAGCATTTTACAGACAGAACTGAATAATCATAACCCTGAACAGTGATAAATACATGGGAAATTCTACTTCTGTTGTCCTTAACTGCCTCATTGTTTGGTGAAACTATCCTGTTCTAGCGACTGGGACTTCAACTAGGCAGTGCTTAAGCCTATGTCCTGATTTCAGGGAGAACATTAAGGTTTTGATGTTGAATTAGTCATTTTCATTAAATTTACCATTCAGATCAGCTGCCTAGCTACATCCAAAAAGTCGTGCTGGATGCTCTCTCGCTTTGTCATGCTGCTGGTTTGTGTGCCCTGCGTCTTTTTTATGTGCCTGGTATGTTGTACTGGTCCTGAAGTATGCAGGAATCTAGAATCTTTAATCTAGAAGAAGACCAGACTGTTTGGCTGATGCAATTAAATTTTATTATCCATGCTGCAGTCAGCAGCAAGAGCTTACCCACCCAGGCTGATGGTGCAGGTGATGGGGATGAGTGGAAAGAAGCCGTTTTCGGTGGTGATTAAGTGGTTAAGTCTCTGCAGCCCGTTCCATTTCTGGCTGCCTTGCCAACACAAGTGTTAACTACTCAGAAGGGTTTAGTCCCTTCTGTGAGCACCCAGTTCAAAACGCGGGCTGGTGGTGACTGGGCTTCCCAGTGATATAATATCTTGATGCCTGACTGGCTTGGAAGTAGATTTCAAGTGTTTGTAGAGAGAGAATTTCAAGCTTTGTTCCCTGATGTTTTTATCTCTAACTTGTTATTTCTGCAGCTTTCCAGCGGGCAAAAGCAACGTGTAGAATATCAGTGGAGCGAACAAAGCGGGGAGCCGGTTGCGGCCATTGGGTATTTGGATGCTAAGAGCACGCATTCATTTCTTTGATATTTTGTTCAGCTTCCCCCCGGTGCTTGTTAGATGGTCTAGATAAGTGAGGAACAGGTGGGTGCAGGGGGGAGAACTGTTTCTTCAGCTGGGGCTGAAGCCGTCTCTTGCTCAGTGACATCGCCTGTGTGAGCAGCACTTTCCCAGCTGCAGAGGGGGGCCATGCGTCTTGTCTTGCAGCACTACCTTTTTTGCAACAGGGTTGGCATACAGCTTAAAAAAGTAGAAACCGGGAAAGAAACTACAGAATCCTGGTGTGAGTCAGCAGCGTTCAGCGCGGTAAGCAGGGTGTATCTGACTTCACCCTCCTGTTGCAGCTGCTGAGACTGGCAAGGATTAATGATACAGCCCTGAGTCTGTTGCCACCTCCATCTCCCACAGCACAAGCTTCTGGGTACAGCGAAAGGAGCAAACTGGCCTGAATGGGAAGCAGTTCGTTAGCTGAAAACCAGGCTTAATAATGCCCATGGCTATGATAATTGTGTGGGTACCTTAGCAATGCATGCAACGTGTAGTTTGCTTTCAAGTTCTCGAGGGTGCTGGGCAAATGTAGTGTTGTGTTTAACTCCTGGGTTTAAAAGGTGGTTTATTTTAACTTTCTGTGTTACTTGGTCGTATCGTTAATACTTGTTAACACATGGGTCTCGGCAAGAATTCTGAGACAGTTGCTGCCAGATTTCCAGGGCTGGAAAAGCGTCCTGGCTCTTGACTGGAAAGCGGAGCATAAAATGATTAGCAAGTGGTTCTTTCTGCTGTGCAAGAATGATACCGAGTTGGGGAATTGCTCCCAAACCCAGCGCGCTCCTTAGGTGGTTTGTGGCAGGGAAACACCCTGAGGCCTCTATTGGTTCCTTTATCTGGGCCATGGGGACTTAAATTCACTGCAGGGACAGCTGCTGGTTTGCAGCTGGACTGGGAAGAGGAGACGCCTTGGTGCCTTTTCAGCTTGCTCACGTTACCTTTGCAAGAGGTGGCTGCATCAGAAGGACTCTGAACCAGATAGCTGAAAGTACCTGAAAGGTAAGCAAAATATATTTTTATTTCCTTTGGGATTTCTGTTGTTTGTTCTGAATGAAAAACCCAGCCGGTCTTTTCTCTGGGTTCCTATAGCGTGTGCCCTCCAAGCCTTTAAAAGCCTTATGCAAACATCAATAATCCTGTGTTATTATTGCAAAATGTTTAGTAGCATTTAATGTCCCTTCATTTTGAAGGGCTTAAGTTTTTCCCAGTTATCTCCTCCAACCATAAGAAACCACAAGTCTTGGTAAAGTAGATGGGAGTTTTGCCTTTGGCTTTAGCAGAGCTAGAGTTTAACCTAGAAAGTAATTGTTTTATAATGTTTGTTTGTAGTAACTTCCATGTTAGGCTCTGATTTCTGTGTGACAGTAGTTGTTTTAAAAGCCCTTCGTTTTGTCATGAGGTCATGCTGGGATCTGATTGCACTTACATCTTATAAGTGCAACAAACACTCTTAGTAGTTGTTCGGTATTTTCTCATCCAAAAGCTCTTCCTATGCCTTCTAGTGCACCGTTTCACAGGCTCCATGGGGGAAGCCAGTAGAAGTTCTTAGGAGAATATTCTGTAGCTTAGTAGATCTGGCCGTTAGCCATTCTTTCCTAAATTAGTCCTTTCCCTAATCTGCTGTTATTACTAGTTATACGTAAGACATGATGTTCTCCATGAAGAACGATTTAAACCCACTCTTTTTAACAGAAGAGGAAAAAAATCCCTTTATTACATGATGAGCAAGCCAAAAAAATCTGTCGTCTTTCATTATGCTTGACAGAAATGCTTATGTTCAGGGTTTTTTTTTCTCCTGAATGATCTCTAAGTCCAGGAAAATCTGAGATCAATTTGTGGTCCCCGTGAAGTCCTAATTAGTAATGACATCATGTTACAACCCAGAATGCTATTCAGCACTTGGTGCTGAGAAAAGGGATTTTGTGCCTGTGTCTTGTCTGTTTGGGTGGTTTTTGGGACTCATCCCCAGGGCTTTGGAAATAAACCCCACAAAACAAAGCTTTTGGGGTTTTCTGCAATGATGAGAACCTGTAGAATTTAGACACTGAATTTGTTCAGAGCTTTGAAGCAATCTCTGTTTCAGCAGTCTGCACAGCAGAAAAAGAAAGGTGTAATTCGTTTCTGGGAAGTGCTGGGAAGCAGAACAGCAGCCGCGTTGGGGTGAGAAAGCTGCATCTTTGGTCGCAAACGGGGGATGGAGGTGAGGAAGAAGCCGTGCAAAACCAAACCAAGAAAAACAAACAAACAAAAAACCAAATCAAGACATAAAAAACCCAACCAAACAAATTGCTACTTGGGAATAAACAGCAGAGATAACTCCCTTATTTTATTCATATAAAATAATTATAGGCTGAATCTTGAAATCCATTCTCTATTTTGGTTGATCTCAGTGGTGATTTTTCTTGAAGAGAGATGTGCTGGAGTGGCCTGCAATATAGGTACAAGCAGGTATAATATGTATTTCCAATAATATAATATGTATTTCCAATAAGAGTCTTCTACTTCTTCAAAGAGTGTTAACTGGGACAGCACTATTATCTGAGTTCAGATGTGCTGTTACTATGGATACATACAGGCCAAACGCTTTCTAGTGATCACATTACCTAATTTAGCACTTCATGTTTTTTCTTCTGCTTGCGCAATGACTGCTTAGTAAGTCACATATGGTGGCATTTTGATTTGCGTTCTGTGATGTGAAATTCTGAGTATTTAACCAAGTATATAACACCTTCTGTACAGATTGACATCTACCGTTAATGCCAAAATTTAGTTTGTAATGTTGAATAAGCCAGCTGATAAATTTAGGTTTCTAACTTTACATTTTACCCTTTCACCCATGTTTGTTCAGTTTCTTCCTTCCTGTTATTCTATGAGATGTTCATTTCTTAAGTTGAAAATTCTTTTTTGGTTGATGTCACAAAACTTTTACAGCAAACAGTTTTATTTCTGTTAAAGACTTTACCTGAAGATTTTAAACTAAATGTTTGGACTTCAGTTTTGCCCTTTAAATGTCAGTGCAGTTAAACAATAATATTTTATTTCTTTATTTTAAAGCCTTAGTTTTGGGACTTAATCAGCCTGAAAACAAACTCTTCCTATTTATGTCTGCAGAGTAGGAAAGAAGGAATATTTTGGAAATAAAAGTACAGGAAATCAAATGGGTTTACAACACATCCACTCCATAAGTTAATAATTTGCTCTAATCACTTCTAAATGAACCTTGCCAATGCTGAGATAACAAATCAGATAATTGAGTCAAAGCAAAATAAAGTTGAAATCCCTCAAGTGAAGCCAATGTTCAGGCACACAAAATGCCAACATGTTGCTTTCAAAGTAAGGAAATTTTTAAATTCTTCCAGTCTGGATAACAGTGTAGGCTACGCACTGTACTAGAAGAAGGGGATGAGTTTAATTTTATGTATCATTTGAGTCCCATGGAAAATACCTCGTAGGTTAGAGGGCCTTTTTGAAGTGGTGGATTAAATCAGAAATCATCAACGTGAGAGCCTGAAGCTGAAGACAGCTGGTTCAGCTCGGTCAGGACAGTTGTACCCAAAGTCCCTGTAGAAACCGACTCTTGCCATTCATTCCCTTCAACACCTTCCCGAAAACATTTCCACCCGCGCCTGAAATGCAGCTGTCCTAGGAAAGATATCTCATGGGGTGTAAAGTGAGCAAAACTAGCTCCCAAACTCTTTGTAGGGAAAGATCAGTGTCAGCTCTCTGACTTTTTCATACACAGAGCGTCAGCACGGTTATCATGCTTCTAGCTGAAATCCATGCAAGCTGCTGGAGGTTACCGTGGCCAAAAAGATGATCCGTAACCCACATCACAGCTGGGAGACTGAGATGATGTCTGTTGTAACTGCAGGGCAATGAGAAGTGCAATGGCATAATTAATAATTGTGATGGGTCATGATACTGAGTCTCACTTGAAAGCTGCAAAATTAAAGCTCCTAGTCCAGGGGCTCATCCAGTGTGACTCTTTTCCAGGTACTGACCACCCTTGTATTGAATTGGGGCAAACCAGAGAATTTGTCCTTTAGAAAATCATGAAAAGCAGCTTTATTATCTTAGTTCTTAACGTTTATTTCTCTTCTTGAAAGCAGCTGTGCTGTTCGAGGGGTCAGTGCTGCTCCTGAAAGCCTACCAGATGGATTTCCAGAGCTGGCTTGCCGTCCCGGTGGGGGTATTGCTGTGCTGTGCTCTTCAGACGTCTGCCATTCAACAACCTGCACCTCACAACTGCGCCCGCGATGGTCAAAGAATATCCTTCAGCCACTTCTACAAGATCGACCTGCCCACGTCCTCCCAGAGGAAGGTGGAGGCAGATCCATTGCAGCACGAAGACAGCGGTGAGGCGCAGGCGGATCCTGGAGAGGCCGAAGAAAGCGAAGAGCAGAATATCATCTTCAGGCACAGCATCCGTGTGCACGCACCCAAGGGGAACTGCGAAAATTTGACCTGCGTTAAGGGTCTGCTTGAAAGGATGGAGAAGCTTGAGAAGGAAGTGGCAGAGCTGAGAGAAGTTTGCAGCCCTCGGAAGTGCTGTGGGGGAAGCCAAGGTGAGTAACAATTGCAGTATCCGTTCTTAAATCCCACATATAGTCTGTTTTCTGCAGAGATTTTGGGACTGGAGTCTATATGTCAAGGTTAGCGGGGGTTCTCTGTGAGTGAAATGCTTGAGTCCTACAGATGGGATGGTGCTGTGGTTTCTGTGGTGTCAAAGGAGATCTGGAGGTCCCAAAATGCGGTAGGACGTACCATTTCTGGATCTAGCACAGGAGAAATCTCCCCAGGCATCTCCCACAAGTGGAAGGGAACAGTTCCCGAGTTTCACATGGTTGGGAGGATTCAATGGAGGAATTTCTGGAAGACAGGAGGGTGGAAGGTGAGGGAGGCACTTTTTTTACTCTCTTTTCCTTTCTCATTTCTGCCTCCAGAATTTTGCACTTGTTGAGAATTTGTGTTTTTAGTTCCTCCTTGATAACTGACTAAAAGAAGAGCAGCGTTTCTGGGGATGATGTTTTGTGGTGGCCACTGGCTCTGACTGTGATCAAAGATTTATAGAGCGTGGCCTCTAAGAAAAGGTTTAACAAACTGATGGAGACAGGGAGAAGTGTTAAGTCTTTGCTTACATGAAAAATAAAGGTGTATAGCAGATGAGAAGAATGTGCTCTCCCTCTTTATAGTAACTGTACTGAGAAATAGCTTAAATTACAACTGTGAAGAGCTTTCTAGTTGACTGTCTGGGGTGGCTGTGGAATCTGTATTCCTGCTGACGATGGACAAATGTGTTGGGAAAGGCACGGGTGGAGCTGGTCCCTCCTTGGCCCAGGGACAGATGGACAAGGTGACGTTTTCAGGTCTTTTTCAGCCCATATTTTCCAGCGATGGTTATACTTTCCTTTTAATGACCTTGACTGTGCGCTACCTGTCCATTGCTATGTTCCTAATTTTTTTTCTTTTTTTCTTTTCCTCTTTTCTCTCATCCGTGTGTCGCACATGCTGTTGCGCATCCTGGTGCTGCTCCGGCCAGGTGTCTCGCACGGCGGCGGCCGCGGGACCTTCCTCTACGAGCCCTGCAGCTGTAAGTGTGCCGAGGGCTGGGAGGGCAGTGACTGCTCCCGCCCCACCTGCCCCGGCCGCTGCAGCGGCCACGGGCGCTGCCACGGTGGGACGTGTATCTGTGACGAGCCTTACCTGGGCGAGGACTGCAGCCAGCAGCTCTGTCCGGAGAACTGCAGCGGCAACGGGATCTGCGACACGGCCAGAGGCGTCTGCCGGTGCTACGAGGAGTTCATCGGAGAGGACTGCAGCGAGAAATGATGTCCCGGGGACTGCAGTGGCAATGGCTTCTGTGACGCAGGAGAGTGCTACTGTCACGATGGCTTCTTTGGCCTTGACTGCTCCCAGGGTAAGACATGCCTCGGAGTTATTTCTCCTTTATTTCATTCTGCGTTTCCCTCTCTACCTCCCGTAAACGTTTGGTTAATACTGTAGGTAAGCCAAGCCTGGGGGTCACCATGTTCTTCTTGGAGTTCCTGCTGGGATAGGGATTGCTGGCTGGTCCTTGTCTTCAGTAATTGCCTGGAAGACATTTCTGAATTGGGGAAAGGTGGAAACACCGTTAAAGGTAGAGCTAGCATAAGCATGTGTGTAGCAGCTGAAGGAGAGAGCAAAACGGGATATGGAGCCTTAATTAAAGAGGGAGCCAGTCTGCCTCTTGACATACAAATAAGACAATAGAAGGTAAAATCATGTTTGCTGCAGTGTGCACTGCTTGTTCATAAAGCACTTGATTTGATAAAACCCGTGAGGCTAAGGATGCTTACATTCTTTAAATAACCTCTCTTTGGAGGGAGGTCCTCAGGAAATTCTCCCTTATCCTACCTTGTTACAAGGCAGTAGGATTTACCTGAGAAGACCTGACGGAGTTGACCTTGAGATGTGTGTCCAGCAGTTTCTGCTTGATTCTGAAAAACCTATCATCTCCCTGTAACCGCAAGTAGATATTCCAGTCTTCAGCACTGAGCCTTTTACCCTGGAAGCCGCCTTTCCTTCTCAGCACATCACTGCTTGGTCTAATCTTGCACAGCTCTGCAGGAAGGAGAAATAGGTAATACCCACACGCTGAACACCAGATATTGCTCAGCAGGGGTTTGCAGTGACCTTACTAGCAGGTTTTTTTTCTGCTCCTGATCATCCCTCAGCGCTCGGGCTTGACCCATCTGCTTAGAGACTCGCCTTTTATTTAAAGGATTATTAGCTCAAATTCTTCATCCAAACAAGAGCTCTGTGTCAAGGCTTTACTCCTCCTACCCCTTCCACACTACCCAGAGGTGTTTCTCACTCTTCTCTCCCGTCAGTAGGCTGGGATTTGCTGCCCAGGAGACAGCACCTTTACGGAAGTGGCAAGTAGAGGAGAAACAATTCTCCTAGAGAGCTGTTGATTGATACTGAGCACTGTTTTTATTTATTTAATATTGTGGGCTTTTTTAATGTGTCTCGGGTCATGAAGTGACATTCTGTTGTATACTGCCGTGGTAACTGGAATGTCCGAACATCTAGAAGTTACTATCAAGCATGCAACAGTATAATTAATGGCTTGCAGTTCCTTGTGAAGAAGAACTAGAGGAAAAGGACACATCAAACAGCAGATACTTGCCTGTTCTCTTCCTGAACTTTGTTTACTGGCACTCCAAAATAGCACTGTGGGACATCTGAATATGAATAAACCAGCAGTTTAGGCAAGGGGTAAACCACACCGTATACATGTAGGTTCTTTGTTATTTTACTGCAAAGCTGGATTATTCAAATCCAGCTTCTGCATCGCAAGGTGAGGCAGGATGGATGTTCTCACATTTTGTATAAAGTTTTCATCAAAAGCAGCGGCATGCACGTATTGAGGGTGGAATTTGGTGAGAGATGTGAATTACACGACGGAATAAATGCTGCCTTTCAAGTGAGAAGAATCTCATGATGTTATCTGACCTAATGTTGCTGACACATGCCTTTTTACAGGCACTTGCTATCTACTTTTTGCTGTCAGTTAGTGCCTTGCTAACGAAATACAGCTGGTAGACACTTTGATCAGTTTATGATGTGCTTACTTGTAATTAAAATCAGGTGAACTTTGACAGATGTTCTGCATCACTGCTTTCAAGGGCTGCTTCAAGACATTGATGAGACACCTGTTTTGTGCAAAAAGGTTAAGGCACTGTTGGGGTCCTGAAATGTATTATGTGCCACAGATTTGCCCACGTCTCCTGCAAGCACCAAGTGTAAGTTTCCAGCAGTCTAAAAGCTCAGTTTTCTCCTTCTGCCATGGAGAAGCTGTGTTGCCCAGTTCTGGGGCCTAGCTGACATTTTGAAATGACTCTAACAGTGATATGAAAAGAAGGGTTTTGGCTTTTCTTTCTCTTCCTAGGGGCACTGGAAGTGCCAGCTTTATGAGAGAGTTTTTCTCATGCCAGTGTGGATTTAGAAGCTGGAAAGAAGAGTCCAGGAAATTATCGTATTTGTTACTGACTGCAATGTTAATTTGTATTTAATGATCTGCCGTTAGGCAGAAAGAAATGAACAAATCCAAGATAATCACAGACAGGGAGTTCCAGTTCTGCGTTCTCTCTGTATTCAAAAGAGGTTTGAAAAAACTTCTCACTTGGCCGTGTGAGCCGTGGACCAAACGATAAGACATCATCCTCATTGCAATGTTTTTCTTTACTTCTCTTCTAGTGATTGCTCCTCAGAGCGTGCAGCTGCTGAACTCCACAGAGAACTCTCTGGTTGTCAGCTGGGATCAAATGATTGATGTGGATAATTACCTCATTAGCTATTATCCAGTAGGGCATGAGACATTGGTGAAACAAGTCCACGTGCCCAAAGAGCAGCTCAGCTATGAGATTGTGGGTCTCCGCCCCAGCACCACATACAATATCACGCTTCGCCATGTGAAGAAGGGGATTCTCAGTGAGCCCAGCTATCTAGAAGCAAGTACAGGTAGGAGCGCGTGGTCTTTTTTTTCTGAGTCAGAAGTTTTAGATCTTTAAAGTTAGATGCAAGCTAGCAGAGTGAATTGTTTGGCTTTGCAGGTGTTTAACATCCTGTCTGAGTGCTGGAGAACACCTTCTCCTCCCATCTCAGCCACACTTTTTGCCATCATTCTCTTCTGGAGAATCTGTTTCCAGATAGGTATCGTTGGAGCTGAACATATCGCACAGTTCCGATCTCCCACATTTATATTATCCACATCCTACTTGCACTGACGCCTCTGAATTCCAGGGGATCCATAACATTGCCTGCTGAAAGAAGCAGGAATGGAAGCAAGCAAGATATGGTCAGCATGTTATTAAGAATATTCGACTGGATGCAGAAGGGACATTAAAGTAGGCAGGATGTCATTCCTATGTGCTAATTTGCCACACGCGCCTGCAGCAGTGAGTTTTCCTCATAGTCTCTTCCCCACACTGAATGAGCCTGATGCTACCAAGGTTAGGAGGCTGGGTATGGAAAGACTGCGTATTTGACACATTTTCTCTCTCTGGAACTGAAATGGCATTTTGTTAGCAGCTGATAGCATGCTGTCTGCCTTCATTTGGCAAAAACAGCAAAAAGTTTGGTTATTTTGACATTTTTTCTTCTTTTAGCACAACAGGTGGGAGCTGAGAGCCAGAAAACTCTGGAGTTGGAGTGTTACCATGGATAAAACTAAGCCTGTTGAAATATCGATTGTGCTGTACTTGCTTTTTGGCTCAGGAAAATGTCTTGGGTCTCAGAGCAGGCGACTTGGGGGGACTAGGGGCAGTTTAGCAACTTCCTATCTTACATTCACCTTTTGGTGCTGATCCTGCTTCATTGTGACCCTTTGCTCTCCTTTCCAGCCCTGTCTGCACTCAGTGCCATCTGGGTGACGGAGGAGATGGAGCACTCCTTGGAAGTGGAGTGGGAGAACCCGCCAACTGATGTGGATTATTACACGCTGAAGTTCAGATCCCTGGTGGAGATGGATGAGAAGCAGGTCGTGGTGCCCAAAAGCAACGACCCTAAGAGCAGGCACGTCATGACTGGTGAGTACCTGTGGGTATTCCAGACTGGGCAGGGAGAAGTGGCAGAAGCAATTGATGGTGAGGCCGTAGCCCTGAGATGATTCTTCTGTCATGTGCGGATGGCCAGTTTTCCTTCACCTCATGCCCACTGTAGGCCAAGGTAACATCTATTGGGGTTCCCTCTATCTCATGATGATGGGCGTCTCTACAGGGAGAAACTTATATGCCGCGTGGATAGAAAGCTTCAAGGCACATTTATTCAGCTCTAGTTCTGTCCTTGTTAGGAATAAAGTATATTTATCTGTTTCAGAGCTGGTAACACTGATGATATAGAAATCCCCACTTACTATCATTGATGTATGCCCTAAGGGGCAGCTGGGACCAAAATTGCTATCAAGGCGTTCTCAAGACAAAAGGAAGTTAGAAAGAAATCTAAACTTTTAAGTTCCTCTCTGCTACAAACTTAGAACTGGATAGACTAAAGAAAATAGCTTTCTTTAAAAAAATTACTGTCTTCCCTAATTGTTGGTGATGTTCCCTTTTGCTCTTTGTAGGCCTGAAACCTGGCACAGAGTACGAGGTCACTGTCATACCTGTGAAGGACAATACCGAGGGGAAACCATCCTCAGTGAGTGGTAGAACTGGTACGTGGCAAGTTTCTTTTATGGTCGCGATGTTACTACAGGATTTGTGGAAAGATCTGTCCAGGTTGCAGCACAAAATGTGCACAGTTGGCTGCTTCTTCATGCATAACCTGCAGCCAGGCCTGCTTATATCTTAAGCTTGTCTACACTGTATATTATACACTAAACTTAGCCCTAGCTCAGTCTCTTCAATTGGTTTTAGACCTACAGTAACTTCACCCTTAACTTGACTAATGGCTCCAGACAGACAGAGGTTAAGCGTAGTAAGCTGGACTGTGTGTAATAACAATTCTCAAACCAGCTCAGAGCTAGGTCCAGCAGTAGCTCAAAATTTTGCTGCTTCATGACTTCCCTAACTAGATCATTGACAGGATAACCTTGCGTAAACCTAGCACAGGTAATTTGCGGTCTGGGTATAGCCCTTCCTCGTGGATCCTTTGGGCAGCTGCCACTGATTTCTCTGGTCTCTGAGCCCAGGAGCAATAAGGAAGAGGAAAAGCTTTTCTTCCTTCCTGTATTGCTTGGTTCCAGTGTTATTTTTCTATTCGCCAGACTGTGAACATGTTGTTTTCCTACAACTGGCAGCCCAGCCATTCCAGACCTAAATGTTGAAGTAGACCTGGAAACTTTGTTGGTCCATTGATGCTTCAGTCTCTTAAAAAATGTGGCAGAATATTTTTTTTAGCTATTGAAAATGGCTCAGGGTGCTGAGCTATTTATTATAGAAAAACAGACCTTGAAGAATTTTCAACTCTCATTCTACCTGTAAGATCCTGCAAACTCTGAAATTCAGCTTTCTTACAAAAGGGTAAGCATGCTGCATCCAAAGACTGAAAAATCCCAAATCAGGCTTGATATTCCAGAGGTTGTCTTGTAAATTATTCCATTAAAAGAAAATTGATTTAAAATGAAAAACCCCTAAAGCCTCTACACTGCCATTGTAAGACTGCTCTTCTTCCCTATGCAGATTCTGATTATATGGAACACCCTTGGCTTGTGTTTTCTGGCTGTTCCTCACAGACATGGGGGCTGCAAAAATTCTTAAATAAGGAAAACTGAATCCACAATGAGTAATTCTGCACATATTCTTATTTAACCCCTGGAATTTAGGAGCTATGACTAAGACAAATGCCAGCTATTGCAAGAGCTATCGCTAAACTCTGATTCACCACGTAAAATAGAAGAAGCCTTAGTGGAGTCTGAAAAGACAGGTCTGCAGGGTAGGTAGAAGGGAGGAGCAACAAATGGCTGATGCTGGAGGCAGAGCAAGGATGGGACCTGTACTCGGAGCTGTGAGGAGGGCAAGCAAAAAGGTAATGCTCAAGTTGGTACGCATGGAAGGTGAAGCAGGTAGCCTGCAAGGTCTTCCTGCAGAAAATAGTGGAAAGTTTCATCTAAAGGGTAGAACGATCCTGCTTTCTCCCTGCTCTGACCATACTGGTTTCTCATGGATGACTTGCTTTCTCACGGGGCTGTAGGAAGAACCCAGGTGACCGTGTTTTAGCTGGCCAAAGCAGCAAGGCAAAAATAAAGGAAATGTGCACATGCTGTGACAGGTACTGTAGTGATTTAATTCGCCTGGAGACTTCTAATCCTACACTTTGAAATGTTCTCTTAGGAATTGATAGCCCAACCAATGTGACAGCTGACCGAGTGACAGAGGATACAGCCACTGTCTCATGGAATAAAGTTGAGGCTCCCATAGACAGGTACAAGTTGAGATACACCTCGGCTGATGGGGATGTCAAAGAAATAGAGGTGGGGAGCGAAAATGACATCATCACCTTACGGGATCTGAAGCCAGGCATGGAATATGTCATCCACATCTGGGCAGAGAAGGGGCCCCAGCGGAGCAAGAAGACAAGCACCAGCGCTGTGACAGGTAAGTTGTAGCAGCAGAGGCAGCTGAGTTTGAATTTTAAACTCCTTCACCAATCTTACTTGCTTTAGTAAAGCTTCTCCTGCTCTGCACAGGCTTTTAGTGAGGCAAAAAATTCATGTCATTTTTGCTAGCGACGCTGAACGTATCTCCAGATCAGCTTGAAAACTCTTTGTTTTGAGACCTGTTATGGACAGGTCCTATGGGAAGGCACCGGGAGGACAGTGAAACAGCCAAACCCGAAGTCTCAAAGCTGGAACATGTAATTTGTGCCTTGTCTTTAAAATGCCATAAGCCACCTCCAAGCTTTTCTTTGGCTGATTGTTGTGGCCTTTCCCAACAGGACAAGGGGCTCATAGACATTTTGCACAGATACTCATAACAGAGTGTTTGTTAAAAAGGAAAAACTAATTTATTGGCATCGCGGCATAAGGTAAGAATCACGTGGAGGATCAAATCTCCTAACAGGATGTTTGGTCACCGTCCCTTGGTGACCGGGGGTCAGTCTCCCCTGGAAGGGAGCTTGCAGCAGGGTCTGCAGCTAGATGGGGAAACTACTTGAATGACTGTTTTGCTCAGCTCTTATAAACCAGCCAGCCATGGTCCAATGTGGCTGCGTGTACAGGAGCAGTTTCTGCTGATGATTTACAAATGTCTTTATCTATGTGCAATCTGTAGTTCTCCAGCAGAAATCACCTAGGGGAGCATTTGGGTTTCTCCACTCGGGAGATTAACCAGCAATTTAAGCATACAAGTTGGGCTAGACACAACAGGAGCTGCCTCAGGGAATTTGTGCGACTGTCTGAAGTTCCCACCCAGAGGGGATCAGTAAGGATCAGTCAAATGCTTAATCGTGAAGTTGGGTCAATCACCTTCTTTCAGGTTGGTTCATTGTCTCAAGCCAGCCCATGTTCCCACTGATACAGGTGACTGACTGGAGAGCTCCTGGGCCACCCAGAGAGTTAAGGAGTTAAATGCACAGCATATGCATACAGGCAAAGCCCATAGCCAGCTGCAGTGCAATTATAACTAAAGAACAAACTTGATTTTCATATCACACAAGAAAATCATTCACTTGATGTTCTTGCCACAGGTGAGCATCTTATACTGCTAACTAGCTGAGCTGTGATTATTCAAATAGACGTTCCCAGTGTGCGCCGCTTAGGGTGACACAAACAAGCCTCAGCATCTTTCATTAAAATGAGAAGTAATGTATTTTCATCTCTCAAAAGAGGTGAGATTAGTACACGCAGGTGGAAAATCACAACTTTTACCGTAGCTAATGTGTGGTCAATCACAGTGCAGCTAAGCTGGTGTGTGGTAAATTACAGCGCGGCTGTCAGATGGCTGTGCGTTTGTGCTCTGGAGTTTAGAGCCTGCAGCAGAATAAACCAGAATAAGAAATGCTGTTCCAATAACTTGCAAAGCATCTGCAAGTCCTTCATTGCTCAGGATACTGAGATGTATTTAGCAGTTCAGTTAGAAAAACAAAAAACCAACAAAAACCCCAAACAAACAACAAACCACGTGTTCTATATATAGGTCATGAGCTGTAGGGCTGTCCTCGAGCCTGGCAGGATTCAAGAAGAGACTGGACAACACCCTCAGAGACATGGTGTGAACTGTGGGGTTGTCGTGTGCAGGGACAGGAGCTGGACTGAATGATCCTTGTGGGTCCCTTCCAACTCAGGACATCCTGTGTTCTGCATGGACTTTCCTCTCTGCCCGTGCAGGGTCGGCTGTGCTTTTGTTGCCAACAAAGAGCCTTGCTGCAGCAGTGAGGAAAAGACCTAGGCCGCAGTTTAAATACCTCGGAACTGGTTACCTCCTGGCTTTGTAGTTCAGGCCCATCCTTGATAAGAAAAAAAAAAAAGGATGAGAAGAAGAAGAAATTGGCAGGGCCACAAATGGCAGTATCCAGTGGGACTTGCTGAGATGTCACTTATTTACACTGCATGATCAAAATCTGGTTTGTAGCTGAAGAAAAAACTTCTATTAGATTTACCAGTTTGAGCTGGAGGAAAAAAAAAAAAACAAGCACGCTTTTGGACACAAAAACTCTTTTTAGGTCTTAGGGCATAGAATAATTTCTCGAAGTTCATCTGTTTTTCCACATATATTTGATAGTCTAATAAAACATACTTCCTCTACCTATAAAACCTGTGTTGTCTGCGTCTTTAGACCATTGTGATTACCGCAGCACAGTACTAAAACTTGTAACAATTATGACTTTTTGCTTACAGAAATCGACAGCCCAACTGACCTGTTGACTGACCAAGTGACGGAGGGCGCAATTACTGTTTCCTGGAATAAAGTCCAGGCTTCAATAGACAGATACAGAGTGAGCTACACCTCGGCTGATGGGGACACAGAGGAGAGGGAGGTGGAGAAAGACCAGAACGTCACTATCTTGGCAAGACTGAAGCCAGGCATGGAGTACGTCATTTACATCTGGGCAGAAAAGGGAGAACGACAGAGCAAGAGGGCCAGCACTGAGGCTGTGACAGGTAAGAGGGCTGTAGTTTTCCTTAAGAGTGTAAGTTACAGCCCAGCTTTGCCTTAACAGTGAATAAGTCCATCCCAAGATAGTTTCACAGCAGAGGGAGATTCAGGCTTAACAGATCGAGTCTTCAGGTTATAGTGCATCTTGCTGTGAAACTTATTCAGCATCATCATAGAGAGGTTCTAATTACCTGTATGTACTACAGATGGGCTGTGTTGTGATTACTAATAGGGATTAGGGGAGATGAAGCCTTTGCAGCAGTGTCTCATGTATTTGTATAATCTTGTTATATTTTAATTTGTTAATTTGTTTATGCTCCGTCACGGAATAGAGAAATGCTCAGTTCCTTTTTGTAGATGAAGAAATTGAAGTGCAGAAAGATCAACAGCGTGCAGGGTGCCTTTTCTTGCAACTGGATGATTAATCCTTGTTCCTCAGTTGTTCTTAATGGGACTAACTTCTCCATGTGCAGCGAGTCCTGCTTAAGAAGTTGTAGTGATCTGCCCAGTGTGAGGGTTACAGTTTTATAACAACATTGTAAAGCTAAGTGTCAGAATCGATTGCAAGCTGTTGCAAGTGTTTACAAGACCCACGCTCGAGGTCAGGGCCTTGCTGAAGGAGGACGAGTAAATGCGTACCTGGGTCATCCTGGTCTCCTAGAAGAGTTTAAGTTGTCCTCTCACTTTCTGGGCAGATGACACATCTGTGAGCTTCAGAGGCTTGTGACCGTGAGAAAATAAGACAGTAACAATATCTTGCTTTGCAAGGGCTCTCATCTGTCCAGGAAAGGACTGGCTGTGCTGTTTCCTAGGAAACAAGGATTAAAGACAGACATCTCAGGCATTGATGCCTCCCAGCTTTGTGGGTCCAATCAGTGTGTCATCCGAAATAGGACTTGGAAAAGGAAGAAACTGGCCCTTGAGGGGAAGGAGTGTCACAGCGTCACAGTACAGCTGACTGTGACAGCCTGTGTTCTTCGCTTTTAACTGTCTCTGCAGAGATCGACAGCCCGGCTCACCTGGTTGCTGAGCGAGTGACAGAGGACACAGCCACCATCTCCTGGGACAGGGTCCAGGCTCTCGTAGATAGGTACATGGTGAACTACACCTCTGTTGATGGTGACACAGGGCAGGTGGAAGTGGGGAAGAACGAGACTACCACGACTCTGACAGCACTCAGACCTGGCACTGAGTATGTCGTCTACCTCTGGGCAGAGAAGGGAGCCCGGCAGAGCAAGAGGACCAGCACTGAGGCAGTGACAGGTATTCCAGGAGGATCTTTGTGGTTCTACATAATGCTATGTTGTGGAAGCGACCTCAATTTCTGTGCCGTTTTCTTCTGGCCTGTTGCAGAGCATATACTAGGCATCATTTTATCTTGTGATCACCGGTGGTGTGGGCTCATCCACGCTACAGGCACCTTCAAGCTTCAGATAGAGATAGAGCCTCCCATCAAGTCTAGAAAACTTTTAGGAACTAACAACTGCTCCGTTAATTCAGAAACTATCAGCATGGCGCGAGCTTCACCGCACTTTGCTGAAGCGCTGCAATCTTCACTTATTGGCTTCGCCTGCTGTTTTTGATCTTTGGGTGCACTAAGTTCTGTAGGTGTGGCTGAGCTCTGCCCCACAGTATAGACTACTGTTGTTGAACCCTGCTTAAACTTAGGATGGTTCAACTAGTGTCACTGATAAGAATGGTGTTCATCAATGAATGAAGACTTGGCAGGCAACACTCCTATTTTAGTTGTCTTCTTCCATAACATGAACGGGTAGCAAATGGTTTGAACCTGGATAAAGTCTCCTAACTATCAGTTAAATTTCTTTATATAATCAAGGATTTTGCTTACAAAATTGGCTGCTTAGCTAGGCTGAAGATTGACTGCTTGGCAGAGGACACTGCTAGCGTTTCCTGGGAATGAGGGAGTGATGTGGCAGGATGCAGATCTCACTATCCTGGCTAGTGTGAAGCCACGCGTAGTGTGCATTGTCTGTATCTGGGCAGGACAAGGAAGCAAACAGAGCAAGATGCAGGCACAAACACACTCGTGGGTGCGCTGTGGAAATTTTGCAGCTCTGGAAGGAGGGATGTAGCTTCACATGCTGAATTAACTATTATTACGTTCTCCTTTGGCCACCTATTTGGCCAAGGCCTTCTTCCCCCAGTCGTACTGAGGAGAAGTGTTACACCTTGCTGGCACCTCATAACTCAAAAAGAGCTATTTGTGGGGTAGGCTGATAACGGGGAGCAGGGCTACCTCAGTCTCTCACGTTTTTTCTTTGCCTCAGTGTACTCAGTGTCCGCCAGGACTCAAGGGCTGTGCATGCTCCCAAATAACTGGTCTAATGGATCTCTCTTGAGGATATGTCAGACCTCATTTCTTATAAACCTTAGCTGTCAGTTGGCTCCTCTTTTGTACAGTCATTCTTCCCTGTATCTCTGCTTGATAGTTTACTCCTGAGGCCTCTGTCTGAAGCTGCCATGCCTCAGCACCTTACCTTGTCTTACTCCAGTTCCGTGCTGCGAGTTGCAAGCACGGTGATGAGCCACTGAGACCTAGGAAAGCTACAGATGAGTTAGTCCCCGTCATCGTTTGCTCCATGAGGGAACGATCGTGGGGCTTTAGAAAGAAAAAGCTTTAAGGGGAACATGTGTGTCTTTTAGTTATTCACATTTTCTACTTTGCACTTTATTTCCTAGACATGGACAGCCCGAAGAATCTGGTAACTAGCCAAGTGACAGAGGACTCGGCCACCATCTCCTGGGATAGTGTCCAAGCTCCCATAGACAGGTATATGGTCAGCTATACTCCTGCTGATGGGGACACCAAGGAAACAGAAGTGGGGAAGGACTGGAGCGTTACCACCCTGACGGGACTGGAACCAGGCACGAAGTACACCATCCGCCTCTGGGCAGAGCTGCGGAGCAAGCAGAGCAAGACAGTGAGCACTGACACGCTGACAGGTAACTGCGGGCAAGAGGGAAGCGAAATGGGGTAGAAGGAACGTACCCCCCTGTTATTTGACATTTCATTGTCTGTTCATCTGTTTGCATTAGTGGGTAATGAAGATCCACAGTAGTAAACCCATTCTGGAAATCCAAGTGCGTGAGTATAGACTACCATAAGAGACTACTATCATAGAAGAGGCAGATGTAATACAGGAATAATGACAGCAGGTGGTACCAAGCATATTTCACTAGTCTTTAATCAAAAGCATGCGGTGCTTCATGTGCTGCTATCAAGCCTAAGAATAACAGAGGCTTAACAACCAAAGTGAAACCATTTTAGAATCAGGGACAGTTAATGGCCTGCCATTTGACTCGTGGCCTTAGACTGGCCCGAGGAAAGTGCCATATAGGCTTCAGCCTGTCCTGTTTAGTCAGTCTTAAGGATTGTGGTGTATCGGTAACATTTCAGGGTCACTCCATATTCATCGACCTTGCTAATGTACTTTTTCTTAGTTTATGAATCAAGCTGGTATAACATAGAACAGTTGAAGCTTGGATCTAGGGCAAGATGCTAAGCAGTTTTCCAGTGCTTATAGAGCTTGAGGGCAGCTGATGGGACAAATGGGATCTCTTGAGGCCAAAAGACTGAACCTGTCTGGAACTGGAAATGCAAGGAGAAATGACGTTGTTTGAACTGGATTGAAAATGAAGGCACCTGGAAATTTCACGTGAAGTGAAACTGCTGGCAGAGGGAATGCATTTAGCATTAGTAGGGATATTTTTGAAATATGTACCCAAAAAAGCCATGCACTTTTTGGGGGGTTCGTTTGTTTGTTTGTTTTTTTTGGTGTTATATTTCCAAAAATAAAGACACCGCTGCTAAAGTAATACAACTTCTGAGGGAGTGGAAAAAACCAAACCAAAACAAAAAATTTTCTCGCTCAAGGTGGAGGCTGATTATTCCCTAGCATTTTGGTTTTGGCAGGGAGCTGTTCTGCGGTGGTCCCTGCACCCATGGAAACTGCTCACTGGCCTTCAAGATCAGTGCTGTGAAGCTGTAGGACCCTCTCTAAGGCTGTGCTTTCCATCCCTTGCTTCTCGTGATGGATTTGGTACCTTTTAGCTCCCTCTTCTGTCCAACGGGAGATATACGTGTAATGAGCTACTCTGAGGAGATTTGTGTCATCTTATTTAAAGCAGTTGTTCGGTGGTCTCCTAAATGAAGCATGAGTTCATTAGATAATGAACCAATGCTTAACTCGGAGCCTGGTGAAAGATGGTCTTAAGTTATAATGAATAACCAATGTTTTAAACAACGTGCTGTGTGAACTTTGGTGTTACCGTCCTTGTTGTTGCTCTTATATTCGGTGTTTTGATTTCTTCTCTGCCTTTGTATCTGTTTTAAATGGTAACCCTAGACACAGGAGTGCAGCATTTCCTGGGAGAAGGCACATTCACGACTGTAATGTTTCACCGATCCATTATAATTGTTGTTACGGTTGTCCTCATAGCACTCTTCAAGGTCTAGGATGCCTTGTTGCCTGGTTTATATGGAGAAGAACGGAATGAACAGACAAGTTAAATGACATGGCCATAGTGCCCCAGGGAGCTCTGTGGAAGAGCAGGGAATTGAGATTAATTATTCAGTTACAGTTTGCTATAAACTCAGGTGTAGTTCAGGGTTGGATCACTCTTCCCTGAAGGCCAGCACTGCCCACCAAGAACCTTCACTCTAAAACTTGGAAAGCCAGACAAAACTACTCCTTAAATTGTTTTCCTTAAGATGTGCCCAAAACACCAGATTATGGCAAGCACAGGATGAAAATTAGGGAGGGGTTTCCAAGTGGGCTTTAGAAATTGGTTTTATCCTGAGGGAAGCGCTGCAGCCCTGTTGTGGGTATCTCATAAGACAGACACTTTCTGACGACTGCCGTGAACTGGCATTGCTTAAAAATCAGTTTTTCTCCTCATGCCGAACTTGGGCTGTCTGACAACACAGGAAAGCTCTGGCTAAGCTTTTGACGTCAGTGAAGGAGCAGGCGTCCCATATACAGCACAGACTAAACTGTAAAGCTGTTTTTTCTGTGTATTCCTGCATTTATTAAAGAAGGCTGAAGCATGACAACAATAAGGCCTGTGAAGTCAATTCTTCTTCTGCAGCAGGGAAACAAGGGGTAGGGGCTCTCTGCAGGGCACACCAGGGCCAAGCTCCAGGGTTGGGGCATCAAACCCAAACCTGGCCTATCTGTGAGTGCTCCTCAGAGAGGAGCCTGATGGAGGCTGCTCAGGCAGATGTGTCAGGAGCTCCCGGGCCCTGTGCAGCTGAGCCGGTTGCAGGGCTCACAAAACATCCCAAAACAGATCAGTAGCACACCTTGCCATGTCTGGTCAGGGCTTCTGCTGCTTCTTGCTAGCTGTGAAGGTCATTGGGTGACTTCTGTAGTTCTCAGGATCAGGCATTGAAAGCTCAGCCCAAGCCCTGTCCTGCATTTGCTGTCTTTCATCTATGCCACAGGACTCAAATTTTCTTTTTCGATAGAGATCGATCCTCCCAAGAACCTCCGTGTATCAGATGTGACTCATTCTACTGGTGTGGTTACCTGGACTCCTCCTGCAGCACAGATTGACGGCTACACTCTGACCTACCAGGGTCAAGATGGTGTGAGCAAGGTACAGTGAATTCCTCAGTCCTAGAGACGTCACTGAAATCACCCCTACGATGATGGGCTCTGCCTGTTGGTTCCTGTGGGTGTGCGAACCACAGAAAAACAATTTTGAGGGAGAATTTATGTTATCCATGGCTCAGTGAGGGAGAACTTAAGGAAGAATATATGTTATCAGTCATGAGTAGAAGCTGTGGAAGGACTTGGTGACAGTGGAACACCTCCTCCCAACAGATCTCCAGGTGCAGAGAATGTTTGCTTCTTCCCTTCGCTTTTCTAACTTGTTACTACCTGGAAGGGCAGCACTCACCAGGGACAGAGTATCCTCAGAGTCCTAACAGTGTTTTTTGAGACCTTGCCCCCAGTCTTCTTTCTGAGACGGGCTCCATGTTTCAAGGATATACGGTGAATGTGCTTGTCGGAGCTCTATGAGAAAAGCCCATAAATACATACTGAGTATGAGGCACTGTGGTCCGGAAAAGCTAAATGCTATTAAAATTGGATTGGCCTTTGATCTGTTTTATTTGGCAGAAAGTACAGCTGAGTCCTAGTGAACAGCGGTTCGTGTTGGAAGGACTGAAACAAGGAGTGAGGTACGCCGTCTTTGTGAGGGCCTATAAGGGAGATCGCCAGAGCAGAATGACAGACAGTACCTTCTCAACAGGTAGGATTTGGCCTTGGTTGTCACGCTTTTCCGTGTGCTCTGCAGCGGTTGTGCTTTGTGATGGAGGTCAGAGATAGAGTTTGTGTTCTACAGATGCACTGGGAAACTGTGTGATTATAGGCAAACCATCTAGCGAGTCAATGTGTCTCCTGGCTGGGAGTCTGTTCTCAGCCACACCGTCTGGAGGCCTGGAAACACAACGGGATAGTGTGAGTGGCGGTTGCCCACGCCGGTCAGTGCTGCTGGCAAACCTCGCTAGCCAAGTGTGGGACAAAGCCTGGTGAGCTGCCGCTGGGCAGGAGAGATGCTGATGCACTAGAGACCTTTCTGCGTCACCCCAGTAATGGTAGGGCTCAGCTGTGTATTGTTGTGGCACTGGTTAGCTGCCCGGGTTCTTTTCAGAGGTCAGGAAACGAGCACCATAATGGCAGCAAATCAAAATCTCATGCCAGCTTGTTGTGGGAGCCTCTCGGACTGTGCCAGCGCCCACAGGGATGGCCAATTGTGGACAAATTGTGAAATGCAGATAAATTAAAGTCCATGTTTACTGGCACTCCCACCTTGACAAACAAAGGCTTGTTTTCCTGCTCTCGCTGCATCTCTGGCAGCCTCTGGAGACCCTCTCCGTGTGCCAGCAGGGGGGAAGCCTGCCAGCAGCAACCTGCTGTTGCAACCGGGCTGTGTGTCAGTGCGCAGTCGGGGCTGCTGCTTTCTTTACTTTTTCCTCAAGTACCGTCGTCTTGAGGAGACTCCGAAGGGCGCGAAATGCCTCCTCCAGCTCTGTCGCCTGCGTTGCTGATGTGACGTCTTGCCGTCTCTGTTCTCACAGTGAGCTTCCTCTACCCGTATCCCGCGGACTGCAGCCAGACGCAGCAGAACGGCAACGCCTCCAGCAGCCTGTACACCGTTTACCTGAACGGGGATGGCAGCAGGCCCATGCAGGTGTACTGTGACATGACCACTGATGGAGGCGGATGGACAGTGAGTGACTCTCAGCCCCTCTTTGGTTTTTTGGGGGTTTTTTATGAATTTAATCCAGTGGACCTGGTGTACTGGTGACAGCTGAGGCTCCTTTTGCTCTGCTGCGCTGCTGTGTTTCAGCTCCTGCCGCGATGGAGTGGTGTGTTTTACAAAGGCTGGTGGATGCTGATGTACCCCGGCTCAAAGGCTTTTTCATTGTTCGGTCGTGAATGTCACACAAGCTTTATATTATTCCAGGGAGACCCTATTGCAGCCTTTTAGTACTTAAAATGGGCGTATAAGAAAGCTTTTTAGCAGGGCCTGTTGTGATAGGACCAGGGATAATGATTTTAAACTGAAAAAGGAGAGATTCAGGCTAGACACGAGGAAGACATTTTTTACAGCGAGGGTGGTTTAGATCGCACTAAGATTTCTGCATTTGTGGAAAGTAAATGGTAAAATTTGCACAACTGAGTATTCACCGCAGGTGCCTATGTGCAGTCAGAAAATGAAAATGGATTCCTGTGTGTACCCAGCTCAGGTGCAGCATACTATCAGCTAGAGTCATCTGTTCCTGAATGCTTCACCTTTTTGTCTGCATTTGAATTAGGATGAGCAGTTCTCATCCCCGTCTTCATCTTTCCTCAACCCGTCATGAACTCTGATGCAGCAATCCTTGCTTTGCAGGTGTTTCAGAGGCGGAGCACTGGCGAGGTGGATTTCTACAAACGCTGGAAGGATTATGTGGAAGGCTTTGGAGATCCCACTGGGGAATTTTGGCTTGGTACGGTACAAGAGTGTGACCAGTGAAGAGCTGATGATTAGCTTTGTAGAAGCACCTAAATGCTTAAATATCCAATGCTCCAAGCCTGAAGCCTCAAACTGTCAGCTTTTGTATCTTCCCTAGAAATGCCAATGAAGCATGGAGGGATCTCTAAAGGCCACTATGTCTTTCCACTGACATTTTTGGGTTCTGAAGCAGTCCCAGAGCAAGCCAAACTCTGGAAAGGTTTATTTCAGGCTTGTGTGTTCCTAAGAGAGAGAAAATAAAGAAATTGCATTCATGAAAACGCAAAGGCTGGGATACTACACAAAACTTGGTGTACTTGGTAATTTTTTGTCTGTCTTGTTCATTAGTGAACTCCGTATGGATCAGAGAATCCAGCGCTAAATAGGTCAAAGTTTTTGGAACAAGAGTCTTTAAATGTTCTGGGAAAAAATAATGTTGCACTACAGCCAGTCTTGAGCTGTTTTAAGCTGTTTGTTTTCTTTCTGATACTGCTGTCTCTTGCCAGAAAATAAGGCAGAATAAACTCGGCCAAATGTCACAAAAGCATCGAGCAGGGAAGGAAGGAGGCAGGAAATAACCAGTTTAGCCAGAATAGCCACAGGGTGAGAGTCTAGGCCTGCACAGGTGAACAGGCTTTTCCCTTTTAAGAGTAATTCTTTTTTCTTCTAGGTCTTGACAAGCTGCACAATCTCACAAGCAGCAGCCCCATCCGCTATGAGCTCCGGGTGGATTTGCGGACGGCCAGTGAGTCTGTCTACGCTGTCTACGACTTCTTCCAGGTTGCCTCGAGCAGGGAGCGATACAGGCTGTCGGTGGGGAATTACAGGGGCAATGCTGGTGAGGAGCGACTCCTGCTTGCGCTGTCTCTGTGGGGACTTGTGTGTTTGTTTTGCTGGTAGCGTGGGAGCTCGTTAGATCAGATGTGGTTCTCTTTGAGGAGAGAAGTGTGTACCTCCGGGGAGGACTGAGGACAGTGTGTCCACAAGCCTGTCTTCTGCTGAAGATGGGAGAAAGAGTTGCTTTTTCAGGAGGAAGAGAGGGCTCTGTAACAGAGTGAAACACCAGCTGAAAAGGCAGACTGGGAAGCATTTCCATGAGAGAACCTGTGCTGATGGGGGAGCAACTTCTGGGGCTACCCAGCTGAGAAGTGCAAAGAAAAAGTGGCTTTTGTTCAGAATGGGAATTTGTTCAACAGCAGTAGCTCAACGCCATCCTGGTGCTGGCTTCTGCCACCGGTAGATCCTTACCATTGCCATGGTGTCCATGGTATTCCAGTTATCCTTTAATATCCTCTTGCCACAAGGCTTAGATCTTCAGCGGGGTGATCCAGCCTTCAGACTTGCCCTCTAATAGCACCCTTTTAGAAATTATTGTCTAGACCCACCCTGTGCTGTTGCTGTTCCCCTGACGGTGCTGGTGTTCTGCCTGAAGGGTGTACAAGCCCTCAGGCTGGGCAACTGTCCTCTCTCACTCCTACTCATACCTTCCGTCCTCTCCCTTAGGGGATGCAATGACCTACCACAACGGCTGGAAGTTCACAACGTGGGATAGAGACAACGATGTGGCTCTCAGCAACTGCGCGCTGACGCACCATGGCGCATGGTGGTACAAGAACTGCCACTTGGCCAACCTCAATGGGAAATACGGGGAGAACAAACACAGCGAGGTGGGTGGCAGAGCTCTGTCTGGTGGTCATCTCTTCTCCCTGGCCTTGAGAAAACACATGGCGGGGGTTGTCTCTCCTCGGAGCAGGAGAGATTGCCCAGGCTATCCTAACTCACTTGGTTTGGAAGGAAAAGCCTTAAGGAAACCTATAGCTCTTGCTCTGTTATCCTCCCTGGATCCAGAGGACTTGAGATCATGGCCTCCTGGTTCTTGTGGGCAGAGATATTTGGGGTGGAGCTGTATTGATTTCTGAGGAGAACACAGAAAAGAGCACCCACTAGGAGCCACACTAGGATGGTGGCTCCCTGTCTTGTGTGGCCTATACCTTGGCTTTCAGGGCATGCCTTGATGTGCATCTCATTGTACAGGCTTATTTTGGGCTTGAAGGTGGCTTGGTCCTGTTTTGTTCCAAACTGGACAGAGATTTGATTTATATTAGGAGTGTCTGGATTGTAATTACCAGCAAAATCTGGTGAACAATAGCATCTCTGTTTCTTGGAGGGTTAAATGGTATTAGAGGGGGGCAGTGGTAGGCTCCTAGCACTTGGTCTGGGTGCTTTAATGAAAGAAACTCCTTGGTCTTTTCCCAGGGGGTGAACTGGGAGCCATGGAAAGGCCATGAATTCTCCATTCCTTTTACCGAGATGAAGATCCGTCCTCAGTCTTCCAGTAATGAGCCAGTCCTGGGGAGGAAGAAGAGGTTTCTATCGGAGAAGAGGAAGAAGATCAGGGCTTAAATCAAACTCTGTGCAGGACAACACCCACAGATAACGACTCAGTATTTCTTAACAAAGTTAGATTCGGACAGCTTTCTCCAGTACATCGGAGGCAATCGCTGGCCAGCTTGCACCCGATGACCTCTGGATCTGCAGCCCAGCCTGCTTCCAGCCTCTGGAGCTCCTGGTGGGTGATCTGTCAGAGACTGGGAAGGGACTTGTGGGGAGCAGCCCACTAGTAGCTCCTCTGGTTGGCTAAGCATGACAAGAACCTGCTTGATCCAACGTGTGCAACTTCTACAAACTTTACATAGGACAAGCTTTAACACATGATGTTGTTTCTCAAAACGCAGGCTGCTGACTCGCCTTAATTCTGTCCTTCTCTGGTGCCACCCACTTCAGACTTCAAAAACTTAAATTTGATCCCACTAAAAAAAAGAATAGCTCTCTAATTTATATCAGAGAGAGTTTTCCTGAGACTAATCCCTCTTTCCATTTTCATCTGTGGTCCTCTTTTCCTTTCCCCTCATCATGCGAGGCAAATACCCTACTCTTCCTCCAGTCAAAGGTCTGGGTTTTGGGAAATGTTGTCAGGCAGCTGGCAAGGCTCAGGTGAGGTCTATAGTCTGGGTTCCTCAGCCTCCAGTATTGCATCTCTCCAGGTTAAAATCCTGCTCTATATTTTGCTTGCCTCTTCTCATCTCCCAGCCCAAAGAAAAGCCTGAGAAACACAGTGAATTCACGTTTACACTCCTGGGTGAGCCTCGGAACAGGGTAAGCGTAAAGGCTATGCTCCTCCAAGCTCTGCTCGCTATCCCAAACCTGCCTCTGCATGCTGCTTGCCTAAGAGGCCACTTACAGACCGCAAACAAAATTCTCTGTGCGATCTACTGCCTTCTGCTTTTTCATTAGCAGCATGGTAGCTAGTGATGCTGAATGATAACGCTTGTCATCTGGCTCTAAAATGAGCATTTTGGAGTTAAACTGATCCTGCATGCTCTCTCGCAGGCCCCAGTGCATGGTGTCACATTTGGCTGCTTTTTCTTCCTCATAACAACAAGGGTGAGTTCTGTTTTCTTTTCGTGGAATTCTGGACCACCAGCTACTGCCAGGGAAGTAGTATGAGGTCACCAAAGGATGCTTGCTCAAAGGCTTCCTTGTCTGAGCAGACTGGAACATGATTGTCCTTTTCTATCCCAGTACTAAGCTAAGTAATATATTTTAAAGAATCCTTCCTAGACTTTGGAGAAGCAATAAAATTTGCAAATAAAGGAAGTCTTGAAATATTTCTGTTGTCTCTGCTTTGGGTGGCAGAATTATTTTTCTTCCCATCCATATAAGCCTTCTTTATGGAGATGGAGCAATACACAGGCCCTTAGCATTGCCAGAGCAATGTGGAAAGACTGGGGCTGTGAAAATTAGGTCTTTGGAGTCTGCTCCAAAATGGGGATGGGGACTATGTGATCTCTTTGTGACTTAATACTGCAAAAAAGTGAACTGATCCATGGCTGCTAGGACCTGGCTGAGGAGAGCGAGCTGGAGAGCTGCCTCTCCGAGGTGAGTACTAAATTCTTCACGGTACTTTCAGGGCTGTGCCTCTTGTGTGGGTGGGCAGGCAGAGACGTTCGGATATCTGGACCTTGGTACGCGGGAAGGAGGAGACTAATGGAGGGAGAAGAGGAAAGGAAAATTGCACTTGAAGTGTTTTGCAGGCTCTGGGCTAAGAGCATGAGAGAGGGGCACAGGAAAATGATGAGGGTTCTTTGAAGAGGTTTCTTCCCGTTGCCTGATTGTCTGTAGGCGAGCGCGGGTTTCACCGTGTTGTTCAGTTGAAGGGCACAGTGTAGACGTGAGGAAGGTGGCTGGGGGGACCCCAGGACTAGGCTCACACACAGCCACTCTAAAAGTAAGCGTATGCTCTAAAAAGCAGCCGACGTGATCATTGCCAGCAGCTCTTTCCTGTGCAGAGGCAAAACACAGTCCTTTTCTAAAGTTGAATCTTGCCTGAGAGCAAGGAATATTCTCTTAAGTGGTATGAGCTTTGTATTTCAGAGATAAAGGCAAATGAGACACTTGATTTGTAGTTTCTGTGTTATCTGTAGTTTCTGACTTATTCTTCCTGATTATGGGCCTCTCTTTCACCAGGAAGGGCAGTCAAAGTGGCAGCTGCTGGAAAACAATTGTGAGAAGTCAGTATTTCCGAACAGCCACGGGATGGCATCATCTCTTCGTGCTAGTGCGGGAGAAACTTCCCCCGATTCTGCTGGCTTCTGTGGAAAGACCTTTTTGGGGTTAACCAGAGCCTGTGCTACAGCTTTAGGAGCTGGGACAGCTCAGATAATGCAGTTTGTTTGCCTTCAGGAACTGGCTGTTCTGGTTTCAAGGCTCAGGCTGGTCGGGGTAGTCCCATAAAAATTTCACATTCTTTTCCTACCCTTGTTTTGCTGCAATACCCAGCCCTGTAATGGTGATGCCGCAAGGGCTAAACCAGATTCTCGAAACCTCTGCCTTGCCCTGAGATCACTTAAATTTTTCAGCCGGTGAGGTTTGCAACATGTGCAGGGGCAGAATTTGAATCCCAGAAGGATTCTTCACCCACCTCCCCCGTGTCCCAGCCCGGACCCAGGAGGAGGAGGGTGAAGGCATGCTTCTTCCCAAAGACACCGATTCTGGATGGTGTAATTAGGAGAGAAGTGTCTTACTGCAGTGGGCACTTGCTTGGAAAGCAGCAATGTTATTTCTGGTCACTGCTCTAGGCTTTGTTGGCTGAATAAATAGAGGAATAATCAGCAAATATCCCATTCTCCCCTCCTAGTGGGGTTTCGGGGACCTGCGGGGACAACTTTTGCATCCCCTCAATCCCTAGACTGCTCCGGGATGCTCAGCTTCACCTCAACCCCTGCCTGTTTCTAACCTGGGACCCAGGAGCGCCCGGACCTGAACATGGTGTGCAGGGCTGCCGTCTGGAGAGAAGCAAGGTGTGCCCCGCTCGTTTCTTCCCCCAAAAAAGTGTCTCTCTGCCATTTCTAGCCACTCAGTGCTGCAGTCCTGTGCCCTCCTCCCACCAGACTCCTCCAGAGCCTCGGCGCTGTGGACACGGTGCAGCCAGGGGCATCATCCAGGTGAGACGCAGATTTATTTTTGTCCTCGTGGAGGGAAAGCTCAGCGGTGCACGATTTGGTGCAGCCTTTGCTCTGCTCAGCAGAGGCGTGTGCGCCTGGTCCCGGGTCGTGCCCAACGCAGACGGCTGCGAGAAGCTGCAGACACCGTGAAATACTTGTCTGATCAAAACCAACTGGGGTTAATTAGTCTGCGCTGCTGACCCGCTGCAAGGAAAAATCCCTCAGCAGCCCACCTCCCGCAGTGCACAAACACTGCTCTTCTGCTTCCCACTACTTTTTGCAACTGGGGAGAGGAGCTTGACTGTATTTGTTAACAAGGCAAGGCCATTAAACTTGATTAAGCTAAGCTGTTTCTTTAAAAAAACATCTCCGAGCTGCACAGCTGGCTGCAGGCAGAGACCCAATGGCCTCTGCCTGCTGAGCTCTCCCCATGTCTTATCTAGGGCCAGGATGCAGACACAAGAAAGATTTCCCCAGGAAAATAAACACATGATTGAAAGCTAGAGACAGGACACTTGTTTGCAGTTTGAGAGTCATTTATTTTTGTTTTAAAAAAGAAACACTGCAACAAAGTTTTTGGTTTTTTTCCCCGTTGCAGGGGCTGTTTAGGAAAAGAAACGGTCAATGCTGAAATGCGGTTGTGGGGAGGCAGTGCAGGGTGTCTGGGAAGCGGGGACGCACGCAGCAGTGTTTCTGTACCATGCTTCTGCTGCTGTGGGCTCCCTGCTGCCCAGCATGGGTGACGGCTCCTGGTGCACCTCAGGCTGTTGCTGCTCCTTTTGTCACAAACAGCAGCTGATTTGGTGTGCGGTTTGGCTAAACCAGCAGCCCCTGTGCTTTATGGGGTGCAGAGGCTTGGACCATCTGCAGGTGGGATGGATCAGAGCAGGGTTGTACCCTAGTTCCTCCCTGCCCAGCCCAGCGGTGGTTTTGAATGATGGTTTTAGGGAGCTCTTGAAATTCAGACCTGGCTCTCAGCTCCCCAAAGCCTGGATCAGAGATATTGTGTGTGATGCAACACAGGACGTTTTCTTGATGGTTCTTCGGTTCTTGTAGGAATCAGTTGCCCTTTCCAGAAATGTTACTTGCCAGCTCTTCTGGTGAAGGACCTTCTTGCAAGTAGCCATGCAAAGCCCAGCAGCTCCACGCCAGGTAGGCTGTACTCTGCTGGTGCTGGCTGCCTCCGTGCCGCTGCTTGTTCGGGTATGCTTCTTGCCTCCCATCGCGTTTCCCTTTGCTCTTTTTTTTTTTTCTTTCTTTTCTTTTTTTTTTTTTTTTTAAATATTCCTCCAGGCAGCACCACCCTTCCTGCGGGGCTGCTGGCGCCTCTGGATTGCAGCAGGAGCACCTGCGTGGGCAGCTTTCTGACGGCTGCTTTGCCCACCTGGTGAGCGCGGAGGCAGGAGGGCTGGGAAAAGTACCTGGATGGGGGGGAAATGAGGGAAGGAAGAAGAATACAAGTGCAGTGTTGGTTCTCTGGGGTCCTGGCTGGACTGGCAGTTTGGGACAAAGACCAGAGCTATTCCTGCGTTCTCTCTAGGATTAGGTGTGGCAAATTCTAATTTTTTTAATAGCATTATATGTTGCTTCCTGTTTTGGAGGAGAAGGGAGTCACTTATTTCAGCGGTAACAAAGCAAGCTGGAAAATAAGGCACATATGGGGTCAATTTAAAGGGCTGTGCGAAGAGGAGCCTGGCCTCCCGGCTCTTACCAGCACAGCCGCACGCAGCCAAACCCTCTGACGTGATGTTAACATCACCGCCCTGTCTGTGTCGGACAAAACAGGCTGTGCTGGGACAGGGTGGCACAAACGGCTGCTTCTAACTGGTGGCTTTGCCGCCCTGCTGGTGCACACCCCGGGAGCCGGGGGAAGGCGGCATCGCCCTCGCCCGGGTTGGAAGCGGTGGTGTCCGGCAGCTCCATCCCGTCTTGCCCATGTGGGTTTGGCTGCTTGTTCCCCAGACATCTGGCTATGGCTGGCAGATCTCTGCTCCAGCAACTTAAGGACTGGAAGAAAATGGGAGGAAAACATCCAGTGTACAGACACAGGGCAAAACCCAGATGTGACGGGGCTTCTGGTCACGCGCGTGTGTCCCTCACTGGCAGAGCAGGCTGGGGGAGACAGAGCCTGGCGGGGTGGAGAGTGGGGGGCAGAGATCCCCAGCTCCTCGGGAGGTAGGCAGGGGGAGCAGAGGGTCAAAACCAGAGTAGGGGGGAGACCTGCGTGTGGACCCATTAGCTGCTGCGCCTGGCTAAGCCATTGCACATCCAAGGGAGATGGGGATGGAGAGGGATGCGGGGTCCAGCTGGACGATGCATCCCTGGGTAAGGGATGACTGTGGGCATGAACTTCACTCCCCTCTGCTCCTACAGCACGTCCCAAATCCCAGAGCCAGTTGGCTCGACAGCTGTATAGAAGCCCCAGCAGCAGCATGTGCTGGTGGGTCTGTGTGTGCACAAGGGCTGCAGGGAGAGGGGATGGCCGAGTGTCTGGGAAAGCGTGTCTGCTGCTTCAATACCGCTTCGGTGTGCCGAGCCCCACAACAGAGGGGCCTTTGGTCCTGCTCTTCTTTAGTAGTCATTCAATAAATAACTCTAATGCCCGTAGCGCTAAGCCTTTACACAGCTTCAGCTTGTGTTTCTGCTGTTGCAGTAGCATGGTGGGCTCTCTAAAGGCAAGTCTGTATAAAACACTCTTTCGAGATTTTTTTTTTTTTTTTTTCTGAAGTGCTGGTGCAAAAGGGCCAGTCTTGCAGCCTCCTCTCTCCTCCCTGCATCTAGCCTGGGTGGCAATGCATCTTGAGGTCTCTAAGGTTGGGCTGAGGGCATCTGTCTTCAGATGCTCTCAGCTGCCTTTGGTTTGGTGGCCGGGGAGATGGCACATTTTTGAGCTGTGGGACAACTCTGCTCCCAGCTTTTTTTGCATCTCCAACACACGCTGGGTTTGGACGGAGACTAGACAGCCAAGTTGTGCCATCTCGGCGGCAGGGCAAGCAAATGAGGCGTGCCCGTGCTTGCTTCGCGTGCAGCCGTCTGTGTTTGTGCAGGGGGAGTGTGCAGGCGGCTGTGTCTTCGAGTGCACGTGGTCTTTGTGCACCCTTGTCTGTGCCACGGTGCGTGTCCTTGCACACCAGTGCAGAGGGAGAGAGCTTTGCACCCAGTTTGCTGAGTGCCAGCCCAGTGCGTGTGCATTGTGCTCATGGCAGGAGGTACGTACGGCACGGTGGCAGGTCACCCTTGTGTGCTCAGCAAGGCACACCTGTCCTTTGCAGGGGTTTCTGCCCTTGGAGACGTTCTCATGGTGGGAGAGAAGGGTCTTGTATAAACCTATGCCCAACTGCTTTGCTCTCTGCTGGCCCTTCAACATGCTGGTTGCCCGCTGGGCTCACCCTCTTTGGAAAGTCACCATAAAGTGGCAGCAGCTTTGGCATCTCCTTACCCCTCACAGTGCACAGCTGAAAGGACTGGTGGTATCTCAGAGGGGAGGGCCTGAACACCCTCCTGGCTGCTAGATGGCCAAAGAGGGTCTCTTGTCCAGCAAGAGCAGCTTGGGCTGAGCAGAGATCCACAGGTCCTCTTCATCCTTCTTCTTCTTCTTCTTTTTCTTCTTGTTCCTCTCGGCGTGCAGCTGCCCGTTGCTGCTGGTGGCACCTTTCTTCCTGCACTCTCCCCTCCGTCTGCAGAAGCAGCAGTGGCAGCAGATGAAAATGAATGCAATGAGGACAACAAAAGGCAGACTCATCAGCACGACCAAGCAGACGGTGTTGAAGACGCCTTCCTCATGCTTGGTACGGATAAGCTCCAAGATGGAATTAAAGAAAGAACTGATCTTCTGCTCCATGTCGGTTCCTGGGCAGGCTGTCTGTGCTGCTCCTTCTACTTGAAGGTCCCTTGGGATACGGTCAGCTCGTGTCAGCAACTAGTGGGTTCCACAAGTGTCCTTGGATGGTGCCTGCGGAGATAAATAACCACACGGATCAGGTACCTGCTCCCTCAGCAATTTTCTCCATGGAGCTGCCAGCACAGCCAAAGCCTCAGCAAGATAAGAAGTCTGATGCCTTGGAGGGGTCTGGGGTCACAGGGGCTGGGCCGTGTTGCCAGCCACGTCCCTTTGGGTGTCCCCATCTGAGAAACACAGCCTCCCAGCCTCTCCTGGGGTCCATTCTCAGTGGTGGGCATGGGCGAGGAGAGCTTTGGGCATCCCTACTTGCCTTGGCATCTGGCTGAGCACAAATCGGGCTGCCCCCGGACACACATCTCAGTCCTTGCTTGGCAGCCACAGCATGGAGCTCTTATTAGCCCTTTGTAGGGCTTATTTTTTTAGCAGGGGAAATACTGTCTGCAGGAGGAGCTTTCCTGTCTAGGAAGGGACTTGCTTGGTCCAGGCAAGCAAGCACTGCAGTGAGCAATAGTGCTGCCATCGGAGCTGGGATCCAACATGCCACAGGTTTCCCCTTACCCCTGATTCACTCTGGGACGAGGTGTCTGGTTTGGACAGACCGTTCTCACGGTCCATAGTCTGGGACGGGCGGCTGCGCACTGGTGTGCCTGTGCCGGGCACCGTGCTGGGGTCCGGTCCTGCTGCTCGGGCACCCTGGACACCACTGGCAGGTCTGGGGTGCGGGCTGCGGTTAAACCAGCCGGAGTTTTGATGGGAGCTGGAGTCAGTGGGACTCGCAGGGGGTCGTCAGGCAACCACGGGCCCCTCCGTTCACCCAGGGCTGGCAGCAAATGTGACGGTGTGGGGAGGACGAGGGTTGGCTGGGGATGGAGGAGCCTCCGCTGTGCCTCACCTGGGAATTGCTCCAAGGGCTGGGTAGGGCTGAGGAGCATTTCTGCAGCCTGACGTAAGCTCTTCCTCTCTCTCGGGGAGGGAGAGGTGCCGCTGAGTGGCAAGACTCCCAGGGAAGCCCTTCTGCAGGGGCAGGGACCTGCTGCCTCTGCTCACGGCTTTCCTCCTCTCCTGGGGCCAGGCAAAGCTCCCAGGGGTTTTAAGCAGGGGAGGGGGCTTCATGCCATGAGTTTGCAGTTTTGGCTCAATGTGGGGGTCACCAAATTATGGGTTGTGCAGGCGAAGAATCGGCAGGAGCAATATCAGGCTCTAATAACATAGTTCACCTTCGCTCAGTGTTTTACATCAGTGTCTTTGCCAGCCTTTGGGATTCAATCCCCGCAGCCCCTCGAGGGAATGCTGAAATCCCCATGTGCGCGGGAGGGGAAACCGAGGCACGGTAAAAGGAAAGCAAACGCTTCCACGTAACAACAACCTAAGAGGTACAGCCTGACCTCCAAAGGTGTCCCAGAGGGGTTGTTCCACTTGTCCCCTGTGACCACCAACTCCTTGCCTCTCCTGCTGGCAGCTCTCATAGAGCCCAGGCGCCTCAAGGGAGCGGTGGGAAGGGGAGCCAGGCTGGTTTTGGTTAAAGCCTCCTTGTCTATAGTGCTACTGTTCTTTGCTCTGAATCCCATTTATTGCTGTTGCAGCACCTGCTAAGGGATCCTCTCTTGTACCGAGCGGTTTGGGATGCTCCAGTTCACCCAGGCAGCACCACCGTGCATCCTCCCGCCTCGCTTTGCAATTAACACCCTACCTCCTAACGAACAACAAAGCTACCAGCCTCACCCAAAAAAGAAACTGAGTCCCACCCAACCCTAACTATAGCGCTCACGCTGCTGCCGAGGCGGGAGCCCTCGAAAAGGCGGCTCACAAGGGAAAACCTGCTTTTGGAAACACCATCCAGGGACCTACAAACCTGTGTGGGGTCTTGTTTCACCAGCTGCCCTGGCCGCTGGCTTTCACATCCAATTGTCAGGACCCCAAGAGCTGAATCCTTCAGTGCAGATGCTGAGCTCTCCATCTGGGACTTCACAAGTGCTCAGGTACTATTAAAAAATAAGAGGTTTATCCTCCCTGCCCCTCGCAGAAAAAGACTGACCACTGCAAGTGTGTTGTTTTGATGTGCACGAGAGCGTAGCTGAGCCGGCCGCAATTAGCCTGTGGTTTTTGTGAACGTACGCGTGGGAAGTGTGATGAAAATGGACGTATGAAATTCTGTGGGTGCCTTTCTGAAAAACTCTTATTTCAGATGTACCAAATAAAACGCAGTGCTCTGGGAGGTGGTTTTGGCCTTTGGCTAAACAAAAACTTTTGTGGCTAATACTTCATTGCTGGATTTTTGTCCAGCCTGCTGCATCTTCCAGTTTCTGCTTGGAGAATTAAATATATACGTATGTGGTGGGGGTTTTTTGGAGGTAGACAAGGAGGATGGTGGGGATGCCAGACATGCACCCAGGAGGGAGGAACGGTGCTGCAAGAGGCAAAAGAGCCTTTTCCACCCCACTTCTGCGGCCGAGCACCTTTTTTGTTGCTCCTTGCATTGCCTCATTCTCAGTGGTATAACCGCCATCCCCACCTGAGAAATCACGGGCTACCACGGAGTCTGAAATCCCATCCGTCCCCTTCCTACCCCCTGCCCGGAGCTGGTGGTGAGTGTTATAGACCTGGTTTTGCTCCCAGGGGAGATAAGCCTGGGCTCTCTTTGTGCTGGTCTCTGCTATCTGCTGCCCACAGGCATCACGTGCAAAGGGCAACGGGGAAAGCGGTGAGCGCCACATCTTAAAACTACGCATTGTCCTGACCTTCAGCCTTGCCGAGGCTTTTTTTTTTGGGACAGCTATAATAAAGGTTAAACTGCAACACAAATAAACAGAGCAGCTTTTCCTCAGCCTGAATCATCTGCGTGAAGCAGGTTTGCCATTTATCCGTAAATATCCTGACAGCTCGTTATCCAGGCAGGAACACTGGATGCCTATGATACACTTCACTCCAAAAAAGAAGTAAAAAAAAAAAAACCCCCAAAACACAACCTCAAAACAACAACTGCCTTAATTTCAGAGAAAACAGGATGTACGATTTTAATCCTGTGCTTAGCTGCTTTATATTTATTGCCTCTAACCTTCTGGGGAGGGAAGGAGGGCTGGAACTTCCTTTTAAACTTGTAATTAATTGTTTGCAGGAAAAAAAAAAAAAAAAAAGAGAAAAAGCAGAGCCCTTTGAAATGTTTCCACTTCAAACCGGAGCTGAATGTGCTGCCGAGGCCCTTGGGGCTTGTTCCTGGGAATTACCCAGCCCGGAGGGACATTCTTGGTGCTGTTGTGGCCACCAGGCAAAGGGTGGCTTATGGCTGAGATGTTTGGCCATGAAGTGGTGGGTCTGTCCCTGAGCCCAGCTGGGGATGTGCAAGCCCGGAGCAGCAGGGATGCAGCCGAGCATCCCTCGCAAGGGGAAGGCGGCGGTACCTGCCACCGCCCTGGGCAAGCAGCACCGAAATTCCAGGGCCACCTTTCAGCAGGGCCAAGCAGCTGGTTTTCAAATGCCTTTTCTTTTCGGTGCCATGCATCGCCTTTTGTTTTGTAGATGAAGGGATGTCTGTGTGCTAAATAAAGGGGTTCTTCAGTTTAGTATGAAAAAGAAAGGGGAGGGAAAAGTAGACAAACTGGTGGCTTTTGAGCCGTCAGCTCCAAGAGCAGAGGGGCTACCCGAGGCCACCCATCGCCAGCTGAAAGCCTGTGTGCACAGTGAGGAGCTGCATTTAGGGAAAAGCCAGGCTGCTCCTCGATTTGGTGCGACAACAGCATCCCCCTTGAGGGAGGAGACAAACGGGGAGAGCTGCGCCGGAGTCCACCATGGGTTTGAACTATGTGCCCAATGCGCGTGGAGCTGCAGCTGCAAGGTTGGCTTGTGTTTTTGGGACAAGATACGAGACCAAAAAACAGGGCCAGGGAGGCGCTGGGAGACAGGGCAGCATCTCAGGGAGGGCTGCTAAGCGCCCTGTTAAATGAGCTCTTTGTTTTTGGGTAGCCGGTGCTGGCAGCACGTCAGGGGAAAGCTGACATGGTAATTTGCTTGGGAAGTCCTGTGGCCAAGGATGGACGGCAGCTCTGCACGGCTTGTGTAAGTTTTAATCGAAGCTGGGTGTCCAATGTGAGGTTCTTTAATGCACGTTAGCTCCGAAGGAGCTGGTTTTTTTTTTCCAAGGGTGGGGAGCATCTGCCACTCCTCTGGAGTTATGGCCGGCCACGGGTGGAAAACAAGATCCTTTTGAGGGCCAGCATGGCATGGCATCACAAACCATTGGCGGGCACGGCTTGCCTGGCTGAGCTGGAGGGGTAAAGGCTGCCAGCCTGAACATGGGGAAATCAAAACAGAGGGGTTGCCTTGGCAATGCTGGCTTGCCCACATCCTGTGCGCTGCTGAGCAACCACAGTGGCCGGCGATGGAGATAGAATTCGCAGAAAAGTTGCAGTTTGCTGGAAACAGGGGGCAAAGGCTTGGAAACTGCTATGCAGGGTCACCGTGGCAGAGGGGAAAGAGCTGGAGATGTTTTAAGACCTGATTTTGCAAGTTCTTTAGGTTCAACCCTCAACAGGCTCTTATGTCTCTGTGAAGTCCTCTCCAGCCTAACAAAGCCCGACCGGCTCCTCTCAGCTGACAAGCAGCCTGGCTCAGGTGGGAGCAGGTACTTCTCCCTACATCCACGTTGAGAGCAGAGGCAGAGCTGGAGGACAACTGACCTACAGCCCGTGACCTGTGGGGTTTGGCCCCCAGTACTTCCAGGTTATGTGAACTCCCCCGTGCTGGGTGTCCAGCAGCAACTCAGGACTTGCAGAAGTGACGTGAAAGCGTCTGACCGGCAGCCACCCCCATTTCCTTAAAGTGGATGAGGCCGCACTTTTGGTGGGACCTCACTTCATGCAATTGATGCCAAGTGGTGCAAAGCAGGAATCACAATATTAAAGTGACCGTTTTCCTGCTGTTATTGGCTTTATATTGGCAGTGACAGCTATGGGTCCAGCAAGGAGAGGTTAACTCCACCATCAGAGCCTGCGAGCTTCCCGATACAAGCAGCAGAGACGCAGCTACGCACACCAGTGACATCTATTTTCCCGTTTGCACCTGCAGACTTAAAGGAAAACTGGATGAAACCTGACACTGAGGGTGAGCAGTTTCCTTAGCTGGGATCGCACGTTACTGTTTTGGAAATGATGAATAATAAAGAGTTTTGCGCCGGTCCCGTGGAACTCGCAGCGGGCTCCAGCGATCTTCCTCAAACATTAAAAAACAAACACTAGCAGCCACCACCCAGCAAACAAAACCAACTAAAGCTTCATGTTATTCCCACCGCCATCAAACCTTCCAGCCAGAAGCCACGCGTAGATGCTTTCATCCCCTGAAGGGAGCGATTTGGAAAACTACCGATACGAATGTCGGATAAGAGGGTTAAAGTGAAACTATTTTGCAAGCTGCTGCCTGGAGCCCGCTCCGCCATCGCCGGCGGCACGCACGCAGCTGCCCCCGGCCCCGGATCGGTGCGACTCCTGCCCAAAAGACCGGTTTCGCTTTCAGAAAAGCACCGCTGTCATCCCTGACAGCACCGGGACCCCTGCATCCCAGTCTCCTCTAAATCACCGTACCGGCAGCCCCCCCAGCCCACCCGTGACCCTCCCTGGGGTGAAGCTCAGGCGGTTCGGGGGCTGCAGATCCACCTCCAGGTGACAAGTAACAGCAAAATTTCTCGGTTCAGCCTTACTTTTAGCTTTTGTGACCCAAACCCCCTGGTGCTGGGCAGGCCGCCTTCTGACAAAAGTTCCCCCGACAGCTAGTTGCTCTTCATCGCCACTTCTCAAATGCCACTGTCCCCACCCGGCTCTGCCAGCATCTGCCACCGGTCCCACCAGCCCGGAGCCCACCCCACCGCGGCAGGCAGCACATGATGTGGCCTTAAAAAAAAAAAAAAAAAAAAAGCGAAAAAGCCCTGGGTTTGGGTAACGCCCAGGTAAGGCGATGCCCGACGGCTGCGGGGAGCGGCTCCCCCCGGCACCCCCTTCCCGGGGACCCCCCCGTCCCCGCCGGCCAAACCTACCTCCGTGCTGGCGGCGCGTCCGCCCGCCCGGCCCGGCCGAAGCTCCCGGCGGCCGGAGGAAACGAGCCGCCCCGGCCCGCCCGCCTCCGCCCCCGGCCCGGCCCCGGCTGGGGCTCCCCCCGCCCCCTTGCGCAACCCCAAAACTGTGCAGGGAGGGGGGGAAAGGAAAGGGGAGGACCCCGGTGCTTCGCCTGCCTCGGGCGCCCGGGAAGGTCTGGCAAAGCCGCAGTTGTTTAGTCTGGGCAGGAGGCATCGGGGGGAGGTACAAACCCGCGCGTGAAACATGCCAAAAGTTGCCGGGAAGAGGGAAAGAACGAAGTGGTTTCTGCCGGGAGGGAGGCCTGGGCTTTGGTGCAGCAGAGATTTCCCCAGAATCATTTTAGCGGTGGGGGTTTGCAGGGTGGCAGCGCTGCTGTTGCTTTTGGGAGGCTTTTAAAGGGCGGTGCAGACCTCCAGGTCCCGAAAAGCAGCGCCAGGGCTGCCCCCCTGCACCCCGTCAGCAGCCCGGGCCAACGTGCTGCCCCGGAGAGGGGGCGCTGCAGCACGGCGGGGGCGACCCAGCATCCCCACGGGAGGGGGCACCCGGGGGCAGCACCCGGCAGCGGGATGGGTGCTCTGCACCCACTGGGATCGGAAACGGTGTGTGAACCCGAGGAAAGCCCTCCAGGTTGTGCAAGGTTTTGATATTTTCAAAATTTGATTTCAGTTCAGTTTGGACTGCCCCTCCCCCCCTGCCCCAAATTTCATTTGCTGCTTTTTCTCCTTATTTCTTTTTTATCACCCTATGAGGGATATCCAGGAATCAGTGGATCTTGATTGCTTTCCATGCTGGGGCTGAGCAGTATCCATGCAGCACTGCAACATTGATAGCCTGGTAAGCTGTGACTAGAAAAACGCGTTACTGGAATTTTTCTGGCCAGTTTGAATCCTTTTAGGTTGCAAAACAGAATCACAGAACGGTTGGGGCTGGAGGGGACCTCTGGAGATCATCTAGTCCATCCCACCTGCTAAAGCAGGTTCACCTAGAGCGGATTGCACAGGAATGCGTCCAGGCGGGTTTTGAATGTCTCCAGAGAATGTGACACTTGCCCCCCTCACCCTCCTTCATGCTCCAGAGCCATCTTCATGCTCCAGCTTTGCTTTCCCACTTCAGCCTTGGTGCTAACTTGTTGGGCTGCAGTAACCGTGGGCAGAGCTGTGGTCAGAATACGATGAAAAAGAGACAGAGAGGAGGGAGAGATGGATGGATGGATGGATGGATGGATGGAAGCGAGCTGCCTGCCAGCCCCAGCTGCCCTCCCTCTGCTGCCTTCACCCTAGCACTGGGGCCGGAGGGATGAGACACCCCAAGAAACACATGTTGCAGGCTACAGCTTGTGCTTAGGGCATCCTGTTAGCGTTGGTGAGGTGTTGATGTGCTGTGGGAAGTACCAAACCTTTTTTACCTAAAGATTTGCTGCTTGTTAACACCATGAACATTTTCCTTGGTTTTATGCTACAGAATGGGGATCCCTGGGTTTTGCACCATGTGTGTGGCTCATTCCATCCCAGTTTGCTCTGTCCCGGCTCTCCCCTACACTGAGCTGCAGCAGTCCCCTCGTTTGCAGATACCAAATCCCCCCATCACCCTACAAAAGCACCCTTCCCGGGGCACGCAGTAGAAGCCACCCGGGTGCTGGCAGTCACCCATGGGACACTTGCCCACTCTACAGCACCGGATAGGGTAATGTCACCTTTGAAACCACCCTTAATGGGATTGCCTGCAAATCTTTATTATTAGAGGTCCCTAAGGGTGAGCGTGGCTGGAGGTGTCGGGCTTGGGGGCACCTGGCCCTGGGGCCAAGGGGGCTGGAAGTTCTGCATGTCCCCAGCAGTGCTGCCACCACGGTGGCCGGGAGATTTGCTTTGTTCCTTGGGCAAACAGCCTTGCTGGGGCTCGGTGGTTTCTTGTCGCTGATTTAGTTTGGCAGGGGCCTTGCTGAGGGAGGAGTTGCCGGTCTGGGCACCTTCCCTGGCTTTTTGGGGGCCCCTCCGAGCATGGTGCTTTGGCACCTGCTTGGCTTCAGGCGTGAGCATCATGATGAAGTGGTAGAGTTGGTGCCCACTGATATGAGATGCTCCCTGTAAAGGAGAGGCTTGATGCTATCGAGTGTAGCAATACCACTAAACCAAGTTTGGAAGCGTTGGACAGACTTAAAGAAAGTCAGAATTAATGCAAGAACATACAACTATAATCAGCCAGACCGTGGCTACGTCTAGCCCAGCGTTTTCTTCCCCGTAGTTGTCCACAGCAGATGCTTCGAAAAATTATAAATGCCGCTTGATGCTTAACCCTGCGGATGTTACCTGCAGCGAGGAGTTCCACAGCTCTTTCACATGTGGCGTGGAAAAAAGTACGTTTTAGAGGGAGGTGGTAGTTAGGAGGGTAGTTTTGTTTGGCATCCAGTGTATCGGAGCTCTAAGGAATTATGCTTTGTTTTTCAAAAGCTTTAATGGGTGAGAGGAAGCCGTGACTCAGCCACCGATGAATCACTGCTGCTCCAGATTACAAGGCTCTCTGCTTGCTGGTGCCCCTCAAGCTGAGGAATCAATTAAGCCCGGACTAGACAAGCTCCTGTCACATTACGGCATGCAAGTCTCAGCCCAGGCCTGGGACCAGCTAGAAAGCAGATCCCACCTCCAGCCCCGTTTTCCATCCATTTTTCCCAGACTCCTTATTTCTATGTGAGATCAAAGCCCTTCCCATGCCAAAAAGCCCCCCTGATAACTTCAATTTCCTCCAAGGTTCCCTCAACCCCTAATTTTATTGGAAAACACTACTAATTTTGCACTGAAAACAGGCATACTCTCTTGTTTTATTGGATTCAGCTGATTTATTTACCAGTTTGCCCCATTACACAGCTAGGAGCTTTACTCATGCCCTAATAACACCCAGCTGGGGCCCAGGGCTGGTATATTTGGGTTTTTTCTCATCATGGTGGGGTGGGAGGAGATGTGAAATGACTGTAGACATGAGCACACCTTTCTCCTTGGTTACTTGCCCTGCCCTCCAGTTGCGATTTCTGTTTGCAGACTCTAGCCTGGCTTAAAGTAAGCAATGGAAAACTCTGCTCCCGGAGGAACATTCTTCTCATTTTTCCCCCATGCTTCTGCCTTTTCCCTTCCCTCTCCCCCTCCCACAAAAAAAAAAAAAAGCCTGCAGTTTAAACACCAAAAATAAAGCGTGCCTCATTGTGAGCTGGATAAAAATAGCAGCTCTTGGTATTTATTTCAGCAGCAGCAATGGGTTTTCCGGCTCTGGAGGAAAAAGAGGAGGCAGGAGGGGATGGTGACCCTTGTGGGGTGGAGGACGGACACTGAGCTAGTGTTTTTGGGGCTGGCAGGCTCTGTAGCAGCTGCTCCCTCCCCTCTTCTCCCTCGACTGGTGTCTGCCAGGCTCTGTCCCCCCTGGGAAGGGGGCAGCCCTGGGGTTGGGTTGGGCTCAGGTGTCCCAGTCCCACCTGTGTCCCATCTTGGTGCTGATGAGCTGGTTTGGAGCTGCCTGTAAGTGCCTGGGGCTGAGTCCTGCATGGGCAGCGATGGGAGAAAGGTTCTTCTTGGGAGAAATGTCCCAAAACTGGTGAGTTTTTTGGGGTGCCTCATCCCCACCCATCACCTGGGGGGCTTTGGGTGCAGCTGGGCTTGCTGGGGTGGGTCTACTGGAGCATCTTTCCTTGGTGCTTAGGGGAAAGAAAGGGATGTGCGGAGTGAGATGGGTTCCTTGGGTGCATCCTCAAGTCCTGTTTGGTACTCGTGTTGAGCAAAGATAAGGTACGAGGCCCCGAATGTGTTTGGGGAGGAGGGAGGGCACGTCTCGCTGCTCAGCGTGTGTTTTGGTATGCGCCACGGGGTTTGGCAGGAAAGCAAACCTCAGAGGCAGGGCTTTTGGTTATTTTAGAGCTCATGATTGTTTTGTGTGTGAGCTCTCAGGAACTCCTTCCTGAGGAAATCCTACGGGCAGCACTGACGGCGGGTGAGGGGGAGAGGAGATGTGCTGGGAGGTGGGGAAAGTGCGATGTGGTGCCTCCCCGCTTAGGAACAGCTCAAGGATCAGTTGCGTGAAGGCCAGGGGGTAAAAACCCACTGGTGAACAGGACCGCTTCTTCCCTTGGCGTGGCAATGGGGCCACTGGCAGCGTCTTGCTGGCTGGATTTGTGGGAGGTGTGAACCAAAGGCAGAGGAGTGAGTGACACTCAAGCATGGTGCTGGTGTCCCCGAGGACCAGCACGTGCCCCGGGAGTGGGAAGCAGTGGCTTGTGCCTCCTCGCAGAGCAGCCATTCCTGGGGGTTTCCCTGCTGGGTGGGTGTTGGATCTGGCCTGCTAAAATTGCTTTTCAGGTCAAAAACCGGTTGTACCAGCTGTCCCCTTCGGTGCAGTCCTTTTTTCGGCTCAGCCCCATTAGCAGCCATCGGGGGCTGTCCCTCAGTGCCAGCTTCCCCCAGAGCCCAGCTGATCGGGCAGCGAGATCCAATACCCTTTCTTTAATCATAAGCAGCTGCTAAATTCTTCTTATTATTATTTTTAATGTTTTTATTACCCCTTTCCCTCCCTAAGCCAGTTCCACAGGGGAAGCTGCTCCTGGTGAGCTGATGTCCCTCCGCTTGGGGCCACGTGAGGGTTTTTGGCTGGTGGCACCGGAGCACTTGGCTCCAGGTTGTCATGCCGGGATGTTTTGTGCTGCCCTTGGGGCTCAGCTCCTGCCTGGGGCTGGCGACTATTTGACCCTTGCTCTTCGCAGTTCAAAGTCTTCCTCCTCCTCATCTCGTTTGCTACCAGGCGCTCAGTGGGGAGGATGCAGCTGGGTGGTGGAGCTTGGGCAGGGCGGCTTGGGGGGGCTCACCCACTCCTGGGGAGGGAACCGAGAGCAAAATGCAAATTGTGGTGGGTGAAAGAGCAAAAACATGCCAAAGGCCTTTCTCCTGAAGGTGTTTTGCAAGGGAGAGCAGGTTTCTTTATTTGGAGGGGTGAAGTCCCCCTTGGGCAGGGGTGAGAGGTGGCCTTGGGTCACGTCTGAGGAACCGATACGAGATGGTGAAGGGGCAGGTGCCGGCTGTTTTTGTCATGACTCGAGTGCAGTGGGGGACGTGGGGCTGACTGGAGGGACGGAGCCGGTCCCCAGGAGCAGGGGGATGCCGGCTGCCGGTGCTGCTCCTCCTGCCCTGGCCCCTTGCTACTCCTCTCCCAGCTGCCCACTTCTAATACCTTCCGAAATTCTGAGAGAGTTTCCCACTTCATCCCCCGCTTTTTTCACTTTTGGGGAGGATTTTTCTTACAATCATCTGCGGAGTTACTTCCTTCAAGGCCCTCTTGTCGCGATGTCACCAAACACAGGGGACAGCGTGGTGACAAGGGGCCGTTGTGCTGAACGGAGGCGGCTTGTGGTCCCACCAGCATCCCGGTGTGCCCCTCTGCACCGTCCGTCAGCCGTGCCAGGGAGATAACCTGGGTGGGAGCAGGAGGTTTAGCTACACGGCTGGGAATAATTGCGCTTATACAATGTGTAGTGTGAGCTATACGGGGGGCTTTGCGTCGCCAGCGTCCCTACCGACAGCAGAAAGCAATCCGAAATACGGGAAGGGAGAGAAGCGCCACTGTGAAAAAGTCCCTAATCACAGTTAGGATCTTGCCTTAAATATAATGTTTATAATATGGCGGTGGGGTTTTTTGTGTGCATGTGGGGAAAATTGCTGAAACAAGTTGGAAGCAGAAAAATTGCTGCACGTTGAGGCCATGGCTGTAGCGCAGGGAAGGGGGAATAAGCCTACGGGCTGCTAATCACTCCTCATCCCAGAGAGGAGGGAAAAATCAATGAAATTTAAAAGCCCTGCATTTAAATTTGATTAAAAGAGAGAACTTTTTTTTATGCTCTACATAATTAAGCTTTAGAGCTTGTAGCCACAGGAGCTGAAAACATAAAAATGGGGAAGAAGGTTTTAAAGGGATGATGAGCACATCCAGGCTTACGAGGGGGAATTAAACCCCAAGAATGTTAAAGATGCTGCTGTAAAAATCCCATTGCAAGAGGCATAAAGCAGCTGTGAACTCACGGGATGAGGATGCCCCTTCATTGAGCTACTCCAGCTTTGCTCCTGCAGATATTGCACCTTCTTCTGCGGTGCCGCTTGCTCCTGGGCGTTTCCCTTGTGATTTTTTTTTTCTGGCTGAGGTTGCTGGGTGTGTTGCTGGGAATACGTCACTTGAGCTCCAGGTTTGGGATGGCGGCCTTGCTGTGAGGACCTTTGTATGCCCTCCCAATGTTTGCTGGTGGAGCAAAGTTCCCGAGCATCGCTCATGCAAGCAGGGGACTTTGGCAAGAGGGCTGTGATGAAATATCTCTGTACAAAGTGCAGACTGGGGGAGTCGGAGGTGGGATGCCCTGTGGTGGCTGGAAGTGCCCTGAGTGCGTCTGCCTGCAGCGTGGCCGTGCTGCTGCCCAAAGCCTGGGCTGCTCGGGGAGGTGTCCCCCTTGGAGAGGCTGGAAATGGGAGGTACCAGCACGTGTGATACTGCAGGACCGTGTCTAGAGTATACTGACGGCTTTGAGCTGTGCAAGGGCAGAGGGAGCCCGTACACTGAGGGTGGTGGGCGCTTGTGATGGGGCAGAAGCTCCCTAGGGTTTGGTGTGGTGGGGCAAAACACCTCCCTGGCTTAAGTCAAAGCTTGAGGCATTTAGGAAGGGGCTTGTGCCAGCCCTGAGCCCCTTCTCATTCCATTTGTAGCGCAGAGCTGGGCCATGGCTCTGATTTTGGAGGTGGGTTATGGTCCAGAAGGATGCTGTGGTACCATGTGCACCTGCCTTTCTGGGTACCAACCTCCGAGTGGTGTTTGCCCGCCTCTTGTGTCTGGTTATTGCAGCAGAGTCTGTGTTTGCTCCAAGTGAGACTTTTTTTTGGGGTTGTTCTACAGGGATTTGGGGTCCTGGGGTCCCTGCTTGACCACAGACATGCTGAATGGGGTGTACAGTGGAGGGCACTGCCCTTCTCTAAGGGACCATAAATGACACGCACCACCTTGGGTCAACGGCTTGGCCAAGCTGTGCAAGACTGGGACGCCAAATACTGGCACAGGCAACCCCCCATCTCCATCCCAACCCCATCTCCATCCCAACCCCATCTCCATCCCAACCCCATCTCCATCCCAACCCCATCTCCATCCCAACCCCATCTCCATCCCAACCCCATCTCCATCCCAACCCCATCTCCATCCCAACCCCATCTCCATCCCAACCCCATCTCCATCCCAACCCCATCTCCATCCCTGGGCTCCTCCATGTGCAAGGGAGACCCCTGGGCTTGCCTGAAGGGTCTTCCATGGCATTTACTCCTTTCAGACATGAAAAAGGTCATTTAATCCAGCCAGCTTGGTCTATCAGGCTTCAGGCTTGGCTTCTTGCAGTGCCAGTGGCTGAGGCAGGAGAACCCCGGTGCTCACAACTTCCTTTTTGTTTTTTTTTTTTTTTTTCTTTTTCACTCAAATCAGAGCAAGAAAGAGAAGTGGAGAAGTTGCTGCAAAGCAAACTCCCCTGTTTTGTCTCTCTGAAATTAAATTTAGAAAATATTGAAGCGGTCTGGCAGAAGAGCTGCTTTCGGGCTTTCTCATCCTGTCTGCTACGTGTCAAACACGAAAACTTAAGATGAGGAAGTCTAAATAAAGTCTGTGTGTGAAACGAGAGGAGACTTTCAAAATCCTCTGAAATTCATACTTGTCCTGGAGATTTTTGCCAAATTGATTTTTTTTTGTTTGTTTGTTTGTTTGTTTAGTTTGAAAGTTTTCTTGTTGGTTTTCTAGTAAGAGCATGTTCTGCTGGAAATAGCCTTGCAATTTGATTTGCAGTGGGGTTTCCTTTGTGCTGGGAACAGATTGCTGTCTAAATTGAGAGAACAGCTTTAACTGAAGACTTTGGGGTTGTTTTGCTCCACTCCTGAGCATTTACACTGTGGTTTTACTTTCTCTGGCTGGAAGCTGAAGAGCTGAGGGCCTCTCTAGCCTGTGGGAGCAGCTAAATTATTAACAAAACATCTTGTGCTGGGCTGCAGACAAAGCACAGCTCCCTGCCTTACCAGGGTTAAAAAACCTGACTTTGTGGTTCACTTCATTGTTATTTATGTTAACGGCATAACTTGGGCAGGGGGGACCTTGGGAGCTTCTGGTCTGACCTGCTGCACAAAGCACCCCTGCGGTGGGACCGGGTTTCTCGGGGCTTTCTCCAGCCTGATCTTGAACACCTCCAAGGATGGAGATGGCATCATCAGCCGACGCTGAGCTGCCCCCAGAATTTCTTCCCTCTGTATTTTTTTATCCCATTGCATGTGCTTTGTCTCTCAGCTGTTCTGTTCCCCCCGCTGGGTGTTTCTCGGTGTGCTTTGCAAAGGAGGAGCATGTGCTGCCGCTCTCTCTGGGGTGGCTGTCCCAGCTGGGTGACACTTTGCAGTTCAGCTGCAAAACACTGAGCGAAACGTGGAGCCTCCGTGGCCAGCTGCTTCGGATGCAAAAGTGTCTGAGCTCTTTGCTCAGACAGAGCAATGAGAAGATGCGAATCCCTGCTAATGAGCCCCCCAAGCTCCTTCTCCCATGGGATAAGCGAGGGTGAGGGACAGGGGACGCGTGTCCCCGCTTGCTGTGAGCTCGGGGCTGCTTGGCTGCCAGACTTGGATGCACCAGGACCCGGCTCCCACCCTGCTCCCAGACACGCACACGGCTCGCTCCTTCGGTATCTTTTATTAATGTATAGAAAATGCATTAAAAAAAGGAACTATACATAGCCTAAGAGCGGTCAGGACTAAAAATACTAGTTAACAATGGTTAACAAGCGTCGATCCCATTCTCTGAGCTACGTTTTCATTACAGGATGGGGAGGGTTGTTTAATATATTATTTATTTATATTATTATTTCTTTTATTTATGCATTTATTTGCTTTTATCTTCCCCCTCATTTGGTTGAATTTGTTTGTGTTTGAGATAATCAGAACCTGTCCAAGGGATTTCGTTGCTTGTGTTCTTCCTTTTTATTTATGGTTTTAAATTTTTTTTTTTTTTAAAGTAATAAACACAATTCCAGGGTAACACCTGTAGACAGGGGGATGCTTGTTTGTTTGTTTAGGTCTTTGTGTCAGCATCCTTCTGTGAAACCACTGACACCTGGAGGGGTGTGGGCTGGGTACTGAGGCAGGTCTGGGCATCAGCATCTCCCCAGGAAAGAGGTTTTTCCTCCCCCTAATCCCAAACCTCTTCCCTGGAAGGGACAAGGAGCTGCCACCGCTGTAAGGAAGGGGGAAGGTGACCCTGGAAGGTACCAGTGGTCCCCAAGGGGCTCGGTTGCGTTTGGCCATCCCGGGGTGCTTGGTTGGCAGAAACAGGGATGGGCTTCCCACTTGGCCCTGGGACAGAACCCTTCGTTAGTGGGTACAAGCATGAATTAAAGGGTTTTTTGGGGGCGAGAGCTCTTTGCTGGCAGTGTCTGTAAGGTCAAGTCTTGTAGGTGTGTAGTCACCCCAGGGTGCGATGGTGGGGACATACCGGGAGGGTGGCTCTGGGTCTGGATGAAGGGGATGTGCTGGCATGCAGGTGATGTGCTGGGTGGATATTTTGGCTCCTGCGGTATCTTGGAAAGTAACTCTAAGCCTGTGGCAGGCACAGGGCCACCCCAGTGTGGAGGCACCACTGCTCTTTCCATAGTGCTGGGGACAAAGGTGGCAAAAGCTGCGTTTTCCACGACCCAACACTTCCCCTGGGGTCAGCATCACTTTGGGAAGGAGGCAGGAGGTTGGAGCAAGAGTGCGCTTAGGCTGGTACTGCAGTTTGAGATGCCGATGGTAAAGTAATGTGAAGATAAGGAATAGAAGCAAAGGTTTCTTTCCGATCTGAATGTGGATGTTCTTCCAGCATCCTCCTGCCAAAACCCTGCGTGGAGGGCCTGGCCTCTCTCCTTCTCCAAATTATTAGTTTATAAATGCTGTCTTAAGGATGACTTTCCGAAAAGCAGTTTTTCCTTTCAGGACTTTTTTTTGTTTGGTTGGTTTTAGTTATGTTTTAGTGCAGTGTGTGGTGGGCTTGGAGGTCTGGCGGGAATGGAAACAGGGGGAAATCAAAACTGGGCAAGAGATGAGAAAGTCCCTTGATATTTCCTTCTGGGATTTTGAGGTTAGAAATAAGAGGTGGCTTTGAAAGGCAGAGAGGGTCCTGAGCACGCGTGGTGCTCTGCTGAGTGAAGGACCTGATGTGCTTCTCCTTGCTTGATGTTCTGGGAGTTGGCGTCTTGTGTCGGATGGTGTGGTTTGGGTAACAGCTTCAGGTTCCTTATTTAGGCTCTGGGACAAGCCTGAGCTGTATGAGCTGGGTTGCAGAGGAGCCACCAGAACCCAGGGATGGATCAGGTGCTGGAGCCAAGGTCGGTTGCAATGAGGACTATGCAGGATCTAGGTTGGGTTTGTGGGAATCTCAGGGCTGTTGCTAGGAGTTCATTCAGTCTCATGCTTGCTGGTGGGGGACAGGGCCAAATTTGGTCCAGCTGGAGAATGAATTCAGAAAAAGGGCTTGGCCAAGCAGGGGTGGAGGCTAGAGAGAGGCTGTACTTCATCATCTGACCATCCTGTAGCATCAGTGTTAAGCACAAATTTACTTGAAACCACTGGCAGGAGCTTTGCCCCCCAAATTTATCGGGCAATGATGAAAAATGTATTTCTGGAAAATTTTATCTTGTGTGTGAACAATATGAACAAGGGACAATGGCCCAAATTAGCGGGTTGCCATTGCTGATTGTGTGTCTAGGCTTGGGCTAGGTTATCACCAGGAGAACAAAACCACCACATGTAGATGTCTTTCCTTTAAAAGATTTTTAGCAACTGTGTTTCACCAGGATAATGGAAATGCAACACCCTGGTGTACCGCGTGTGAGATCAAGGACCAGCACTGGTATATAATGGCACTGGAAGGTCACATATTGTCTCCAAGGGTGTCCTTCAGACTCAACAATGTAGTTGTGTCAACCAGGTCCTCTCATCCCAGATACAGGTCTTATAAAAGGGATGACAGATATAAGCAGGAGGAGAAAGATATGTGTTAGTAAATCTATTTAGAGAACAATCAGCCTTTTTGAGGATCTTCTTTTGAACTTCCTGGAAAAGCACGGTGTGTTTTGATTTTCTGTTTGACTTGTACTTTTGAAAAGAGAAGTTTCTTGCCTTCCACTTGATTGGAAATGATGAGCTCCTGTGTTTCTGCTGATGTCTCTTCCTTTCACCTGGGTAGATAATCAAACAGGACCATCTGAGACAGGTGATGAATGCCATCCGCTGCCAAGTCTCTGATCCTCATTATAATCACTGCACTATAGTGCTTTTGTTAGGATACTTCTTGCCTATAAACTCATGGTGATGTTGGGAAAAATATTACTCTGATGGTCTACTAGGAGTTTCTTAGGTTTTAATTGGTTCTCTATGCTGTTTGTTGTTGGCTTTTGGGACCTAAACCAGGGCAGGCTGCTCAGGAGGTGTGACATGCTGCCATCTGTGACACTGGCCATGTCCTGCAAGAGATCCCATCATCTGCAGCCTGTTCCTGAATCACTGACCTGTTCCTCAGCTGGCTGGCTTGTTGCCTGATTTGATGGCGATAGGAAGTAAGAAGAGATGCCTCAGTTACATATGAGATGTTGCTGAGCTACAGCATCCTTCCTTCAGATTGGACTGCAGCTTGTAAGCTGACCACTTGAAGGGCTGGACCTTGTAGCTAATCCTGACCTTGGGGTTATGATTTTGTGTGCCAGTACGTGGCATGGACAAGGAGGCTGTGCTTAACGTCAGAAAATCCAGGAGCATGATCACGAAAGAGACACTGGCCTGAATTATAAGCTACTGCAAAGATGCCTTTATGTTGCCATCTGGAAGATGTTTCTTGAGACAAAGCAGCTTCAGTGTGATAAAATCAAAAAGCAGTGTTTAGCGTTTGTAATGCTCTCTTGGCTGCCAACCCAGCGATGAACTGCATTGTCCTTGAATGCGGGGACAAGTTCCCTTCTCCGAGACCAGGCCAGTGACAATGCCCAGCATTGACCAGAGCCCTCAGCAGAGGGTGGCTCCAGCGTGGCGGTCGTTTGGGCTACGTGGAGGTGGTGTCAATGACAACAGGGTGCAGCCAGAGAGATCTGAAGGGTCCATCATCCTTAAGATGGAAGAAGTTAAGAATGGGAAGAGCAAACTCATCTGTTCTTCCAAAGGTCTTGAAGTGCTCCAAAATCTGAATGGACTAAGCCTTCCTTCCAAGAGGGGAAACGGTTGATTTCCCATTACAGAGATGGTGATACCGAGGCACTGAGATTTGTGTCCCTCTTGTGATGGTGGCAAAGAGGGGTGGTGTACAAGAAGGAAAGGGATGGGCACTTCTCAGCTTGTACTCATCTTCCCTTGGCTGTGTTGTCTGCTTTCACTGTGTCTGTGGAAGTCCCTGAACGAAAGCACCTCTCCTAAGTCCTTTAATTTGCCTCCTTCTCCATCAAGCTCTGCGTAACCCAAGCAGATGTTGTGCACCTGAAGTGGGATGAGGTCAGCTCGGAGGAGTGGATGATGCAGGCTGGGGCTGGTGGAGCAGCTTTTGTTCCCCTGCACCCCGTGCACATGCGGATGACTTTGGCTGTGGTCGCGCCAACACGTGAGCTGTGGGCTCTCTAGGGTTTGCCTACATAGGCAGATACTCACCAAGCCCTCCTGTGAAAACTGGGGATGGGATGACCGGGTCAGGAGAGATGGACGTCTGCCTGCTGGAAGAGCTGGTGTCTCCAGGATGGCATGGAGCTTGGTTCCTCCCTGCCAGGAGGTGACAGAGGCAGGGAGAGGACGGGTGTCCCTGACCACGACTGGGGTAGAAAGGGCCACACCAGTGTCTCTGTGGGGAATGTTTCTGCTGTGAGCCCTGTGACAAACGTTTCTAACAGAGTTTGATGGGGATTTCTAAGTCTTTTAAAAATATATCAAAAATCTGTCTGTCTCTTTCTCTGTCTTTCTTCTCATGTTAAGGGCCAGGGTATTGGGGTAGGGAGACTGGAAATTTGGTATTTCTCTGGGACAGGTGCAAAGCAATGAGGTTTTTTCCTTTCCAACGGCTTTTGCTTGTGCCGTGGTTCCCTCCAGCACTCATGAGGGGCAGGTTGCTATCTCAGACGAGTAGTAATTTTTTTTTTTTCCCCCTTTTTGTATTATAAAATACAAACAAATGACAGAAAAGGTCAGGTGGTGGGAGGCAGGAGGGGATTCAGCTGGCTCAGAGCTGTAAGGACCGTCGCTTCCTCCCAGAGATGTTACGGTGGTTGTAAGGTCGCATCTTCATTTCCACGAACGGGATGGAGAACTCGTGGCCTTTCCAATGGTACCAGTTAATCCCCTGGCAGGAGGGAGAGAAAAGGCACAGGGTAAAGAAATACCCCAACATGAAACCGGAGTGGGAGAGGAAGGAAACAGGCTTGACCACTGTAGAGAAGTCAGAAGGAAGAACCTGCTACAGCTGGAGCACTAAACTCTTTTGCCGTGGCTCGATGGGTTTTTCCCACTGCTCAAAGACTCCTGATCAAATTTCATGTATATATATATTATTATTTTTTTTAATGTAGTGTAGCAAGATGCTGCGGTAAACAACCATGGCAGCCAGCGTGAGACACGAAGCACCAGCCTACATGGCTTGAAGGTGGTTCCTTTTCCTCCAGCTTCTGTTGGGTCACGCCAGTGGTGCTGCTGACCCTGGTGCACCAACCACGCAGCCCCGGCCCTAGCTTGGGCTTGCTTCGTGCTTGCTGATGCTGCTAGAAGAAATGCTGAAGGCTTTCAACCCAGCCCTGCTCTTACCTGACTGTGCCGGGACTCTCCGTACTTGCCGTTGAGGTTGGTGCGGTGGCAGTTCTTGTACCACCAGGCCCCTTTGTAGGACATGGCGCAGTTGGTCACAGCGACATCGTTGTCCCTGTCCTTGGTGGAGAAGGGGCGGCCCTGGTGGTAGGTGAGGGAGTCCCCTGCAGAAAGAGATGCCGTTAGAGGGGATGGATCCCAAGTCATCTGGTCTTTTCACAAGGAAACCGGGATATTCTGGTGTATGTGGTAGCCTGTCAATCAACAGCTCAAGCAACTGAAGGTCTGGGAATAACATTAACTAGAATTGCTCACAGCTGGTTCATCTGAGGTTCTCTGCTGTTGGTTTAGGATCAATACAGACCATAGCAAAATTTAGAGGCTGCTTGGGCTTGGCAGATAAAATGCTTTAGGGTTTTGCAACTGAATTTCAGTGTTCCAGAAAGGAATTAATTCCTAGATTTGGGCATCTCTGATTTTCTAAAGCCTGGCTCTGCTACATAACTTCAGGATGCTTTCAGCTTCCTTCCCTCCTGTTAGCCAAAGGGAATTTCTCCCAGAGGAGGCCAAACATTTGCTTCTTCAACCAAGATGCTTGACCTTCTTTTCTCCCTTTAAATAAGGGGAAGAACCTTTTGGAAGGTGCATGATGTCTTATTCCACCAAACCCACCAACCTCATCTCCCCTCTTTACTGAGGAACAAGAGAGTTGCTTTTAGGTGAAAGAAGAGCCAGAGTGAAATATGTCATTATTACAAATAGATCATGTACTTACAGGAGACATTCTTAATATGTTCCTTGGTGGTCCCTAAGAAAATACCATATGGACTCATGGTGGCTGTGTGCAGTCCAGCCACCGACAGGCTTGTGAGAAAACCTCTTGGCCATGAGCCATTTTGTGAGTCTTGGCTCTGTTTGCTCAAGGTGAGGCAGAAGTTCCTTGGTTGGACAGCTAGAAGAAGAGCTTGCATGGGGACAGGGAGGGAGTTCTGTCTGCAGCACTGTTATTGCTATTTTTGGCAATAGATTGGGTGCCTCGTGCCCTGGGACTTAAGGTCAGAGCAAGTGCTGTGTTGCCTGCAACCAAGATCCCTGTGGCTTCTGTTCCAGTGGTTAACTACCAGATGTCGTACAGGCAAATTCCTGCATGTTAGATATGGTGTGGGGTTCCTCACTAAGTATGTGGTGGTGAAGTTTTGTCTGGATCATGGAGGCTTGCACTGGGTATGTCTATCCCTGCTAAAGGGGCTGCAGCTGTAGCCCTCTCCCCCTTCCTGGGAAAGAGACCCCTGTACCCTCCCTCTATTGCCCATTAACCCCTGTTTTCTTGTGGCCAAAGCCTAGCGCTTCTGCATCGACTGAGCAAGCAGGTGTGATGGTGTCCTTGCAAAACCGGCCAGTGTTTGGCCTCTGTGTGAGGAAGTGATGCAGAGGATTTCAGATTTTTCCATTGCCGTGGTGGGGGCGATAAATATATCATCCAGTTATTGCTGAGTGAGAGGACACCTCTGACGATTGACCTGGTTATTTGAACAGCGAACGCCTCTGATATTAAATATCTAATCCCCAATGGAAAATTCCCTGTGTCCTTAGTGGGATTTAGCAGCCTGGTTTACATGATGGATTGCGGGAAGGCAGAAAGGGCTACGGGTTTGCATCCAGAAAAGTATGCTTTGATACTGGGGTTTCCTTCACAGTGCCAGACCCACCAGTCCCAGGATTTCCCTGCTACTCGCTAGCACTGAGGTTGTACCTGAAGTGCCGTTGTAGTCCCCGATTCGCAGCTTGTACAAGCTCCGGGCGTCACCGATGGAGAACTTGTCATAGTAGGCATATGCTGCTTCCTGACCATCCCTCATGTCTATTCGCAACTCGTAGCGCCCTTGGGATGTGATCTTGTGGATGTTGTCCAAGCCTGGTGAGGCAAGCAGCGAGACACCCGGTCAGACGCGGTTCCTGGATCTGCTCCATGAGCAAACAAAAAAGCTCTAGGCAAATAAAATGGCTGTGGGGGATGAGCGTGAGGAGAGCAATCAGAGAGCAACAGCAATTCTAGTTAAGTCTTTGTCTCTCCTGGCACTGGTGGGATCTGAGCTCTCTGTCCCCACTCAAGCTCCAGCTCCACATGACTATGCGAGGTTGCCGCTTTCCTACTTTCTTTGGGCAACTGGTTTGGCCAAGGCCAAGTGAGGTCTATGAGCTGTAGATGCCACCAATGGAACCTATAGGAGGTTATTTGATATCTCCCAAAGGAGAATGATGGGTTTTGGTCCATGAAAACCCTCAGCGTACCCACTTCTCTCCTAGGAGGAGCAAATTAGGGAGTTGTTGGCCTTCACAATGTGCTTTTCTGTGGTGTGTCCATGAGTGACTTTCTAATGTGCAGTTCGGGGAATGAACAACAGAAGGAAAATTGTGCAAGGGAGAGCATAGAGGAGTGGGGTGAAAGGCGAGGAGCCACCAGCTGGCACGGGCAAGCAGCATGGTGCCTGGGGAGTGCAGGTTTGACATGTCGATGAACGAGAACCGGTGAACATCTTACCCAGCCAAAATTCGTCCTCCAAGTTTCCGAAGCCAATCCGATAATCTGCCCACTTCCGGAAGAAATCGGTCAGCCCATTCTGCCGCCTCTGGAAGACCTGTTGTGGGGGAAGATTGGGGATGAAATCAGTGTGAAGAAGAGGGATGGCCTCACTGGCCTTTGAGGCACACAAAATAAAGAAAATACTTTGTTTTTCCATAGCACTTTTCAGGGAAGAAAATTGCAATGCCCATCTAGTTAGTGTTCAGGGCAGCCATGCAATTAATTCCTGTGCAGATGGAGGAACTGAAGAGATGTTATGTGATGTCCAAGGCAAATCAATATTATAATGAGAAGTAATCAGCCTTTGAGCTTTCTGCTTTACCCTATGTGTGGTGCCTCTGGTTTCCTAGCATGGGCTGCTTTTGGCTGGCTCTTTCTGTGATAATCCAAGGGGATGCTCTGAGACAGAGTGAGATGGAGGGAAATTGCTGGCTTAAAATAACATCCATGCTAGAAATCAGCACCTGAGGAAGACCTTTTTTTTTTTTTTCTTCTTTTTTGTTTTGACTATACATCTAGTAGAGTTTTGTGTAATGCATGTAAGTAAGCGTTTGACACGAATAAAATCAAAGCACCAGAGCATTATTTACTTAAATTGTCAGTCCATCTACGTCAAGACAAGCAGTGTTTGTGCAACTCAAAAGCCAAACAGGCGTTTGCCTCTAAAATGCTCCCATGTGGACTCAATCTGGGTGATGCCTGACACCCTCCTACTGCCGGCAGTGTGAATCATTCCCCATGAAAGCTATTGGCCATTAATTTCATTTCTAGAACAATAAATCAACTTCAGTCCCAGATTTTGCTCTCCAGAAGCATTGCAAGCACGTCAAATAAATCAAAGGGCTTTTCTCCAAGTGTAACTATTATTACTGGAGTGTGGGCCATTCCCTATGGCGTGGGAAATGAAGCGTGTGATATTCAGCCTGCTGTTGTTCCTGCACAGTGTAGTGCTTGGCTCCGCTGGTAGGATGAGGCTTGGTTACTTTGTGATGGGGACAATGTGTAGGACAAAAATGATCCGAGGGCTGGAACAGTTCTACTATGAGGACAGGCTGAGAGAGCTGGGGTTGTTCAGCCTGGAGAAGAGAAGGCTCCGGGGAGACTTTATTGTAGCCTTTCCGTACTTAAACAGGGGCCAATAAGAAAGATGGGGACAGACTTTTTAGCAGAGCCTGTTGCGATAGGATACGGGGTGATGGTTTTAAACTAAAAGACAGGAGATTCAGGCTAGACATGTGGAAGAAATTTTTTACACTGAGGGTGATGAAACACTGGCCCAGGTTGGCCAGAGAGGTGGTGGATGAACCATCCCTGGAGACATCCCAGGCCAGGCTGGACGGGGCTCTGAGCAACCTGAGCTGGTGCAGATGTCCCTGCTCAGGGCAGGGGGGCACTGGGGGAGCTTTGAAGGTCCCTTCCAACCCAAACTGTTCTGTGATTCTATGAGAACCATATGGCTACTCACAATCCAGCCGCCCCCGTCGGTGGTCATGTCACAGTACACCTGCACCCGCTGGCCAAGGTCCCCGTTGATGGAGATGGTGTAGACGCCGCTCAGTGTGTCTCCGTTCATCAGGTGCTGGGCACAGTCCTGAGGGTTAGCAAAGACACGGCCACCTGCAAAAAAAGAAAAAAATTGAAAAGGCAAAATTTAAACAGAGCGACACCCTTTCCACATGCCTTGGGCCCCACAGGTTATGATCCAGGAAAGGTCTAATTTGGCTTTTGCATCCTGAGTTATTCTGTGAGGCAGTGGGATTTTGTATCTGCCAACAACACCAGAAGATTTAATGGAAAAAAATGTGTGCATGTGTTAACTAACCTCCCATACATCCTATGTTGGAAAGGTACATGGTAACATCACTTTGAACAACGAGGGATGTCACTTCTTGGATCATCTTTCTGCGCAGTGTCTGAAACCCTGGGGTTTAAGCTGTCACCAGCATATTTAGACAGCTGTGGAAACACTGAAACCTGGTCTCCTCTCAGGACTGCTAGCTACAAATAACTTTTAGGAGTTTACGGATTCCAGGATTCTGATCCATGCCCTTGGAAATGACGGTGGACTGACACTGGGCCGATTGTCACCTGCAAACTGAGCAGGAATTAGGCTGTGTAAGATGCTAGAGATGGGCAGTGTGGGCTGTGTGGCTGTGCTCCAGGTATCCTCTAATGAAGAAACATCTCATTCGGGGATCAGAGTTTAAGAGATTCTTAACTACGAGACTCCAGCAGTATTGGGATGTCAACTCTAGGTTCAGTTTTTTCTCACTTAATGCAAAGGGGGCAAATAGATCTTTTTCTTTGCTGTTGGTGCGTATGGGTGATGGAGTAAATGAATGAAGAGGTTGCAATGTGGATGTGGCTTTAGAGGGTATCTCGGTAATGCATCGAGAAGGCATGAAGGACATGTAGCGTGCATCCGTCACAACTGCATGATACCCCATAGGACCAGGGTACAGACGTTTATCTGTTATTTCCCATTTGGGTGTATTCTCCACCCTGGTGACCTGGAGACTTGGAGGTCATCACTTTGTCTAAATGTTGAAGAACCCCTATTTTTTCCCATCTCCGTGGTCTGTAGTGCAAGGTTGTTTGCATTTTATAGTATCCAACAATAAAAACTGCTTCAAAGGCAACCACTTCAGGCTCCCCTGAGCTCTGCGGAGATTGCTTGTTTCTTAATTTATATTCATATCTCTAAGAGCCAAGGAGACCTTGAAAGACATTTCAAACCAGTATAAATTATAAATACTGTATCTGTTTCTTCCTTTTGTCCCATCTGTATACAATTCCCCAAGAACCTTATGCAAACATGAAACAAAAAGGCCGAGCTATTAATATGTCAGAGGGAATGGAAGAACCCTGGAATGTGTACTGTGAGCAGAAGGAAGGAAAACAATTTAAATTGGAAGCAAAACAATTTAAATTAAGCCTGGGTTTTTTGTTTGTTTGTTTTTGTCTCTTCAAAGACAAGTCCTTGTTCTTTGCAGAGTGCCCTGATGGGCTGCCAGAGTGAACTGAAGCCCAGACCCCAATTCTTTGCTGAGGGATGGATGCTGCCCATGGATCGCATTGCTTTGATGTTTGTTCCTGGGTGCTTCTGTAGCATCGATATAGGGGGTAAGTGGTGAGAAACTGGTGTCTTGCTGATGCTTATCTCCATCTTAAAAGCAAGTGAAACCTGTGCTCGGATGCTGCCTCAGCTGCCAATGGTGTCTGTAACACTGCTGAGGTCTGACATTTGTGTTTAATGGAAATGATGCTCTCCTTGCCTGATGCGAGTGTTTCTGCTGCTTTATCCCATCTGAGAAGGCACTCTTGTGCAGTTTTATCCCTGACTCTCCAAGATTACATGCGTTTTTCCATCACCTGCCTGAATTGCACTGGCTTTATGTGCCCACGTGAGAGGCAAGAATAACAGGAAAGCCTGATCCGTAGATGCATTAGAGAAGAGTTGACGTAAATAGTTTCTATCATCACTTAAAAGCAGGTGAAGGGACCTTTGCATGTAGCTGGGATGGGGAAGGGTATCCAGAGCAGATTCAAGGAAAACTCTCCTAATCGAACTGGCAGCGCAAATGGGAGGAATTTTGGTGAACGTCATCTTCAGGCTTCTTAGTGCTTTTGAAGCCCAGGAGAAATGTAGTTGGATTCAGCCCTGAACAAAATGCTCTCTGTCTGTTAAGTGCCCTGGCCTAGCAAGGCTTTCCAAAGAGGGTGAGGGATGAGACACTTTGCATTGATTTGAGTGTGAATGGTTGCAAATGTTGGGGGCAATGGTGGCATTTTCATGCAAGTTTCATTCTTGCAAGCGTAAGCACTCCATCTGTGAGAGGTGCAGTGGCTGTGGATGCCCACCCTTTGATTTGGAAAGGAAACAACCATTCCTGTTGTCTTGTGGGATTGTAACTTCTCTAGAATTAGGGAGGGAAGGAGCAATGCAATTAAATAAAATCAGTGGAACCACGCTTCTGTGGACATGCCGGCTCTGGTGTCTAGACTCCATTGATGGTGGTTGAGATGCACCTGCTTGATATTTCCTGGGATGCTCCATCCCTGGAGACATCCCAGGCCAGGCTGGACGGGGCTCTGAGCAACCTGAGCTGGTGCAGATGTCCCTGCTCGTGGCAGGGGGGGCACTGGGGGAGCTGGGAAGGTCCCTTCCCACCCAAACCATTCTATGATTTGTGAGAGATTAGACCATGTCTACAGCATGGGGACACCAGCTGGGTCTCTCCTCACTTACTCCAGGAACATACCTGTTGATATACATTGTTGGGTTTTGTGTGGTGTGTTCTGCCCCCTCTCCCCTCCTCTTTTTTTTTCTGTCTCCTTTTCTATTTATGCATTTGAGGAGAGGCAAGGGCAAGGCAAAGAGCCTGATAGGTGGTTCCTGGTTTCAAGCTCGAATCCCCTTACCCTGGGCTGTGGGTCATGGCAATGAACGTACCTCTCTGTAAATCATGGTGAAATGCTGCTTAAGGAGGGAAAGCCCATAAAAGCAGTCCATGTCTACCAGCATGATGTGTAGGCTAAGCCTCGCCTGGCCGAGCAGATGTGGTGCAAGTCCTCACCTGTGGTGAAGGTGGTGGAGATGAAGCCGCTCCGCATGGCGTTTTGGGCAGCTTGCAGGCGCACCGTGTACTCTGTGGTCTCAGAAAGCCCCTCCAGGCGGATCCATGTGTCCTCAGCATCCACAATCAGCTCCTGTACATGGGTCCCAGAAGGAGGTAGACACGAAGAGCAACAGATGAGAAAAGCGATGGGGAGCCTAAAGAGCAAGCGAGGAGGGAAGCCACAAACTGCCGCAGCCCTCGGTGCCTGGCTGAGGAGCATTGCGTGGCTGCTCGCACCCCTGGACTAAGCCAGCCTGAGGTCAATGACTATGTTCAGCCTTTTGGGATGGTTTGGTTGGGAGAAAGCTAGCTAGTTGGCACACTGGAGGTTTAAAATGTTTGCGGTCCGTGTGCAATTCTCACTGACTCGGTTGGGATCTGCATGCCCCCAATGCGGGGCGTGACAGATTGGCCAAGCATCGCAAGGAGTAGAGCTGGCCAAACCTGGTTATCAGCCAGTTCCGACTCCATCAATTCCTGTCACGTTAATTTTTCTGGTTGTCAGCCAATGCCACGTAGCGTTATATCGAGCCCCTTCTGCAAAGCTATTATCCTCTGGCTGCTGCGAGCCAGTCACACCGGCAAAGAAAACGAGACTATTTGCGGTGACATATTTCTGATAGCATTTGTAGCAGCTCTTCCAAACAGGCAGATATGGACACACTGATTAAATAATCAAATATATTGTATTGCAGGGTTAATTAGCTGTCTGTACCCATCTTCCTTTCTGCAAGAAGGGCAAATGGCATTTTTAGCATCTCTATTTGTGGGATAATTTTCTCCTGCGTCAGCTTGCTTGTGTTTCACAAGTTGTGAAACACATCCAAAATTTCCAGGCATGCCCCCCATGCCCAGACCTGCAGATGTACATAAGGATTTTGCCTTAGGCAATCTTTTCCTGCTTTTTCTATTTGTTTATCTAAAGTATTGCTTATGCAGGAAGTAGCATTTGCCCTTTTGATATCTCCCTGACCTAGTGACCATCGTTCTTTCGCTTTGTTGGGTTTCTCCTGCACATTTCTCCACGGTGATGTTATTCTCTGACTTAATGAGCCTCTTCCTTTGTGAGGAGACTCTCACCTTGCGGCTGCCGTCAGTGGATCTGTAGGTCATGATGTAGTTCTCGATCTCTCCCACGGGAGGCACCCAGGAGAGCAGGGCGCTCCGTCGAGTCACTTCGCTGGCGGTCAGGTTTGTTGGAGGATCCAAAACTGCAAGGGTGGATAGGGACCCAGGGAAGTACAAGTCCTCACACACAACCACCCCAGCCCCTCTTCCCAACTGGGATTCAACCTCACAACCCTGAGCTACAGCCCAAAGTCCATCCTTGCCCTCGGCTTCCAGATGTCATCACTCATCCTCAGCCTTGAACAGAGGTCTGCAAACCCTCTCAAAGTCCTCCTCCTGCATGCTATCTGAAGGGTAACGGCTCTGAAATTCATATGCTATGGGGTCTGTCAAGCTTCTTGTGAGCAAAACGGCTTGTAGTGCTCTTCTGGACGTTGGCCTTGGGCAAGAAAAAGACCCCCTCAAGGGTCTTATTGGGAAACCGCATCAGGTGAAATCAATGAAAGGAGGGTGGATAAATGTTGAAAGAGTGCAAATGATGGTTTATGCTTGTTGTGATTAAAATTCTGGTTTTGTATTGGGCCCAATACTGGTATTTGGGTGTCCTTTTGGCACATGGCAACATTTACACCCACATGTACGTGAGAAGAGCTATGGCTCAGCCTTGCTGGCTGTTTTTCCCGGGATGGATATATGGCTAAGGACTCACAATGGACACTGGGGGAGGTGATTGTACGTACGAGTTGTAAAGTTGGTGCTGATGGTCTGGCTGGTGAGGGGCCCATTGGTGGCATACATAGAGACTGTGTAGGTGGTACTGGGCAGGAGGTTGGTCAACTGGTACTCCTGGTTGACTCCATCCACAAGAATAGTTTCTCCTGCAACTATAAGCCAAAAGAGATGACTTAGGGTAGATGTTCAAGGTGGTTCTCCAAAATGTGTCTATGGATATGAACTCGTGATCAAAAGCACTGATACTGCTGAAACACCATGAGCTATTGTGTGGCAGCTGAGCTGTGGTGGTGGTGTTTGGTCTGAAGGAGGGCCTTATTTTTCCCACACATTCTATATTTTCCTGCTGCTTTCTTTCCCTTCAATAGTGGATTTCATAGAGTTTGCTGCACTATGAGTTCCTGTGGGATCGTGGAATCAGAGAAGAGTTTGGGTTGGAAGGGACCTTCCAAGCTCATCCAGTGCCACCCCTGCCATGAGCGGGGACATCTGCACTGGCTCAGGTTGCTCAGAGCCTGGGATGTCTCCAGGGATGGGGCACCCACCACCTCTCTGGCCAGCCTGTTGGGATGGGTACTGGTTTGCCCCTGGGCTGCTGCTGGTGAGCCAGTTAGTAAAGCAGGAGGATCCCGGTCTGCTCCTGTGCGGACTGCCATGCCCTGAGGCTTTGTGAAGGGCACTACCATGGGACCTGGGCAGGAGGATCTGGTGCCTGGGGATGGGGTAGAGCCCTGCCAGCTGCTGCCCTCCCAAGGCAAGGGTTCCTTCCCTCCTCCCGCCGTGGAGGGCACTCGCTGACCCCTGGGCTTTGGCATGGGGGAGAGGGGATACAGGGTTTTGACATACCTGCACGGCGGGTGAGGACGAGGATGTAGCTCTCCACGTCTGACAGCGGTGGGTTCCACTGCAGCAGCGCCTCGGAGGGGGTGATGTTGGTGGCTGTGACCCCCAGAGGGGCATCCATGGCTGCGTGGGGGACAGATTCAGAGAGTCAGAGGCATTAAGAGACTGGGCTATGAACTGGAAGGGCTTCTCATGGCCCATCGCTTGTGGTCCTGCCTTGCTGGCCAGGCACATGTGCCTGCAGAGGAGTTACTTCTGCCCTAGCTGGAGAGCAAAGACATCACAGCTTGTGCTGCTCTGCTACCTGGACTGCTCTTCCACTGTTTTCCTGATGCAGAACCCGGAATGTTACAGGGAGGGTGTTTTTTTTGTTTTGAGGAGTCTGGGGATAGCAGAGTGTTTTATTCTTGCAGCAGATGCTGTGTGTGTCAGGGCTTCCCCAGGGATTATTTCTGGAAGTCTGTACTCCCTTTAAGAAGGGTTGTCATGGTTGCCTAACTTCGTATCTCTGGCTTCCCCCTGCTCGGTACACAGATTTATCACTCCCCTCCATGACTACCCATGCATATACAGGAAAAGCTTTGCTTAGACATCTTTCAAAAATACACACTGGGCTCTCATGAGCCTTGCTCATGATCTTGAGCTTGCATCAGGCTGGCATGAGGTACAGCTTTCAGCTGCCTCATTGCTGTTGCAGGAAGGGGCTGGCAACATTTGATGGCTACCTGCCCACTAGGAGCTCCTTCCCACCTGTGTACACAGTGATGGAGGCCATCTCGCTCTCCTCACGGCCCCGCACGCTCTTCACCTCGATCTCGTACTTGGTGGCAGGCTGCAGGTGGTGGAGGATGTACTCGGTGGCATCGCTGGCGATGGTGGTGCTCTCTGTCTTCCCTGTGGGGACAGAGCCAAGAGCTTTGGTGTCATGGCTGGTCCTGTCCCTGGGGTGCAGGAGGTACATGGGAGGGGAGGACCATGCCACTAGTCCTGTTTGGGTTCCTCCTGTACTGGGCGCTTGTGAGGCTGCACCTCAAATCCTGGGTTCAGTTTTGGGCCCCTCACACCAAGAAAGGCCTTGAGGTGCTGGAGCGAGTTGAGAGAAGGGAACGGAGCTGGTGAGGGGCTGGAGCACAAGGGTGATGGGAGCGGCTGAGGGAGCTGGGGGTTCAGCTGGAGAACAGGAGCTGAGGGGAGACCTTCTGATCTCTGACCTGCCTGAAAGGAGCTTGGAGCGTGAAGGGTGCTGGTCTCTTCTCCCAAGTAACAAGCGACAGGACAAGAGGAAATTGCCTCAAGTTGTGCCAGGGGAGGTTTAGATTGGATATTGGAAAAAATGTCTTCTTGGAAAGGGTTGTTGGGCATTGGAAGAGGCTACCGAGGGCAGTGGTGGAGTCACCATCCCTGGAGGGGTTTAGAAAATGTGTCTATGAGGTTCTTAGAGACATGGTTTAGTGCCAGTATTTGGTTAATGGCTGGACTCGATGGCCCTGAGAGTCTCCTCCAACCAAAATGATTCTCTGATTCTATGATACTGGGGGTAACTGGGTTTTGTGCCTGCAGGTGCAGACCTGGGTACCCAGGTCTTGACCATTTCAGCATCACAGGTGGAACTGGGGCTAAGAGAGGTGAGCTGGGGGGGCAGGTGGGTGGTGTGGGATTTCGCGGTCAGGCCCGGAGTTAACCATCCCTGGGGAGGGCATGCTCACAGGGTCACTCCCTGCGTCCTTCTGTGCCCAGCTGGCCCTTGGCCAGTGTGGTCCCTGCCCATCCTCATCCTAGACACCTCATCTTCTGTCACCGCAGCCTCTTATCCAGCCCAGCTATTGGTGGCTTCTCCCAGGGTGCTGGGATGCTGCCTGGGGTGAGGATGATCTGGTGGCTTGCTCACGACAGCGGATGGAGGGAGGGGTGGCAGCTGCGAGCTCAGGGCATGAGTGAGTGTAGTCTGACCCATTACCTTCAGCGGCACGGTAGGATATTCTATAGTGGTCAAAGGCAGCGATGGGAGGGCTCCAGTAGACCATCATGGACTCCTGGGTGACATTGCCCACCCTGAGGTCCTTCGGTGCGTCGATCCCTGGTGAGATGGAGCAGAAAGCAAAGCTGTGGGAGGCAGGTCCGCTCCCCGTCCCCCTGCCCGCCCTCCCGGCGGGGTTCTGTGCCCGGCGGGGGGGTCCCATGGTACCTGTCGTGATGGAGCCCACGACAGGCTCGGAGCTGATGGCACCATGCGTGGCCACCAGTGACACCAGGTACTCGGTGGACGGCTGCAAGCCTGTCAGGCTGGCGTGCCTGCGGGTGCCGTCGAGCGTGAGCTGCTGTTCCTCCTCCTCATCCCGGGGGCTGTAGGTGAGGACGAGGCGGTCTGCTGGTGGGGATGGATCGCTCCACGTGACGTTCACGCTGGAGGACGTCAGCTGGGAGAAGTGGAGCTGCGTGATGGGCCGGACCCCTGCAAGGTGGAGAAGGGAGATGTAACCCTGACCATCTGCAGATCCCAGCCTCTATGTTGTTCCCAGCGCTTGTATGGGAAGTAGCCAACAGAAGTGGCAAACTTCCAGCTCTGGACTCTCCATTGATCTCAAACTGTGTTGGGATTGAGAGGCAGAAATGGGAGGAGAAAAATGGTGCTTTTCTCAGCTCTGCCTGCAAACACCCTCCATCCCAGACCCGTATGGTGCATGGTGGGGCTGTCCCACTGCAGATGGTACGTGCTGTCTTGGCTTCTCAACTGCAGGCTTTCCACCCAGAGGTGCTTGTGAGGTCCCCCAAGGCTTGTTTTTTGCTTCTTATGGACCCACAGAGCACCCTGGCCACAGGGGACAGAATGTGCTGGCCGTTCCCCTAACCCTGCCTCTTCCTTATGAGAGCTTCCAGGCAAACAGGTGTGCTCAGAGTGCTGGCCAGAGGGATGTGATCCCCTTGCTGGTAGGGCCATCCTCCTCCTGAGGTCCACTGACTTCCTCCCACATGGATGGATTGCCCCCACCTCTCATCCCCATCACTGCCTCAAGAGTTTTGGCGCTGGAGATGCAGTGGACTGGTGGAGGTGCTGATGTGGGGTGGTGGTCTGTGCCCTTGGCCCCATCCCAACTGGTCTTTTTCTACCTGTGAAGGCATCCACGGTGGCCTCCAGGCTCTGCTGGCGTCCCCTCTCGGCGATGATGGAAATGGTGTATTCTGTCCCGGGCTCCAGCTCTGAGAGGGTGAACTGCGACTTGTCCCGGGGCACCGTCACTTCAGACGCCATCCCCGAGGCGGGGGTGAAGGTAATGCGGTAGTGGTCAATGGGACCTGCTGCTCTGGTCCAGGTCAGCGAGATGGATGTCTCCGTGGAGGCTGTCACCAGGAGGTCCCGGGGGCTGTCAAGCTCTGTGGGAGAGGATTGGTGCAGACCTTTGTCCCCATGCATGGACTGTCCCATGGGGATGTCTGAGCCATAGGAGCCAGCCGTGCTTGGAGCATGCAACGGGGCCAAACTCACCGGTCCTGGCATTCATGGTTGCTGGCACGCTCTGCTGGCTGTCCATCACGGCCGAAATCCCAATGCCGTACTCTGTCCCCGGCACCAGATCTATGGGGTGGGGGGTGCGAGGATATGAACAGATGTGAGAGCAGCACCTGGCTGGGTGGCCTTGGGGCGTGACCCCCCTACCTCCCAAGGCTGGGGACGGGGGGACCCTTCTGAGCATCCCTGGGGTGAGCAGCCCTCCCCCAGCTCAGCAGTTCCTCCATGCATTGAACAGGAGCTGAGCCTTTTTTAAAAGCCCTGTGGATGCCTTTGGACAGGGAATTTGGATTATCCTAGCTCAGAAATAAGCAATTTTTAAAAGTTGTTGATGAGGTCTGCTGTAATTGCTGGCATCAAGACAGAAACTATGTGTGTGAGAGCTGAGATGGGAACGATAAAGCAGCTATATTTGCTTCCAAAGTGATTCAACATCAAATATTGTCACAGCGCTGGTGTCCCGAAGAGAAATAAATTATGCGGCGTAAATGAAATGCACATTAATTAGGAAAGGCGCAGTCTTTCTGGGAGCCAAATCAAGAGCCGCTCCGTGGGGTGGACGTATCCTGCGGTGCCTCTCTCAAGGGCCATGGGAATCAGGCTTGTCCAGCCCCTTTCCCGTGCTGCTGACCGCTGTTTTATCTCTGTGAGACATCTCCTCCCTCTGCCTGCCACTTCTCTTTGGCTGCTGATGGCTTTATTCCCATCCTCCCTGTCCTTCATGATCTTTCCCATGGGCTTAGGTAAAGCCACAAACCCTCCAGCCGAGCCTCACCCTGCCTGGCCCTGGGGCAGCACCCCCTGAAGCCACCAAAACTGCCCCCAAGGGGCCAGGAGGGAGGGAAAGCCCCATCCCCTGCTCCTTGCCTCTTGCTACAGTGCAGTCTCGGTCCCTGGGGGAGATGGACCGCCTTCACCCCTGCCCAATACGTGTCAAAAGTATCCTGGGAAGGTGGAGAAGAGCTTTGGAGAAAGGGGGAGGAGAAGGGAGAAATGAGCAGGAGCATATAAAATGGTGCCTTTTCTCTCCCAGCTCTTTTGGGTAGAGCAAAATTACAGATCTTTCTGTACAAATGCTGATTTTTAAAGCGAGACATATGGGGCAGGGCAAGGCTTGCTGTGTTTGGAAGACTAAATCTTCGATAAGCTCAGCTCAGCGCTGCTCCTCGCTGCTTTTCCTATAGGCAGATGAAGGTAGCTGAAGAAATCACCAGTTGCATTTACACCTTGCATCCCAGCAGGTCCTGGGTGGCTGGAAACCCATCCCAATGGGTTCTGCACCATTTGCAACAAGACCTTGGAAGACCATGTGCATGATGGAGCTATGGGAGAGGCTCATGTGCCATCCACACTATGGCTATCCTGGCTTTTGCCAGCAGGATGTTTTTTGAGTTATTTTCTGCTATAATTAGTGGTGGTGGTGTTGCTATTGTTGTTTTTAATTTGTTTATTACATAGTACCCCGGGAGCTAGAAGCAATGCACTGAAGTGATGGTGGAGCCAATATATGAAAATAGCTCACTGCTGTTGACTTGAGCCTCTGTATCTCTGGAGCTTGCTCTGGGGGAGTTTCTTGTAGCCCTGCCTGAGTCTGGCAGCAGCCAGGCAGCCCTGGTGCTGCCAGGCAGAGGCTTTTTCAGGCTAACTACTCTAACTGCTTTCCTGCCCTCCAGCCTTTCTTGGGGCTCAGTGTTGCTGTACCTATAACTTCACATCTGACTTTCCCACTGAACTTATTCCTATAGATCCATACAGCAGAGGTGCCTGAGCCCTCTTCAAGCTGGGGTGGTCCCAGGAGGGCAAAGAGAATCAACGTGGAAAAAAACGGTGTCCTGCCATACTGAAGGGCTTCAAGCTGAGTGAGTGGTCTTTTTTGTAAATGTGTGAGTCTTGTCTTTGCTCAAAAAAATGCCACCGGAGCCACCAATCTGGCAGGCAAGTAGTTGTAGTTGAAAAAAAACCAACAAAAAAACCAAAACAAAAACCCAAACCAAACCAAAACCAAAACCAAAAAAACCCAAAGGAAAGCAGATTTCACATGGCGCTTTGTGGTGATGCTGCAAAGGGCATTTTGGACTTTCCTGGCAGGGGGACGTGAGTGGTGTTTGCAGCCCCCAGTGGCACCCCCTGTGCTGGCCTGAATAACATACCGCGTGAGGGACTTGCTCAAAAATAGCATTTCAGGATTCGGGTCTGCTTTGTGCCAAATTGGTAAAAAGCAACGAACTCAGGCAGCCTGGAGCTCCATCACTGCCTACAGGGCATCAGTGCCTGCGGCTCTTTTCCAGCAAGGAAAATAGAGAAGGAGGAAATAATATTTTCTTCTAGATCAGCTTAAAAAGCCTTCCTCTCCTTATTTCTCACTTTGCTTCTTGCCAGCTCTATTTGGGACCCATACAGACCCTTGCCAGAGGTGCATCGCTCAAAGGTGCATCACGCAGCTCGTGGAAAAGCAACACCCAGATCCAGACCCACAGAGGGAACAATGAGCTTTCACCCCAAGCAAAACCTTCTCTCTGGTAACTAGTAAACCCCAAAACAGCCTCAAATGCGTGCCAGCATGAGGGCAGCCGAGCATCAGTGCTGATTTGCGCTCTCCATTGCTTGCGAGGGGGAGGACGAGGAGGGGGAGGAAGGCCGTGTGGGTACATGCGTACCTGCGAGGGTGGCCCGGGTTGTGGGACCGGTGTCCCGTGGCACCAGGACTTCGTGGTAGTGCTCCCCGGCCAGGGTGCTGTAGACCACCCTGTAGCTGTGCGCCTCGGCCTCGCTGTTGTCCCAGGCCAGCTCGAGGCTGGCGGGCGTCCGCGAGCCCACCCGCAGGTTCTTGGGGGCATCGATTTCTGCGTGACACAAGGGAGAGAGGCCAGGTGTGATGTCCGTGGGGTCCCATCTGTGGTCCCTCTTCCCCCAGGTCGTGTCCCTGTGGCAGGGACATCTGCTGTCAACTCCCGCTCGGCACAGACCCAGAGATGCCACCCATGAAACCGATGCAAGCGCTGGGGCATTCACAGCATCCCTCAGTAAGTATCTTCGGGAGCTGATTGCATGTTATTTGAAAAAGAAAAGTGTTTTCCCCCTGTATTCGAGTAAGGGAAACTGAGGCAGCATGCATAAGAGAAAAAGCTCTCTGTAGGAGTCGTGCATTGCCCTGAACTTCTCTTAGGAGAATCTCAAGCATCTTTACAGGCACATTCATGCTCAGACGTTGCCTAAAGGGTTTGTTTATTAGTGCTGCTGAGGCTGTGCGCCGAATCTGCTCTGATTTGCACGATAAAGCTCTCCGGTGCGCGGCAGGTTGGTGCTGGGCAGGGTCTGGGTGCCAGCAGACGGGGGGTAATTACTGCTCCTTGATGGATCCGAGTTTAGTGGGGGGGGAATATTTTATGTCATCTTTTAGAAATAAAGCAAGTAAGGCCAACACAGCAAATCAGTCGGTGTGAACATCTCTTACGAAATATATATCTATAGAGATATATACACAGGCAATTCACACACTGCAGTTGTAATAGTAGTCTAGTATCCACCAGTAATGTACATGACAAGTAATTTATATACCATAAACCAGCACTGAAATATGCGCTCTACCTCCTCTGTTATGGCACGGTAAATTAAACCTGTTAGCTATCTGCAGGCTTAACATTAATTGAAGTTTTACCGACCGGTTAGAGTATCCAGAGAAGATATAAAATAAGATAACCACATTTCTGACTGAGCTGCTCTCAGCTGCTTGGCTGCTGATTCCTCAGGCAACACATCTGCCTCGGTTCTCGATGCTGAACAGGAGCGAGCATCTCCTTGAATTCAGACCCGTGCTTGTCGTTTTGGTGCTTTTGAGAATTGTGCGTTGATCTACAAGTGCTTTTAAGGGTGTAAACTGCTTTTGAGAATTGCATGTTGATCTACAAGTGCTTTTAAGGGTGTAAACTGCTGGGTTTTAAAGTTTTAGCCATGGGCTCAAGCTAAGCTGTGGGTCTGAATGGGCGTTGAAGGTGGTGAGGATGTGTGTCCCACCCAGGCAGCAGCAGGTTCAGCCTTGATGCTGCAGCAAGGCTTGGTCAAGGTGGGGTTTACTTGGGCACTATCATCTAAATGCGGGTTTTTGATTCATCTGCCTGGTCACTGGCATCTGGGGTCACCTGGGGTACCCTGAGGACCATGTGAGCATCCCTGTGGGGGACGGGGCATGTGGAGGCCCATTGCACTGGAGGTTTAGGGACTAAACAGAAGTGTAACCGAGACAGTCAAATCTTTGGACAAGGGGTGATGGTTTTAAGCTAAAGGAGGGGAGATTCAGGTTAGACATGAGGAAGAAATTTTTTACACTGAAGGTGGTGAGAGCCTGTCCCAGGTTGCCCAGAGAGGTGGTGGATGAACCATCCCTGGAGACATCCCAGGCCAGGCTGGACGGGGCTCTGAGCAACCTGAGCTGGTGCAGATGTCCCTGCTCAGGGCAGGGGGGGCACTGATGAGCTTTGGAGGTCCCTTCCAACCCAAACTATTCTGTGATTCTATGATTCTGCGTTGGCACTAGAGGAGGGGGGCCAGAAGGTGGCTTTAGGGTACGTGTTTCAGGTTGAGCTGAGTAATTTTCTCTGCCTTGTTCTGCACCAGGATGGTGATGGGATGCGAGACATCTGCATTCAGGCACCTTCATTCAGACCTGCATCTTAATCATCAAGTTTTCATTGCGCCACTTCCACCCAGTACACCGGATTAAACCCCAGCTCACGCGTGCCAAGGGAAAAACCAGGTACCGCTAAATCCCAGACACACAAACCTCAATTCAGCTCCAGATACACAAAACCCGTGTTTGTCGCGGGACAGCCCATCTGCCATTTGCAGCAAGCCATCTGCCCGTGCTTGCCGGAGCCTTAAAAATTGATGCCGGTCCTCCCAGCAAAGCCAGCTAGCTACCTGTGGTGAACTGGGCCAGGGCCGGCCGGCTCTCGTTGGCACCCCGGATGGCGCTGACGGCGAGGTGGTAGCGGGCGCCGGGGCGCAGGGCCTGCAGGGAGTACTGGCTGAGGGGGGGCTGCAGGCGGAACGTGGTCCTCCCCCCCTCCCCGTCCGCCAGCCCGTACTTCAGCAGGATGGCGTCCACCTTGGCGCGCGGCGGCGTCCACTCCACGAAGGCCACCGTGTCGGAGACGTCCCGCACCAGGATCTGCGTCGGGCCGTCGATGACTGCGGAGGAAGGGGGGAAACGGGCGCCTGTTATTTTGGGGGGGTCGGATGGGGAAGGGTGGTGGCTTTGGGGACACCACGCTTCAGGGATGCTTCAACCCGAGTGGCCTGAATTAGCAGTTGGGGATGAGGCAGAGAGGTTGTGTGGGTGAGAGACATGACCCCCCACCCCAAGGTTTTGGTCCTGGGGGGTGCCCAGTCCCTTGTCCCCATCTCCTGGCTCTTTCCTGAACCCTCTCCACTGATGTCTCTCCTGAGCTGTGGAGACAATTTAAAAGGTGTATAGATGAGGTTCTTAGGGACATGGTTTAGTGCTAGAGTTAGGTTATGGTTGGACTCGATGATCATGAGGGTCTCTTCTAACCGGAGTGATTCTATGATTCTGTGACAAGAGCAGGACCCAGCAGCTCTCCAATTGATGCCCATTACAGCTATAATGCAACTCATGCCCTTCTGTCCAGCTGATTATCGGCCCTAATTTATCCCTGGCTTTTTCAGGTGATATCTCACAGGATAAAACCTCCTATGTCTAACTGTGGTCCATTTTCTTTGCTCCTAGATAGCTGCTCATACTTCGCGATGCATTGAAAAACGTACAGTTCTCCTCTGTGTCCAGCTCTTTGAGCCATTCAAACTGCTTTTATTGATGATCTCCTTCCACTCAATTTTCCCTTTTCTGAGCATTTTCGTCACTGACAAAATTTATCAGCAACAATACTGTGTCTTTTGAAAGACGTTGACAATGTGATGAATAATGTGGGGCCAAGGACTGATCTAAGCATCCAGAACTGAGGAACGTGTCTAGAAATGTTCCTGCATCAGTGCCAGCTCCTGGTTTCTTGTTCAGCTGAGGGATCAGCTCATAAAGCTGTTGATGTCTTTGCACTGAGGAGAGAGGAGAACATGCAACTGCTCTGGCAAGTCTTCATAACCAGCTAGGACTGGGGCTATGGTGGGTGTCCCCTAAACCCTCTTAGATTAAGAGGTTTTAGCTAAATTCATACAGGGGATCTACTGGGAGACTGTTTTGGTTATTTCTGCTTTCTTTTGCAGAAAGTTGGGCTCTTCCCTCCTCTGCATCCCCCAGCACTCAGCCTCTGGAAATCATGGGCTCAAGAGCAGGTGATGAATGCTCTGAGTCCAAAAGGACCTAAGTGCTGCATGGATGGACAGACAGACAGATACTGTGCCATGGCAGCGTTGGTGCACGGAGCCTGCTGGGCAGCCCCTTTTATCACTTCCATGGTCACAAGGTGGGGAAAAACCCATGCTCATCCTGTAATTCAGGCTATACTGCATGCAAACACATCTAATATACTGTATATATTAGAAAATGGCACTATACAATAAGAGTGTGCTGAAGGCTGCACCCCAGGGTGGGATGGCCTGGGGGAGATGTGTGTGGGAAGGGATGGGAAGGACCAAGGAGGGTTAGAGTAGATGTGGGGTGAGGTCTGAGGACCAAACACCATTGGAGAAAGGAAAACGGCTGCAAAGCAGGGCCCAACTTAGCCAGGACCACTTAATGCTTATCCAAACCCTGAATCTCCAACTACCTCATGTCGTCCGGTCATCGAGATGATGCTGGGGAGCATCGAGTTCTACTTAGCTGTGCAGCATGAAACCATGGCTTTGCTGTTCGATCCCAGGACGAGGTGTTGAGGCAGAATGAGGATGATGGGGGCAAAGCTACAGGGGTGCTGCAGAGGAAGGCAGGGATCCCAGCATGAAGACATCTTCATGGAGCAGAGAGCCCACCACTCCAACTGTGCTCCGCTGCAAAGCTCAGCCGCTGAATTCGAAATACCAGCCTCTCTTTTTATTTTTTGCTGACTTCCTAGGGAAAGGAAGATTTGGGCTTGACCAGGAGATGTCTCTGTTAAGCCACGTCGAGCTGAGCGTGGAGGCAAAGCGGGAGGAGAGGACTGAGCCAAGGAAGCTCAGACCTGCAGCAAGATGCTGCTGGTGGAGGGACCCTCCCTTCGCTCTCACCGTTGCCTCAAATTAGCAGCCTGGTGAGAGCATCACCTCGTTATAGCCCTCTGGCAGCTATTTAAATGCTGTTTCCGTTTGCAACAGCTTGGATGGAGGTAGACGTCTGCCTGGCTGCCAAGCAGACTGCAGGAGATCTGGCGCGGAGAGCATCTTCTCCCCAGTGAGCTCTGCCCATCGCCACATCTCCTTCAGCAAGGAGAAGACCCAGTTGAATTTCCTCTAGCCTACGCGATGGACCAGTGACTGGCCGAATAAATTGGTTAGGAGGGGACGTGCTGTTGCTCCTGGCTCCCTGTCCTGCAGCTTGATTTGCCTGAATTGGTGGGAGCAGAGGGCATTTAGTGGCACAAAAGCAGGTGGGAGTTTTAATCTGTTATATACAAGTAGGCAATATATTTATAGCGATGCTGCTTGGGGGAATCCAGCCTCTGAAATGTGAGATTAGCGGAGAGGAGGAATTTATCCAACTGTATAACAAAACCAGACCTGAGACTTCGCTCACAACCCCATTAACCTCACCGTGGTTTCTGTGCTCACAGTAATTTGGGAGGGAGAGGGACAAAATACCGCATGAAGCAGCTGTTGCCGCGATGCACCTGTAGCTTGGGTGGTTGGATGGTGCTAGTTTTATCCATGCCCGTGCAGTCCCAGGATGCTCTTGCTGCAGGGACCTTATTTTGGAGACCGAGCCCTGGGCGGGCACACTCACGGGTTGAGACGCTGTCGGAGGTGGGAGGGCTCCTGGCTTGTTCCTTCAGGGCCACCACGGTGACGGTGTACTCTTCCCCCGGCTTCAGCCCTGTCTGGTTGAAGGTGGTGACGGTGCTGGGGAGCTGGGCGATCACGCCACCCTCGTTATTCTGCCAGGAAGCCAAAATAAGTGTTAAAAAACAGCAACAAAAAAGATGTTTTGGGGGACTGATGCACGGAGAGGAGGTGCCCCCCACGTTGCATCCTTCCACACCCAGCTCTGCACCCCCAAGTTGCATCCTCACCCAGGCACGTTGTTGGGCTGAGAAATCCTCCCCCATCCTTTTTTCCCCATCTCCCCCCATCCCAGCTTCTGTATTTTGCCATCTGTGTGTTTCCTGTTCTCCAGAAGTGAAAAGATAATAAAACCAAAGCCTGGGCTGGACTCCTTTTCCCTGCTATTCAGGTGCCAGGAGTCTTCTGTTGTTCACAGAGAGGTATAAAACTATAAGGTCTTTATTTTGGTATCCTCTCCTTTTAAAATATCTTTATTAAACTCATTATACTTCGCAGTTTTGCTCTGAAAAACCCGAAGTCTTTAAGCAACTGCAAATGTCACCTTTCCTGCCAGTGTTTGGACAAAGGATCTTTTCTTGCCACTGCCTTCACTAATAACATGCTAAACAAATCTTTGCACATAGCTCTCAATTCATATTCATCTCTGTTTCTCATTAAACAGGAAATCTTCCATTTTAGCCATAAATTGCCATCTTACCTTTCCTAATTTTCTCTTCTAAATCTGTCTTTGCTTCATCTCCCCCCCCCGTCATTCCCATTGCATGCAGCAGATGGGCAATCCCCACCTGACCCGGCTTTTGGGGGCGAGAGCATCCCGGGGACCGCAGAAAGAGGATTACGCTGCGGGAGGGTGCGAGCATCCTCGTGGGGATGCTGAGAACCAAATTAGCATCCTCTTGCCCAGTTTTCGGGAAGACAGAGCGAGCTCTGCTTTGCTTGTAGAGGTTATTTGTGATGCTGCTGTTATAATTTGGCTGGTTTTAGCCTCTGGGACTAGTTTTTTGGTTTTATTTGGAGTGTGGCGTTTGCCCAAGCGAGCATTGCTTCCACGCAGTGAAGGAGACAGCACCCTCTGCCTTATTTTAGGAGAAAAGCTGGTGATGGAGACTTGAGAGAGTCCCATTTCAGCAGCGGACAGACAGGAGCACGACTGCACCTATACAGCACAGGACTGTGCACATGAGTGATGGATGCGAGAACTTCAAAGCCTGGTGAACTACATCCCCACCCCACCCCGAAAACCTGCATCCAGGAGCAGGCATCCTTTTGCACCTTTTATCTTCCTTTAAATCCTGCAGTGTTTCCCCGTGGCTTTAAGTTTTAAGCTTAACAATGGAAAGGAAGACCAATGATTTGTATTTTGGGGCTGGCTTGATAAAAATCTATCACTGACGACCCTGTGGGGAGAAGTTAGTTTCTATCCCAGCAATTCCTCACCCTAAAATGGATATATCCCCATTTGTCTGCTTCAGGGGATGCTGTTGAGCTTAATCCCCGAGTATCAGTGAAATGTTTCAAAGATCGCTATGTTTTTTTGGTACCAAAAGCTTTTCCCTGATGTTGCCTTATAATTTCAGTTTTTATCCCGATGGTGAATGAAAATTATCCTCAGGTTTATACCTGCAGTACCTGAATTTTGACTTCCGACACCATTTGAGTGTGGATGTACCCCAAATTGCACCCAGATCCTTCCAGCCTTTTTGGAAATGAGAGAATGAGTTATCTAAAGCAATTGGGCTCTTGCTTTCATGCTGTATAATGATACTTTACAGTTAATAGCATTTAAAACTTTGGGGCTAAATTCTGCAGTTCTCTGCTGCCCAGAGCTGCCTTTGACTCCAGTGAGGGTTTTTATATGAGTGAAAACATCATAATTGAGCTCTTAATCAGCATTTCTTTTACTGCTGGGGCTTGAATGCTCTTGCAAAGAGGCTCCATATACAATTGAAGCTGTACTTATGGCTAAATGGTGTAGAAATTATGAATACAGATGAAATACTTGATGTACAATTTTTGTTGCTGTGCATAGAAAATATGCGATATTTAGGGCAACATTTTCATCCTTTCATCTTTTCTGGCACAGTTTCTACCTGTTCATCACTGCGATTAAAACTCCGTGGCAGGAATTAGCTGTGCATGTGACTCGGGGATGCTGAAGGTTGTTGTGTGACAGCCGGCAGCTCCTCGGTTCGATCCAGGCTGTGTTGGGTAGCTTAGTGTGCAGAGAGCAGGGGCGAGGAAGAGGAGGAGAAGGAAGGGTCACAGCAAGGGAGACGGAAAGGAAAAATAAAGGGGGTGACAGCAAGAGGCTGGCGAGGCTGAAAGGTTTATTTATTGATATGCTTGTCTCTTGCTTTTATTGGGGAATTTCTTTGAGGGCGTATATGTCTAGGCACCAAAGACTACTGGGGAAACGCATGCTGGCAACTGGGGGTTGAAGTGTTTGGGGTTGTCTGACGTGAAGCACACAAATTGCAAACAGAGGTTGGTCTTTTTTTGGGGAGGGGCTTTAATTGGAAGCTAATTTAGGATCTGCTCGCTCGGTGTTTTTAGGGTGACCAGCTGTACCCTGCGATGCCATGTGTGGTACCTTGGGGATGAAGCTGATCTCCCAGCCGTCAAAGGGGAAGGAGAAAGGCTCCCACTGCACCTCCGCCGTCGTCTCCGTGATGGTCTTGAACGTCAGCCCCTGCGGCGTGGCGAGGTCTGGAAGGGAGCAGGGGGCGGTGAGCAGAGCGGCACGGGTGTGCGGGTGCTGCCGGTCCCCACCCCGCTCCCTGCGCCTGGTTTGTTATCTGGGCAATGAAAATGGGGAACTTTTGGTAGCTGTTAGCACAGTCCCTTTGTCCCTCCTCGGGGAAATGCCTGGGCTGCTGGACACCGAAGCGTCCCGCTGCATTATTGCACAAACAGACTGAGTGATGGGGTTGCAAAAGGGGTGTCTGGGTAGTTCATGTTTTCACCCTGCCCTCTGTATTTTTAGTTTCTGAGGATCCTTTCTGGAGGTGGCCACTACAGCTGGGTAGTCCCGTTTTCCTCTGTGCATCACAGTCCCGGTCAGAACCATGTATTTCCTGATGCACAGCAGCATCCCCTCTTGCTGTGCTATCACCCGTATCATGGGGATTCATCATGGGGAACCCATCCAGGGGTGGGAGCAGAACTTGTGACCTCTGTGATATATTGCAATATTTTCTATTAGGAAAAAGTGTAATATTTTGGGCCATATTTTGGAGGCTTCAATCAAACACTGAAAGCATATTTGATTTTTAGTCATTTCAGGTTTACATCCAGACTGAGTCTTTCTGCAGTGGGTGGACACATTTCCCCCTTTCCTATATCCCCATATGGATATATATGGTGATAAAAATATCTATCTATCTTTTTTTTTTTTTTTATTTCTGAAGGCACTGCTGCTGGAAGGATTTATGGAAAATGTGAGCCAGCCTAGGCGTCACTTCTTGTTATCCAAGTAATAAGTGCAGTAGGATACTTACTGGTCATCACCTTGGAGGTAACAGGGATGCTCAAGACATTGCCGATGACCGCGTAGACGCTGATGTTGTACGCAACTCCTGGCTCCAGCTCCGCGATGGTGATGCTGCTCCAGTCCCCAGGCACCCGCTGCTGGAGCTGGGTGCCCCCTGGCCCCGCCGGCTGGTACGAGACAACGTACTCGGTGGCTGCCCCGGGGCTGTCCCACGTCAGCTCAATGGAGCTCTCGCTGATCCCCGTCACTCGCAGGTTTTCGGGAGGAGCCACTGATGGAAATGGCAGAGGTAAGGAAAGCGTCAGGGTGCGCGTGGGGAAGTGTGCGTGGGTCTGCTGGGGAACACGGGCATGGGCTTTGGGCTGGGGGTAACGTGCTATCTGTCATTGTATTAACTGCTACAGCAAGGCAAAGGCTCGGGAGAACCTCACTGCAGCTGCTGCTGCACCAAGGGTTTACTACCGATGTTGAGATGAACCTCACTGACTTTTTGCTTGCCTCCCAAATTTTTGCCCTTGGAGTCTCTGGGGACAGGGACAACAGGAAGGCAGTCAAACTGCGGGGCCTGAGCAGGTCCTGTGTGGATTCATAGAGTCATTTTGGTTGGAAAGAGACCCTCAAGATCATAGAGTCCAACCATTAACCCAACACTGGCACTAACCCATGTCCCTGACAACCTCATGGACACATCTTTTTAAACCCCACCAGGGATGGTGACTCCACCACTGCCCTGGGCAGCCTGTTCCAATACCCGACAACCTTTTCTGGGAAGAAATTTTTCCTCCTATCCAATCTAAACCTCCCCTGGTGCAACTTGAGGCCATTTCCTCTCATCCTATTGCTTATTACTTGGGAGAAGAGACCAGCACCCTCCATGCTCCAAGCTCCTTCCAGGCAGTTCAGAGATCAGAAGGTCTCCCCTCAGCTCCTGTTCTCCAGCTGAACCCCCAGCTCCCTCAGCCGCTCCCATCACACTTGTGCTCCAGCCCCTTCACCCTGTGACGTGCTCTGCCAGCTATGGCTTTCTCCCAGGCTTCATGGTGCTCCTACGGAGCTCTGGGCACCTCAAAGCCCTTGCCCATACATGAGGGTCTGGCTCTCCCCACACATGCCCACACTACCTGCTGAGCAGTCCTGCCCTTCGTAGCCGTCCTCGCAGACGCAGAGCCCGTCCTGGCAGAGCCCGCGGCCGCTGCAGGCGTTGGGGCAGTGCAGCCACCCGCAGTCCTCCCCGGCGTAGCCCTCCTGGCAGACGCACGTGCCGTTGACGCACTGTCCTTTCCCCGAGCAGTCGCGGGGACACCGCAGCTGGGAGCAGTCCTCTCCGGCAAAACCCTCCTCGCAGATGCATTCCCCGTCCACGCAGAGCCCGTGGGAGCCGCAGCCAGCGGGGCAGCGGAGCTGGGAGCAATCCTCGCCCCCGTAGTCGTTGTCACAGATGCACTGGCCCTCCAGGCAGACGCCACGGCTGGAGCAGCCCCGGGGGCAGCGGGGCTCGGAGCAGTTGCTGCCCGCCCAGCCCTCCATGCAGACGCAGCTGCAGGACTCCAGGCTGAAGTTCCCGTGGCCGCTGCACTGCGGGGTGTAATCCAGCTGCCCTGCAAGGAGGTGGGACCCAGGGTCAGAGCCCACCCGGTGGGAGGTGGGGAAAAGGTCAGTGTTGATGGGCTGTGGGGAAAGGGGGCAAGATGTGGGGCAAGTAGGGGATGGTCGTCCCTCTCGGTGAGCACACCCAGCTCTGGGGAGTTGGTGGCTTTAGAGGCAGAATTGGTGATATGGGCTCATGGTGGGGCTTGGGGGCTACCCAGGAGTTTCTCCATGGCTATGGGTTCCATCAGCCTTGTTGGGGTGCAAGTGCTCCCTTTGGTTTTTCTTCAGATCAGCACTCAGTTGATGGGAACCTCTCTAGACCTCTTACTGGGAAAAAGCCTTCCCTGGCCAAGCCCTCTGCACCAGCCATACCTCCTGTTGTCTCCTCTCCACCCACTGTTCCTTCTTACAGGTAAGATTCCTTTTTACTTGCTCACTCTTTCCTGTAAGAGGCAGGTATGTACCCAAAGACATCATCTTCATCCCTGTCCTGGTGATTAAGATGGAGACATTTGCTTTGCACAAAGTATCACAGGCTTGGGTGTGCTGGGGTTGTGGGAAAGCACATGGCCACCATGGCCACCACCACTAATGTACCCCCTTTACCTGGCAGCCTTGCACAAGGCACTCTAGGGTGAGGAGGAATGCACAGGGATGAAGGCATCAGTCACCCTGACGTTGCCAACTGTCCCTTCTCTTGCCCCCCAACATGGACCCACAGCTCCACCTTAGTGTTATGAACTGAAGAAGAACTGAAACACTTTCTGTGCTTCCTCCAACCCTTGGGAAACCTCTGCACCACAAAGACCCCAAGCTGCAGGACTTCTTGTCCCCCAGCTAAGTTTTCCATTCTAGCTGAGCTACCTGGGCAGCTCTTCCTATGGCGGGTCCAGCAGACGTTCAGGTAAAAGGGGTTCAGTTATGTGCTGTGCTAGACAGACCCCTTTGGGATACCAGGCAGGATGCTTCCCATCTAAACTGCAAATACTGGGAACGGCGATCAGGTTCTTTTCAAATCTCAGCCTCTGTGTAAGTTATCAAAAGAGGAGAGAGGATGCTCGCAAGTGTGCTGGAAGAGAGCAGCTTTCCTTGGGGAGATGCCTGGGGCGGTGGGGTAGGGATCCTGATCTTTGTGGTGCACTGAATTGAATGCAACTCCGGTAAAAAGAACTGAAATTACTCCAGTTTTAGCTCAGCATGCATCTGCCATCAGAGTGGAGGCTCCACCAAGCCATTAATGTTTAATGGGACCATCCGAATATGTTGCAAGTAACCCAAGTAGGCACATCAGAGTTTCAAATGAATTCCTTTAAAACAAGTTTTTCCCATTGTGTTTCCTGCGTGATTTTAACCCTTGCTTTGCACACACCAGTGGCATGTGTGGGTGTTTTCCGTTTTGTCTTTTTTTAACACGGCTGATGACTATGGCATCGGAGAGGGGGATACATGCTGAGCCCACGGATGGTAATGCACTGACTTTCCCCAGCTGCACGGGAGATGTCAGCCCGAGCCACCCCGCTGTGTGTGCCCTCCCGGTTTGTCCCTCCTCGACCCACACACCCTTGGTCCAACTCTGTTGACCTGAGTGTGGGTCGTTCCCATTTCTTTTTAATGCATCCCTAACATAGAGGAGTTGGGCTACCACTGGAAAAAATCTCACTAGTAGCTGCAAAACTTAAAAAAAAAAAAAAAAAAAGCAGTGTGCATTGGTGGGAGAATGGGGTTGCTTTTAATTTTCCTTCCTGCCTGCTGTTGTTCTTGTCCTGAAGGCAGTTTTCCCCATGGCTCTCCTTGCTTGGTGGCTTTTTGCCATGAGGAGCCCTGGTGCATTGGAGCCCTGAGCAGGGATGGATGTCCTTTGGGACAGCCCCTTACCAACCTGCCTGAGACGTAAGGAAAACCATCCGTGTGCTAGCTCCCGTGCTGTCGAAATGCAGCCTCTAGCCCAAACCTTTCTTAACCCATCTCATTTCAACCGTGTGCTGCTTTCCGGGCTCTGAGGAATGGCCACAGTGAAACGAGGGGCCGTCTTTGATGGGGTGACACTAATGGAGGAGCTCAGAGAGATTCACAAACCGTACATATTGTTATTCAGATAAAGTATCCTGTTGATAGCTTCATGCCTTTGTTATAGGTTTTGTTTGCATCTTTCATGGCAACAGAAGTTATTCCCTGTATTTTCTATTTTTTTTTTTTTTTTAACTCAGCTTGTCATACACATTCACTCCTCCTACAGAGAAAATGAAGGGGTTTATTGCTGGCTCCCGCGGTGATGCCTTCGGCCCGGGGACAGCTCAGGAGAGCAGCAGCTATGTCTCTCCTCCCTGTCCCATGCATGGGGGCAGATCTCTAACAGCACTGCCATGGTGTCCAGCGTTGGGATGTCACCCTGTTCACCCCTTACCAACCATCATTTTATCTGTCACAGGGCTTTTGCTCTGGCCATTACAGGGTTTCCGCAGCGAGCAGGGCATGGTGGTGGGTCAAGTGACCGAATCCCTCCCAGGCGTTTGCCTGCCTTGGAGAACCTAAGCCAGACTTTTCCCTAAAGCCACAGCCACACCATGGGTGAGCAGAGGTTTTCGCCTCTGAGTGGCATCAATGGTTTTGTATTCATTTCTCCTGCCTTTTGCTCGAGCCCTGGGTCCCCAGTGAGAGCTAACAGGATGGCATTACTACCTGTGGCTGCATTTTCTTGGCAGCAATTGGAGTTGCATTGGTCCCGGAGCATGGAGACCTCCCTCTCCAGCATCTCAATCCTGCTCAGCAGCTCCTGCAGGGACGGGAGGGAGGTGGAGCACTTGCAGGCGTGCTTGGGCAAGTTTATCCTGTGGGTGAAGGTGACCTGGCTCTCGCTGTCAGAGGTCTGCTCCGCGTACTCAGCCAGCCGGTCGTCTTCTGAACTCACCTCCTCGGCTGAAGACTTGAACATGGATGAGCAGCAGCTGTCCAGGGGGATGTTGATGTTGTAGATGTGGTGGAAGACCATGGGCTGCTCTTTGATGGGTGGGCTGCAGTTGGCAAGGCCACCCTCCTCGTCCACCACCGGCCTCTCGGCCGGCTCTGTTGTCACCTCCAGCCGGCACTCAAAAGGCTTGAGGACGGCACCCAGCAAAAGCAAGTTGAAGCTGATGAGCACGTTCCTCAGGACAGGGTTTTCACTGTCAGTCCCCATTTTTTGGGAGAGGGAAGAGCCTTCTAAGCCAGCGTTGGTCAGCCAAGCGCAGGGAGGACCTGGGGACACAGAAGGAAAAGAGCATGGTTGGTGTTAGCCCTGAAACTGTGCTCAGTTCGGAGAGGCAAGTCCTGCTGGGCAAAGTCATGTGAAGAAATGTGGGGCTGACTTGACCCACACACAGTCCTCGTGGCTTTGGTGAAGCCTAAATCAGTCCCGAGCAGAGCCCATGGCTGCTGGGGACGCCCTGCCATAGCCCTTGAACAGTGACAAAGGCAGATATTTGTTGCTATTATTATTTTTTTTTTTTTTAAGGAAACGGTTAATCTGGTACTAACAAAGCACCAAATACATGCATTTTCAGGAGAAACACCTGGTATGCGACCTACTTTCAGTATGATGTGTAGGGTCCAAAGGGTTAACACATGGGTGACGGCAACGCACCCCTGTGCTCTCCCTCTGTTGCCTCTGGTGCCCCAGGAGCTGTGCCCGGGCTTGCTAGGCTTCCTCCAGTAGCTATAGGAATGGCAGCCTCGACGTTAAATACTGTTAAATTACACCACGCAGGTAGCGGCTTGTTCCTGTTGACGCTCTGAGCAGACAAATCCCTCCCGTTACAGTGAGTTCACCCCTGCCCGTGCTCTGGATTACGGGTTAACCTTGCTTTGTTTTGGAACAACACAAGTTCTCATTCCAGGATCGACTGCAAGCCCCAGGTGGTAATCCAGCATCTGAGGACCACATTTATCTCCAGCCTAAAATCACCTGTATCAGCCCAGTTGGCTCTGGGGATGGATTCACTGCCATTACTCTTGTTGGGACTGTTGTGTGCTGACCAATATTTAATGCCAACTGTCTTGCCATGAGGAATCACCGCCACATCTGTCAGAGGATATCACTAACGGGCAGTGAGGCTGTGTCTGCAATGTTGTTGCCCTCAAAGATATGACTTTCCTTGTGTTTTCTTTTCAGGAGGTAGTTTACATGCAGTCCAAGTGGCATTGCTGGTGCAGGGTTCCTCATAGGGCATGTTGTGCTGTGGCCAAAGGCTCTCAAGCTGAGCCCTGGCACTGCTTCAGTGTTGGGACAGGTAATGAAATAGAATTATTTATAATGAAATATTTCCAGCTAATATTTTGAAATGTCTGATTGAATTTCTCACAGCATTTTAGGAAGGAATGTAAATCACCATGTTTGTGGCTCCCTACCTGTGTTGGGTTTGTAGGATTTGGACTGATGAATGCTGGAGATGTGCTTTGTGGTTCCTTCTGCACCAGAAGTGCAGAAGATGCAGCAGGAACACTAAATCTGGACAACAAGCTCTTTATGGTGCTGGTAAAAAGATGCAAACAACTAAGTACCTTCTTGCTGCATCACCAGAAACTTTACCAAGTCTAGGTGTTCCTTCTTCTGGGACATTTGGTGGCAAAAGGAGATGGGACATCAACCTGGTCTGACTCAGCTGCCTGTTGCAGTAGCTCTCATACCAGTTCCTATAGCTGGGAAATGGAGTTGCAAAGGAGTGGTTGAGCACTTCCAACAAGCTGCTTAAAGCCATATCTCCCAAGTTGTGTTTAGTGCAGACCCCCCGTAGGGTCTGGACTTGGGGTTTCACAACTGGTCCACGCTCAGATGTGCTGGCCACGGTGAGCAGCGGGTGCAGAGCAGTGGAGATGATGTCCTGATGGCTTTTGGTGGATGTTTTGAACCTGCTTGTGTGGGGTCTTCTCCAAGCCATGGGAGCTGGCGTGGCAGGGTGGGTGTGATACTCCAGCAGTTTGGTTTTGGGGCTTTTTTTGGAGAGTAGGAGAGGATGTCAGCACAATGCTCTGCTGTAATTCACAGCTGAGCCATGTTTGGAGCTGCTTACCGCATCTGACTTCACCGGTACCTGCCAGTGCCATAATCTTGAGCAATCACCCTCCCTTACTTCTAACGTCCCTCCTGCTCCGGAGCTCCTCTCCAGCTCCCTGGGGAATGGCTGTGCCTCCCACCTACCCCTGCTGCTGAATGAAAATATTCGTTTGCTGGTTTCTCTCCTACAATACCACGCTGCTCCAGAAAATATCACTGTTCAGTCACCTCGCAGCATTCACAGCGTTAATATCCTGCCTTACTTCAATGTTTTCGCTGCATTTTCCTCCTCAGCTCCCTGCTTAATGCCTTCTTCTTGTGAGCAGGCACCTGGGGCTCCTTTGATAGGCTCTTTTTTTTGTTGTTTTTTCCCCTGGTTTTAGAAAAAGCGAGAAAAATGGAAATAACTCCATGGTGGGGTTGCCTCCTCCTTCCCCTTGGCTCCTGTGGTGGCTTTGGCCATGCTTGCAGAAGACAGAAAGAAGGAAGGCACTGGAGATGACAAGGGGAGGGAGTAGAGATGGACAGGATCAGTGCTCCGTAAGTGGTGATTTGGGGCTGCACTATTGTACATTGACCCCCCCCAACCCTCCTCTGCTGCCTGGGCTCTCCAGCAGCTCCTGGGTGGCCCTGGCTGATCCACGGAGACACTTCTTGTCCCTGCGTAATGGGGCAGCCGTGGCAGTGGGAGGCACAGGGACTAATTAGCGTCGGCTGCCTTTGATTGACTCATTGGTGTTCAAGGCTAACTACCTGCTCCTTGGCCTCTCGCTCGGCTTTTTTGTGTGTGCTCGGAGTGGAAGTAATTGTGGCTGTGAGCCAGCTGCGCCGAGCCGGGCCAGAGCTTCGGAACAAGCCTCCGTGCAGGATTACAGGCACGGCTTAGACGTGGGGAGATGAAATCCTCCCCCTCCCTGCTCTTTGGATCCAGCCTGGCTCAACAGAGACACCAGAGCCTGTTTAGGAGGGATGTTCCAGCTGGAGGCAGGGACGAGGGAGCAGGAGATGGGTCGGTGGATAAAGCGGGGCGAGCAGATGCACGGCGGAGATTGTTTGCTAATGGCAGCGAGCAGGTTGGGTAGTTAACGACTCTCTAACCCATAGACCGAAAGCCATTCATTTCCTGCTAGAAACCGCCAGGCTCATTGATCTGAATCTCTTTATCGGTATATTAATCACAGCAGATGCTGGTGGGATGCTGCCCTGCTCTCGTTTCTGAGCATCAAATCATGGCATCCCACTCCAGTTCTGCTCAATGTGGTGGCCTTGGGCAGGGGCTGATGCTGCAGGGGTGGTGGCAACCCCATGGCATGATGCTAGGAGAGCTTTCTCCTTTTTATTATTATTATGAGCAGGATCATGGAAGGAAAAAAAGAAAAAAGGTATTCCGGCATCAATTGGGTGCTGGGTCAGGCTTAAAGCCACTTCTTTGCTGTGAAATGGTTCAGGCTGTCTCCAGCTCAAACTGGGCTTTATCCATAGGGTCCTGCAGAGCAGGAGGATGTTCCTTGGTGTCCTCCAATCCACAGCAGACCATCTGAGTCATAAATCCCTATTAATCCCTGACTTCTTTGTGGAGGCTTGGCCTGACAGCTCTGAAGCCCTGCCAGATTTGTGGATGCATTTACAAGGTCTGTCATCTCCCTTTCCTATCTGGTCCTGCTTTGTCTCCTGCTCCTCCTGTCCACGATTTGCTTTTTCCTGAAGGACCTCATAGCCAGCAGCTCAGGTAGGGTGGGTTAACACAGGGATTTGGCTGCATGCAGGTCCTGACAGCTCAAAGCTTGTTGACCAGGGAAAAGAAGTTGCATTAATGTTCCTGCTTTGGGTTCCTCATCCTTCTGCCCTCCTGGTGCATCCCAGCCCAGCTAACATGGCCCATGGGCAGCGACAGAACCATTAGAAACCATTGAGCAGACAGAGCCAGGACTATATATTTTTTTCCTTCTCCCTGTATGAGGAAAAAGAAGCAAATTTCTATCATTGCTATCATTACATGTAAAATTAGTTGCATTAGGGCAAGTTTATCTGGGGTGCATTTTAGTATTTTTTTTTTCTTTCTTTTTCTTTCGTTCCCCTTCATTGCCACCGAGTTCACATAAAACTCCAAGCTGGCGGTGTTCCCGGTGGCTGCAGTCCCTCTGTCCCCAGAGGTGGCCTTGGAAAACCCACCCAGCTGGGGCAGCGATAGCAGCTTTGAGCCCGGTGCTTTCCTGGCATCCGATGGCAATGCCTTCTCCTTCGCTTTCCACCAGGCTGGGGCGATGCATCCTCATCCACTCGCACCCATGGTGGGAGGGTTTGATCTCCAGTTGCCTCAAGCAACGGCCCGCAAGCTTGGGGCTGCTGCTTTATTTTGAATACCACGTTATTTTTTTTCCCTCCAGCTGCTCATAGGTGCTGGGTAGGAGTCGCGCTCGTTGAGAAGCAGCTTTCCCTGTGCTTCAAAAACCAGAGATGCTTTCCCTTGGTTTGCTTTGCTGCTTCCCTCCGCCCCCACCCTACAGTCCCCCAGAAACATGGCTGTTTGAATTAAAGTTCAAATTAAAGAGTTATTAGAGTTAATTATGAAGTTTGGCAGGCACTGAGCTCTCAGCTCCAAAACATTTCGACGTTGGGGAGCTGTGAAAGAATCAATCTGCTGCAATTTCTGTGTGATGCTCAATTAAAAAAACACACAATATAAAACTGAGTAAAATATTTGAAGGCTTTTGCCAACCACGGCAAAGTGTTCTCTTTCCCTCCTGAACAGCCTCTCTCCATACAGGGCTTGTGTCTTATGGGCCAGAGAAGGAAGAAAGAGAAAAACCCTATTAAATGCACAGTGCACCCACCCTAATTATATATATGTGGCTATTTTTACATTTTGCTGATGGGCTGTGTTTGTGTGAGCAAATGCTGCTGGGAATGCAAAAGGGAACCTGCGTGTGGTGACGCTCGGAGCAGCTGCGCCGAGAAAGTCGTTCATGGTACAGCAGCGGTTTGTGGGGGGGCAGCATCACCCAGAAATGCAGTGCCATGTCGCTTCTTTTTTACTGCTTAGCAATACGAACGTAGCAAATGCAAACTGTGCCCCAGGGGTTGCTGTGGGACAGAAGCAGGGACAACAGATCTGCACGACGGGGGGGATGCCAGCAGTTTTATCTCCAGCACTTTCCTGGAGATAATTTAATATTGGGGGGGTACAACAATATTTCTGTTTTCATGCCAGTTTTGGTGAATTGCTTTGGTTAAAAATAAAACACCCAATGCTGCCTGGAAAGATGCTTGAAAGATTATAGCACTTGTTTTTTCAGCCAGATATTGTGTATTAAAATGTTTTAAAAGTTGCTAAAGATGTGAAAATGAAGTGAATGTTTTGTTCTGGTTGAGAAACACTTTAATCTACCCAGAGCCTGTAGACATATATATGCATATATACATATTTATACGCATTTGTTGAGTTCTCTTTTCCTGCACACCAGATAAACCACCAGCCCTGCTTTTTGGCACAGATGGCAAACTGGAAAAATCAGATTTATTTGGAGTTTGGACTAGGACACATCCTTATTGCTGACCAAAAACCATCAAGAAATGGAGTTTGCTGCCTGCTTCCTCGGCACGCGGGAGCAGGCAGGTATAAGCTGACACCTGGCAGTCCCCAAGCCGTGAGCTTTTATGTTGAAAAGTGTATTGGAGGTTTCCCAGAAGCCAAAAAAACCCCCACTGGATGGTTTTCAAGGCTCCAAAAAGCACTCTGGAGGTACCTGAGCACTCAGTGCAGATGATGCCTGCTTCGTCTCACAGCCTGTGCAAGTTTTCCTCCTGCTTGCCCAGCTTGTAGGGAAGGAAATTCGGCTCTGTGGTGTCCCTGGTTGGCTTCCCAGCTGTACACTTTCCACTCTGAGGTGACCACACAGCTGAGATGGACTGAAGATCAACCCTGTTTGTTTGTTTTTCTTTGGATCTCCCAAGACAGGCTGCAGCACTCTCTGGTTTAGAGCAACCCGTGCGTCAGCATCGTCACCGGCTCTGTGTTGCAATCGCTCCTGGGTGCCGCCCTCCTCCAGCCACGGCAGGTGAGGACGTGTGCACGGGAAGGTGCACACCTTGCTTTGCTATGTGATCCAGTGAGAAACTCCTGTGCTTTGCCCACCTTCCCAGAAAGCACTTGCATTGCATCAGCTGCTAACTGGAATTAGTGGAAATAATTGGGTCAGCTCCTCGGCAGCCGGAAACCATTGCAACTTTGGCGTCATGAAGCTGATTTGCACCAGTAGAACCCTCCTGTGCAGGTGTAGGTATGTAGCGTGTCCTGCAGACTTGATTCCCTCCCGCAGTTTTCCAGGGGGAGGAGAGCACCGTGGCCAGTTATTACTAACCTAATGATGTGCAATTCATCTGTTTAAAAAGGTTTTCATTGCATTACTTCCCTGGGCTTTGTGGCAGAGTGAAGGTTCTTGCTACACACAAGCAGAGTCCTCTCTGTGATCAACTCCTTCTGCACTCTCTGCCTAATTGCGATTCTTGTCTCCCCTCTAAATGCAACCTGTTACTGGCTTTTGGGGGAATTAAAGGAGCTGGAAAGCTTAGAGGAGGGGAGCATCATGACCCTGTAACACTGGACCTCAGCCTGAGGTTGCTTAGTTGAAAGCCAGAACCTGTGGACTCATTAGATGGGGTTCTTAGGGACATGGTTTAGAGCCAGTGTTGGGTTAACAGTTGGACTTGATGACCTTGGGGGTCTCTTCCAACCAAAATGTGTGATTCTGTTGTGCTGGAGCTGAGGACCAGCACTGATACCTGCAACGCGCTGGAGAAACCCAACCGAGTAATTTTGTGCCACCACGAAGCAGCTCTCGGAAAGGGAACGATTTTCACCCTGCTGACTAATTGCATATTTAAAGATGAAATACTTTGATGCTGTTACCAGTGTTCCCTAACTATATGCGGAGGAAGAAATCTATAGTTCCTCCAACTGACTGTAAATTCTGCCAGCTTAATAATTCATGCATGCCTCTGTGATTGCAGCCTACATTATATCTTTCATTACATATTCTTTTATTGAATTGCCACGGCATAGATCAATAGCCTCTATAAGCTCCTGTAGGAAAACAGGCAGCAGCTTAGTGCAAAGGTTTTTTTTTGGGAATTTCCTTTCATTTTCCCATTAACAGGTAAAGCCCAGATCTGGCATGTCTGACTTCACACGGCGTGTTCAACTGCTGCCTCCCGCCCGCTCCCCTGCGAAGCCTCGAGAATGGCCGGGGTAAGTCTCGTTTTTGCAAGGGTGCCAGCCCTAATCCGAGCCCATCCCAACTTTTTACTGAACAACTTGTGGCGTTGACTGTCTTCATTTATATATATTTACAAGCAGCAGCAGGTATGTTACCAGCTCCCCCTTCAAAGCGACTGCACTCAACCATGTGCCGCAAAAAACTCTTGCTTGGTAAAAAATTGACTGTCTTGTGAAGGTAGGCACCCAATTTTGCAGCGAAAGCCAAGGTGAACACCTAATTTTGTAATGAAAACTGCTAGCAGTGGGCTTGGGCAGTGCCCAGCTGCTGCCCGTGCCTCTGCGCTGTGACTGGCCTCAGCCCGCGGGTGATGCTGAGCTGCGAGCCCGTGGTACAGCACACCATGGCCCATGGTTGGACACTTTCCTCTGGTCTCTAACATCAACGTAAAGACCCACGGTGTCCGATGTCCCACAGGAGGGTGACCTGCTCCCTTCTGTGTCCCTGTGTGACACCCTGGTCCAGCAGCGCCGGAGCTTTCAGCTCGGAGTTGCTGGCTGCTAAAACTGAGCTCTTCTGTACCTACTTTTGAGTCTGGACATCTGATCTGAGGTGTGGCAGGTGAGTATTTGGTAGCTTGACCCTCTAAGTGCTAAGATTTGATCTCTGTTGGAGATGTCCTCGGCTTCCCTGCTGCTGGGACAGCCCTGTCCCTTGGGACTCTGTGCTCGAGAGGTCAGCACGTCCTGCGCTTCATGCTGTGTATTTATTCACACTCAGTTATGAAATAAATTCCCCCTCACCAGGCCTGAATGTTGCAGAAGGGCTTATTTTATCCTTATGCAGCATCTCTCAGTGTTAAAGCAATTAAACCAGGGAGAGCCTGGGAGCAGAGATGGGGATGCCTCTTGCTGCTCTCCCCTGCATCACTGTTTTCCCATAACGAAGCACCTGGGGGCATCACTCCTGCCCCATGCCTAGGAAGATATTATATTTCTAAAGAAAGATTTCTGGGACAGGGCCAGGCCTTCGGAGGTGCTACCCTTCAGTGTTAAAGCTGCACACTGCATTTCTGAGCCCTGTGATAGCCGCTCTGCCTGCCCTGGCAGCTCCCGGAGCTCCGCTGGAGATGCTCGGAAGCTGTAAAGGAGGAATTAACTGTAATTATGGAGCATCTCAGGACGTAAACACCCTCTAAATCCTCTTTAATTACGTGGTAGCACTTAATTACATGGCAACTGGAATGTAAGCACTAAAATAAACATGATTTCAGTTTTATCTTCGGCAGGGGTACTGGTAATTAATTTTGGAGGGTAACATAGGACCCAGCTGAATGTGGGCATGGTGTGGACCCCGCATGCACAGCACTGCAGAGATGCTACCAGCCGGGACAGTCAAACCTCCTTTCTCCCCTTCTAACAGCCACAGCTTTGTCATCCCTTCACATTCCTCCTTCAGCACCATCCCTCTTTCTGTCCATCCATGCACAGGCATAGAGTCGTGAACATCGGGGTAAGTAAGAGCGGGCAGTGGGGTACCCACTCCAGCATGGAGAAAAACCAAGCAGGAGAAGCCTCCCTGCCTAATTCACCCCACTTCAATTATGGTGCAAACCAACAAGCTGCAACCAGTGGGATTCAGATCACTCCTGGCCGTGGGCATGAGTTTTATTCCCCCTATTTGCTCCCTGCACACAGCCTGGGTGCTGGCAGCGAGTTCTCATGCTCGTGTAGCTGATGCTTGGCTGTCGCGTTGCATTAGAGTCTACGAGTCAACCCAGACCTCCTCGGGGCTTAGCTGAAGCGGATGCGAACAAACCAACCTGGGACGCTCCATCACCAAAATGCTGCCACCCATTACCCCCGGTGTGGATGGACCATACAGCTTGATGAAGATGAAGGGACGTGTGCTGAAGTGCAAAGTCACATTGAAGAAATCAGATGCGCTGCAATCTCCGTTGCCCTGTATAATCACCACATGCTGCCAGCATGACCGTGAAAGGGATAACAGTGCTGCGGACCGGGAGAGGAAAATCCCTGCTATTACCGAGGCTTTTTAAAACCATAATTAGGGAATTGTGGCATTTCCCCCCGTGAAATTTCCCCGTTCCACCCATGAACTCCATTTGCTTTAGTTTTGAAGCCTTAAAAGTAAAACCACCTGCTGAAGTCAAATGAGCACATATTTTTTAAACTTGCTTTTCAGTTTGCCTAGTCATTTATACCCCAGCTCGAGGCTGGGGCAAATGGAAAAGAAACGCTCATCTGGTGTGGTTTTGCATTTGTTTTTCCCCCACACTTGTATTTTTACACCGCAGAGATGAAACAGAACTGATGTGATCGTGAGGTCGTGCACGCTGTGGCTTTTCCCCACTTGCTTTATAACCCCTGTACTGGAAAAATTCTGATTTTTCTCCTTTTTTAATATATTGCTCAAACTAAACCATGCGTTACGGCTGATTTACACGCATATGCAACCTGGCAGGTAGCAGCAGAGATCGCGCTGTTTGAACCCTCCAATAATTGGTATTTTCTACTTGCCTTCCTCTGGTAACTTCCCCCCAAATATTCAGAGCAGCAGCAGATATTTGCGCAATAGAGCTAGAGCTGTGGAGCTGGCTCTTGCTAGAAGGTGGTTTTGCTCAGGCAAACCTTGTCCCAGGTCCATTTTGGGGACCTGCAGAGTCTCCTTGGGAGAGGAGTGACCACGAGGAGCCTGCAAACGGCTTCTATCATCTCCCATCAAAAACTCAGCTGAAGAGAGCACGAGCAAGGCGGAGCAGAGAAATGAATTGTAGTCCTGCTGCAGAGACTTCATTTGATAAATAATGTATATAGAGTTTGCAGTAATAACTGGTTTTTTTTTTTTTTTTTGTGGCCCCGGCAGCTGGGCTGGGTTTGACACCTCCTGGATGTATTCCTCCTTCCAGGAGGTGAGCGCGATGACGGGCGCTCGCCGGCGCGGTGGGGAAAGCAGGGCAGGCAGTGACAGGCTCTGTTATCTCGGGTTCATCTGGGGCTTTTCTCATTTTTGGCAAGCTGCACATATGTGTATGGAAAGGTGGTGGCATTTCCAGGCACTGGAGAGGGGCTCGCAGGGGTAGGACAGAGCTGGTCTGGGCTTTTAGGATGGGGGTTCTGTACAATAAGTCATGCTGGGTGTGCAGTCCAAATCCCAGATTTCCTTAGGTTATACCTTCCTGCCAGCTGGGACAGCCACCATGGACACGTCTGGGTCTGAGGAGACGGTTGGATGCCTGCGTGGACCCCCCCCAACCGCTGGAGCTGTATAAAATGGCCTTAATCAAGGCATGCCAGAGATAATACTCTTTGGTCATTTTTATAGCAGGCTTTGAAAGTTTATACTGGAGCATTTTGGTTAAAAATTTGCTTCTGCTGGACTTTGGATGAAGACCTGGGCTACCATATTAGTGAAGGTGAGTGGGAAAACCCACATCGCTCTTTGTTTTACATCCCTGTGTAAGAACTGGAAATAGCCTCACTGCTTTTATTGCAGGGAAAAACAAGATCCTTGAGAAGGAAAAAGAGCTGTAATCAGTGTGGGCTTGCACCAGCTGAAGATCTGAGCCAGGCTGGGGTTTTATTGCCATATAATAGGTAAGTACCTCATTAAGGAACATATATAAACCCGTAACATAATTTTGTTGAGCCTGGAGCTGGTGCAGGAGCTTGGAAGCAAGCCCACTGCTTTGTGATGTTTTTTAAGCCAGAGCTTAGTTTTGCTCGCTTTAGTTCCCCCACTAGTATTGTAAGTGCTGGGGGTTAGATAGTTCACAAGCGAGCTCTTAAAATCAATTTTAAGGCTGTTTTTACGCAGAAGAACTGTGTGTAGATGTAAGACTGGGGATGAAGGAGATCCCATCAGTCCTGTGACAGACAGTGACGTGATATAACCCCTTTCATGAATGGGTCAAAATTCAGCTTTGGGTTGACACCGTGGTCCCCAGTGTCCCAGAAGGCTGGCTCAGCACCTCGCGTTTCCGAGGCTCTTGTAATTTCTGAGCCAGAATTAACCGCAGTCAGTTGAAACACGCTTTCTTGCCTGTGTTTGCTGCCCTCCTTCACTACTGATCAAACGGATGGATAAATAGTGATAAATAACATGCTACGGCCACTCGAGTAGGGCCTGCTGAACTGAGAAATGAGATCACTTGGGCAGCAATTGCAGCACTGTGGGTAGAGGGGAAATAACCAAAAAATATTTGCAGAGTCGGAGCGTAGCAATTCGAGAGCGAGGGATTATTGACTGCATCCTATTGCTGCAGAAAGTGACAAGCAAATGGCCCTTGATGCCTCATGGGAGCAGGAGAACCCTGTCAAATGAGGCAAACTCAACCCCCTAATTGAGACAGACATGGACTGCTTCTCACACACCTTAAATTAGGCAAATAGGATGGTGTTCAGAGAGATGCTTTGGTATATGACTGCACCTGGTCACCCCCTGGCTTCTCCAACCCACCACCAGCCTGGAATAGGTCATGCAACGAGGGCTACGCCAATGTTCCCTTGAAAATTAGAAGCATTAGGCACTGTGGTGCCTCCACGACCTGTCCCATGAAGCTGGGACTGCTGAGGGTGGCACTGCAGGGGACAGGGCTGTTCTGCTGGGTCTGGAAGCTGGGAGTCCCTGGAAAACCACTGGTGAGGCCACCAGCTGAGAAGGCTTGAGATGTGTCATGGTAGCACTGGCCAGACCTCTATGGTTCTGCTGAAGTTAGAAGTGTTGCAACAGGAAAAGACTCTGGGGTTGAAGCCTCCAGATCACTGCAAGAAGCTCTGCATGGGAAAATGAGTGGGAAATGGCAGAAGAAACTCTGTTCACCTTAACTGGCAAGGCAGAGTCCCACCTGGGAACAGCCTTGGGTGGTTCCTCACTGCAAGGGACGGATCCACCAACATTTCAGAGAGGTTCCCCTTGAGAGGAGGACGACATAGTAACATCCCAACACTTGCACACATGTACGATTTCTCCAGTTGGGTTTTGCACTGGGTTAGGGGATCATCCCAGAGGAGGTCACTGTGAAGCTTTCAACCAGACTTATATTCTGGCACAGTTATTTCAATTCAGGAATGATTGTTTCGGTTCTGATCGAGCCTTTTGAGACATAATTCATGCATTTGGTGTGGGTAGAGTGGGCAGCAGCAGTCAGGAATTTAATCCCTGCCCTGACTGTGCCATTTCACCGTGGATTCCTCTTGCTGCTGCCACTGCTGCGTATCCCCTTTGAAAAATGGGGGTAATACGGGGCTATCTCCCTATGACATGCTGAGATAACAGCCTAATGAATAGTACCACAAGCTGGTGGAAATTCGCTTCTGTGCAGAGGTGCCAATCTAATTTTCCATTCTAGATAAACATTTAATAACTCAAAGCCCTCTTATTCCGGTGGGATTATCTGTGAAGCACTTTCCATCCACAAAGTCCAAAATACTCCACTAAAGTGCACGTGAGAAAGGAAAACAGCCTGCAACAGACCCCTCAGACACATGCTTAGCTCCACTGCCAAAACTATGGAAAAAGATAAATTTTACAATCTGGTCTGAAATTTGGGTGGGTTCTCTCCCTTACCCTGGCTGGCCTTGCCCATGTCTAATGTGGTGTTTAGGAGATGAAACTGAGCTGTGACATGTCTGATACCTCCTCGTCTTTTGTAAGTGAAGTAAGCGGAAACGAATGTTCTTTTAACACGAAGCTTGGCTGGAAGATCAATAGCAGCTTCACATGTATCTTTTGTCTAATATTTGGTTTTGTAGGGCTTTGGGGGGAAAAAAAATACGGCTTTTCATGCAGCACATGGATGTGACAAACTCTTGCTGCCAGTTTCTGGGCTTTTATAATGAACTGGCTCCCCAGCCTGAGCCATCGGGGCCAGACCCACGTGGCAGGGGTGGGCAGTGAGCCAGGACTGCCCGAATTATCTCAGACCTTCTCCTGCACCACTGCTGTGCCCAAAAGGATGGACACTCTAAAGCCAGGGCACGGCTGGTGTTTAGCCTGCGGTGTCCTGGCCATGAAGCGTAGTGTGCCTCGCAGAGGGGCTTTCACTCAACCCTGCTCCTATAGTGCCGCAAGATGCTCCGATGGAAGGTTTTCTGATTGCAAATAATTATAATCATTCTCATATATGATTACATTCCCTGGCAGGAGATCTAGTTTGCTAGATACACACCTGCCTTGGCTGGTCTGGAAAAACCAAGGAAACGCCAAGCGTTGCTAATAGTTATTTTGAAATTCCATCTTTTTTTTGTGTGTCTCTCCTTTCTAAAGCTGCTGTAGCTCTCACAGGTAAGATGGCTAATTGCAAGGGGTGGTACCTGCCATAAGTAATTAGGCTGGCTGATCAGCTCCTTGAAGTCCATGTGTCTCTGCTGATTTCTGTGCTCATTTATGTCAGCTGAGATCAGGTCAGGAGCAGAACAACTTTGGTAGAGGTGTGGGGGGGTTTGTGGTGTTTGGAAGATGATGAGTTATGGTTGGTGATGCCCTAGACAGGTATGAGATGTAGGTAAGAGGAGGTAGGAAGGGAGCTGAGTTTTTTTGTAAGGACTGGGCTTCCAAGAAGAGCATCCCAAGTTTGGTGGGGTGCCCATGGGACTGTTGCCTTCTGTTACTGGGCAGAAGAAATGTCAGAGGACTCTGGAGTGCTACTTCTGTCTTGTTCCAGTAAATGACTTAGCGTGCTGCTGGTCTGCCACCTGATGGCCTCCGAGAAGTGTGAACGTTGCCTTGCTGGGAGTCTCAGAAAAAAGAAATACATTGATCATTTGCGACCTGTGCTTGGGAGTTCAGGTGTGTTTTTTGGGTTGGGTTTCTGCTGTGCCCTGTGTTGTCTTCTCTATCTTATGTGGTTTTTTCTGTATGTATTTTTAAAGTATGAAATAGATATGTATATAAAAACAAATGAAGTTTATGTATGTGTACAGATGTGCTTCATATTTTAGATGTGTGGTGGATACCTGCTCCATGCAAAGCTGGGATGCTAAAAGAACATAGCCGTCTATCTTAAAGAAAGCCATGTGTTTGGAGGAGATTCAGGTATTTTCTTTAAGCCTTCACTCCCTGCAGAGGATGATATTTAAAAAACAACATCCAACCTTAAGCTCCTCAGAGCTGGCTGTTAAGCAGAGGGTAGGAGAAGAAAAGAGTGGGAAGGTCTCATCACTTCACCTGTCTCCCCACGCTGTGTTTCCCCTTGGTGGCTTTTAGGGGGGCTTGATTCATGTCAGGACTTCATTGCCTGCCTGGCTGATGCTCTGTTTCCCAGAGCTGCTTTTATATTTACTCCGCGCTGCTCCTGCTGTTCTGGGTGTGCCAGTACCTATTTCAAGCTTTTCAGCCCCTCCTGGGTGACTCGAGTCTTCCCGTCCACCTAAACATTGGTGCTTTGGAGCTTACTGACTTTGACATGCTGTAAATTAAATTTAGAGAAACAGCTGAATGCAGTAAGATGCTCTGTTCGCCACAGCCAGGAGGCACAACTTTTTTTATTTTTAAATCAAAGATTTGTTCTGTTTTGAGAATTTGCAGGTGAACCAGTGATTTCCAAAGTCGGTAGAGTACCCAGTCCTGAGCTGGCACAACCACAACAGGGTTATTTAGTGGGTATAAGGTCTTTATAATGGTCTTCTGAGGCTTTAAAAAATGTATTTATTTTTAGACAAAGCTGCTCTGTTATGTGTTTGCTGGGTTTGAGTGAAAACTCCTGCCATAAGAGCTGGCTGGACAGTGAAGGTGGGAGCACCTCTGAAAAGCATCACGGGATGCAGCACAACCACGGGGACGGGGACAAGGGCTTATCGGAGACACTGGAAATCTCTGCCCTGAGCAAATTAGGCAAACATAATCCATGTGCCCCAGGGCTGCTTTTGGGTGCTTTGCATGGATAATTGGCCTGGGAAGTGCTAAGGGTGGCTGTTAGTGCTGGTCTCGTTCCAGCTGGGTGCAGCACATCTGGATGGGGAGAAGCTGCTGGACATGCAGACAGGGAACTGCCCCTACCCTGAGCTGCAGTGCTCCTTTTCCCTAAATTAACTTAAAACTATGTCAGCAACTCTGTTTTCCCTTGCTGGATGTAATGTTTTGCATTTTTTGCTACACTTATACCACACGATAATGCTTCTGTACGTGACTATAAACCTGATAGAGCCCCCGCTGAAGTACCTGCCTTTCCGAGGAGCTTAAGTAATATTTTTCAAAAAGCACTTCATCGACCTTTCAATTCCCGTGGACCACTTGAGTATGCACGACCTGAGGCTTCGGTGTTATGAATCCAATTCCGAAAAAGCCTGGAAATTGATTTATGGCTGTGTGAGACACACGCGGGCTTTGGAGACATGGGAGAGATGACGACTTGTTATCTGACTCTGGAAATGCTTCAGTGTTGGACCATCATCACGGGTGCACCCATGGTAGGTCCATCCATCCTGTGTCGGACCCACTTGTGGTCTCACTGAACACTTTCTTCCATAAGAAAATGTGAGTTTGTGTTGAGCTGGGTTTAAAAAGAAGTGCCTTTGCTAGTTTGGGAAGCCTGAAATAATTAAGTAGAAAGTGCTGATGCTGATGGGATCTGTTCATCCAACGCTGATCCGGTGGCTCCGCTGTGCTCGCACACCTCCAGCTGTCTGCTTTTCGTGTTTTTTGGTTTTTTTGTTTTTTTTTTCTTTTTGGATAGATGATGGAAACTCACTTGCATTCCTTGTCAGCCTTCATTGGCATGTGGGAAAAAAAAATTTTTCTATTTGCTGTGACAGCAGGAGCTTAAATCAAATCTTAAATATCTCTAAACTGTATTGGATGTGGAAGTCTCTGCTTCCTGGGCCTGGAAGGCAGTACCGTGGCTGCTTTAAGAAACCATCTGATATTGCAAAATCTGCAGGAAAATGGGACATGGGACAAGGTAAGCCATTGAGGGAGCAAATCTGCTGGTGAGCAGCAGGTCTGTGAGCTCCGTCGAGGGCAGCGGAGCATCCCATGGGCGCTGCTCCAGTTCCTGGCGTCGCGCCGGGTCTGGCTGCCGGAGTAATGTGTTGGTTGGCGAAGGCAAAGCGGGGCATATCAAAACAGCTTGCGAACCTGCGTGAAGTTAACTTCACATGGTTGTAGTTGGAAAATGGCCCTGAAACCTGAATATTTGTGTTAAGGAAAGCTCTTGAGCTGTGTTTCAGGATAACTCCTTTTCTGAGTAACCTTACACTGTTGAAGAAGAAGGAGATGCTGCTGCAAAGCCTGTTTTTCAGTGGGTCTCGGTGTCCTGCTGCCAAATCTGGCTGGAGGGCTGGTGCTAAGAAAGCAGAGCGACCTTTACAGAGATCCAGATGCTGCCTGGGAGCTGAGCTTTCCAGGGCAGAATAAATTACCCAAATATATTGCTCCAGAGAGCGCGGCCGAGCCTGCGAGGGAGGCAGCAATGACACAAAAGCCGAGGGCTGCAGGTGAGGATTCACAGCTTGGCAGTCGCAGCCCTGGGCACTGGTCACCTGGGACTTAGTATGGCCTTTTGGATGCTTCCTTTTGATTAATTTCTTTTTTTCCCCTAAAAATGAGGGAAGGAAATGGCATTGTAGGGCACTCCTTGTCTGCTGTTGCAAGCAGCTGATGTTGCTACATGCCCAGTGTGTTCAATCCAGAGCTGTGTTCCCAAACTCCTGGACTTTGGGATTGACGGGGGAAAAGATATCTGCATCTTCTAGGAGGCTGTGGGATGTAGTTGGGGCTGAGAATATTTTAATGTGTATATATATATTTTTTTCTTTCTAATTTTATTTTCAGACCCAACCCTGATGGTGCAAGGTCAGAGCTGCTGCCGCTTGCCCGATGACTGACTCAGGCTGGACTGATGCCCGGGTGAAGCAGCGCATGAATCCAAGGCTGCGCTGTCCCGGTGTTTCAGTCTGCCATGGGAGATGATGTCATGGTCCTGGGCTCAAAAGCAGTGTTTGGAGAAGACAACCTCTTCCCCCAGCTCACATAGGGCACATCCTGGCAGCGATGGGCGCTCTGCAGCCCCTGCATCTCAGTGGTGCTTTGCACCATCCAGGTGCAAAAGGTGAGGAAAGCCATGTTCCTTGAAGGTAGAGATGGCCAAGGGCAGCAGGCTGCCCAGGGCAGTGGTGGAGTCACCATCCCTGGGAGGGGTTTAAAGGATGCGGAGCTGAAGTTCTTAAGGACGTGGTTTAGTGCCGGTGTTGGGTTAATGGTTGGACTCGATGATCTTTGGGGTTTCTTCCAACCAAAATAATTCTATAATTCTAAGGATGCCTTGACACACGTTTTAGGTGGAATTAATCCCCCGTGTGTCCAGCACTGAAATAAACATACTGTCTTTACAATCTCACAGGTTGTAAGGTCATTTCCACACCTCGGTTGCAAAGGAACATCCCTTGGAGAGGGGGTTGTGTATGACTGAGGTGGCTGCTCAGCTTTAATCCCACTGAGCAGCTCCAAGTGAGAAATGTCAAGCCCAAGAGCCAAGTGTGCCCCACCACATGTGCCACCACGCTGTCCCCCATAAGGGGACCTGTGATGCTGTGAGACTGGGATGGGGCAGCCCCGTCTCTGCAGGACTGCTCACACCTTCTCCAAGTGCTTCACCTCAGCTCTCCCAGGCAGATCCAATATCTCTGAGCAGCCCAAGAGTTCCCAAGAAATCTAACTTCAATATTTTGGACATGTAGATCAAGTGAAAACTTAATGCCCTGGGGGAGGAATGAATGCATGCACAGACAGAGCAATACTCATCATGGAAACTCTCTATGGTGGCTGAGTCTACCTTCTCTGGGTTGAAAAGAACATATTTTGAATTTCTACAACATCAGCAAAGAACTGGCATGGAGGCACTTGTCACTGATGGCTTTGGCACAGTTGTCCCTGAAGATGAGGGGAAAGGAGCACCCGTTGCAGCAGCCCGTTCCCATCGGAGATAATTTGACTCCCAATATTTACGTGGATGCCGATAGGTTGTGGGTTGTTTTTTTTTTTTTTTTTGCTAAGTGCTTATGACTTCTTTTATAAAACACCCTGTCAGGATCTCTCACTACTTGGGCACCACAGCAATGGCCATGAAAACCCACTCTGTTAGTTTGTCTGAAGTACCACTGATGCCAAGAGTGGAGAATCCAACTCTTGAATCCTTGCAAGGCTTAAACCAAGAATTAAGAAGAAACGATAACTTTGGGGAAGTGTAATTTGAATTACATTTCCTGGCTTTTTTACCCCTTGAAAGCAATAGAAGGCTTAATAGAAAATGGTTTTCTTAGAGGTTTTTTGTGGATCATGTTCTATGAAAGGGCAAGGATAATTCTCTCTGCCATAAAAAACCTGAATTGGATGGTTAAAGCCACTATTTGAAAGAGCATCCTGAGCTATTAAATCCTGCAGGTTTCAGGGTAAGTCCATTAGCTGCATTGCTATTGCATCCTGTAGGATTTTCCCACAGGGTACAGTTTCTCAGGGAGCTTGAACCATGTACACCACCACTCGGGCGTCTAAAAAAGCCAAAATAACACCATTTCTTCTCTTGCGTAATGGGGTTTTTATCTCCCTTTTTATTTTCTTCTCTCTCCAGCTATTTCAGAAACATCCTGAGGTTATGCCTGGATGCTGATACCCTCACAAGCTCGAGCAGAGGGAAAACATCAGAGACGCAACAGGGCATGTGGGCTCTTCCCTTCGGCAGCAGGGCTGCTAGCTGGGGTGGCTGGGCTTATGTGGGGTAAGCGTACAATGCCTAAAAATGTTTATTTTATTTTTTAAAATTACTTTTGCTGTGCCTTTCCATGCTAACATCTATGCAAGCTTGGAAGAGCCAGCTGTGGCTGGAGCCAGCTCTTTGAGGGATTACCATATACTTATTACGAGTTTTCTACTCTCCTGCCACACTGATATTTCTTTTAAGGAAATCTCTCGAGCTGTGTTTCAGGGTAACTTGTTTTCCAAGTAACCTTAAACTACCTAAGGGGAAGAAGGAAAAACTTCTGCAATGCTGGGTTTTTGGTGTGTCTTGGTGTCCTGCTGCCAAACCTGTCTGAAGGGTTGATGCTAAGAGAGCAGAGACACCTTTGCAGAGAGCCGTGGTTAATCTCTCAGCGGTGGCAGGATGTGTCCCTGTGGTGAGGTGTGGGGATGCAGGCGATGCCATCAGCGACAGGAGCTGGTCCCTTTGCTGCAGAAACCTCTGGGTCCCTCACCCCACAGCACCCAGCCCTTGCTGCAGCGCTCACCCCAGCACCCAAATTTGTCCCCTCTGGCTGAAGTCACCTGGGTTACCATGGAGCCTGGAGGGGCTTTGGCTGCTGCCCAAAGGCTCTGAAGACACCAGGTGGGTGGCAAAGAGCAAAAGGAGAGTCCAGCCCGTACTCCGTGGGGTTTTCCTTAACTGGGAAGGGAAGTCCTGCTCTGAGTCTCCCTTTGGCAGCCAGCATCAGCTCAGCCTCTTATTTCTTTTTTCCCCACAGCCTTTACTTTTGTTCTTTGTCTCTACCTTGCCATCCCCAAAGGGAAATCGCAGCCGCTCATCCACAAACACAGGGGCCTGGGCTGGGGTGAGACCTCAACCCTGGGCACTTCTCAGTGTGGATGATGTTGAGCTCTGTGGGAAAGCAGGCTCCAAACAGCTTCAATGCTTTGTTAAGGCTACTGGACAAGGCATTGATCCTTTCCAGCTCCGTGCCGCTGGTGCCTTCTTATGCGGGTTTTGCATTTTTTTGACTTGCTCTGGCTTTTTTTTTTTTTTTTTTTTCAAGTTTTCCTCCTCCATCAGGCAACTGTAAGCAGCTCTATTTCAAAATGACCAGCAAATATCCTGAGCCCGTGACATCCTCATGCAAACTCCTCCTGAGCTTCCTGGCCAGCCCTATACTGCAGATGAGGGACATCTTCCCAGTACAAACCTTCCAAGCATGGGCAAGCTGACTATTACAATTTTTCTTCAAGGCTCCGTTGCCTGCCTTGATTTCTATTACATGAGATTGCTCACAAACTTTTTGACTTGTTATTTATCAGGGCCAGAGCCTCTGGTGATGAAAAAAATGGGAGTTTTTTCTAGCAGCTTCCCCCGCCAGCCATGGCTGGTTAGTCATTAAGGGCTCTGTGCACAAGTTCATCCCAAAGTTGGGCCAAGTTTCTCTTCCAATTTCCCCTCCTATCCTTCACCCTCATTCCCTGTTTTCCCTTTGGGACACCTGTTGCGGTGTATTTTTTTTTTCTCCTTGTATCTAGCAGAGTTTGATTTGGCAATCAGCCGGGAGAGAAAGAACACGCAATTGCTTTGTCCCTTGGTGGGTTAGGTTATTGTGACTTCATGGTTTTCTGTTGGGAAGGTGATTAAGAAGATAAAGTCCCATCTGTGACTGAAAATGGACTTTTGGTGATAAAAAAATGTCCCTAGGTTATCTCCGAGGCTGGTGCAATCTCCTGCCTTCTTCTTTTTCCATTATTTTTTTTTATACCATTAATATATATATATATTTTTGTTAGCGCTTCTATTTATTTCACAGGTGATCGAGCATTTGAAGGACACTTCTTCTTGGGCATGTGCAGATGGTACTTTAAACCCCTGTCTGATGGAAGCAGAGGCAGAACTGCAAAGGTTTTGGGGAGCTCTGGGTAATGCAAGCTGAGAGGTGGCTGATGAAGACAGAGTCACTGTTTTTGGTGGTTTGTGGATGAGGAGATAAGAAACGCTCTCACCTGTTGTTGAGTTGGGGATCGGCAGAACCATAGACATTTAGAATCATGGAATAGTTTGGGTTGGAATGGACCTTCAAAGCTCATCCAGTCCTACCCACAACCAGCTCAGGTTGCTCAGAGCCCCGTCCAGCCTGGCCTGGGATGTCTCCAGGGATGGGGCATCCACCACCTCTGTGGGCAACCTTGGCCAGGCTCTCACCACCCTCGGTGTTTAAAATAAAAAATAAAGATCTTCCTTATGTCTATGCTGAAATGTGATGTGTTCTCACTGTGGGGAAGCTGGGATCCCCTTAGGTGGGAAAGGCACCTGGTCATGCTGGTTTGCCATCGAGGCAAGGAGGTGCCACATATCCACAGGTGAACAGAAGAAATGCCAATAAATGGCAGGAAAAAAAAACTAGGCAGAAAACGGATCAGAAAGCAAACAACAGGGTGAATGTGTCTGTACACACAGGGCAAATAAAAAGGCTGATGTAGACATCAGACTAGGGCTTAAAGAGCATTACAGGGATTTGGTGGGATAAATGGAACCCGGCGTGACTTGCTGTGGAACAGCAAGCTGTGAATGAAGGGAGGGAGGGCACCGAGAGTGGGGCACACTTGTCCTGAGGGTTAGCAAGGGGCTTGGAACAGGCTGCTTCAGTGTGGATAACTTTAAAAGGGTGAAACTGGTGGGACAAGACCTCATGTGAGTTGGAAGAAGAAGGTGGGTGAATGAGAGGAGCTCTTCAAACCCAGGATATCCCCATGTGGTACAACCTGCTGGCAACGGCATCTTAAACCCCGCCGACATCTCTTGGGAGAGCAATACAGACAGCGGACTGTCCTTTTTAAGGATGCGCAAAAACCTTTTGTAAATGAACTGGAAGGAGAATTGAGAAAAGCCCAAACATGTTGCTTAAATGCAGGGGAGAAACTAAAGGATTCAGCATGGGCTTTGCTTCAGTCTTCCCTTGCACCCAGCTAATTAGGACAGGATGGTTATACTGGGCAGGAGCCCACTCAGACAGCTGGGAGAAGACCTTCCAGGATATTTTAGATGAGTCAGGTGTGCTCATGTTGGCAGGGCCTGCCCAAATCTCCCCTTGGCATTCTTCCAGAGCTAACCCAACCTTGGAATTGTTCAGGGTTTCTCCAGTGCTGCAGGAGCCCGGGACACATGGCCAGCATTAGCTGCTTTCCCCTCACCCGTCTCCTGCTTTCAAGACCTTGATGGACAGCCCTGCCCCAAAGCAGACCTCGCCGGACTTGCCCAGGTCACTTGTCACGGTGCTTTTTATAGTCTCCTCTGCCTTGTACCTCGTGCTGCAGCAGGGCATCCCCCCTCCCCAGGATCTGCACCTCCACCTTGCATCTCCAGGGGCTGCGGTCCTGCTGTGCTCATTGCGTGGCTGCATTTGTCTTAACGATTGACCCCTTCAGTTATTATTAGCCTCATGGTCACCTCCAGCACTGCCTGTCATGACAAATTAGAAATAGAGTCCTCTCTGCATCACAGTCCTCCTTAAACCAACCGTCCCTTCTACCTGCCACAGTCGTACCTCATTATAACTCCATTACCTTTAACAACAACTCTGTTACCATCCATTATCTTTCTTATCATCTCCTTTACAAGACCGTTATCTGTACCTCCTCCTTTACAGCCATCCCCTCCTCAATTATGATTCCATTATCTTTATTACCACCCCATTACAGTCATAATTATTCCCATTACAATTTTGAGATCTGCGTCTCCATCCAGATAAGTCGATGTCTCCATCAGCCCGTCGCTGCCACCAGCAGCATCCCTTTCTCGCCCGTTGCTCCTCATCGCCTCATGCAGTTACTGCCACCTTCCCTGCATTTGTAATTATCCCCATACCAATAGTCGTATTTTAATTATTTTTTCATTACAATTTTATAGTCTTTTGCTGTTATTGCTTCCTTTATTGGCCATTCTCCACTCCCTGAAGTATCACAGTTGGGATGGGTACTGGAGAGTGAGCTCAGACTTAGGTCAGTGATATTACACTGGTTTACATCAGCAGGTACCTTCACCTCGTCTCTGTCCTGTATTGCAAATCTAGCATTTAATCTCTGTTGCAGCCCTAATTACTGACATTATCTTGCTGTTATCCTTCAGCTCATTTCTGTCACAGCTTTCCTGATGGGCGTGACCACCTCCTCCAGCTGGTGGTGCCCCTTCTCCTCCTGCCTGCACGGAGAAGCATCCCTGACCCTCTGATTTTCCAGACCTAGAGCTCGGCTATGGCTCTAGGGACAGTTTATTCTTTTTAATGAAAAGAAAACCTGTGTGATATTAGTAGAAGCAGCAGTTTTGTTGCAAAAGCGCTAACTTTCATAAATTCTCATGGTACAGCCCCTGGTGTTGTTTTCCTTGTATTTACCGCATTATGGTTTCATCTGCACTGCCAGATTCCTCACACCACCTCCATCTTCCAGAACCCACCCTGGTATCTCAGGAGAAGCATTTGGCAGCTCATTCAGCAGTTTTAAAAACGAAAAACCTTCTCGGACAGCGGAGGGTAGGTTGCACCACTGCTGCACCCCTCGCTCCATGGTTATTGGGGTCTGGCAGCACAGCACTGCTCCTGATCTCAGGGTGGTTTCTGGAGAAGCCTGCCTCACCCCTGCTCATCCAACATGCTCAGGGCATCCTAGACCACGTCTTATCAGCTAATCACAACCCTTCCTCCATGCACAAAATATCACAGGCTAAAGATACAAGCTGCGTCTAAAACTGGTGCTGGGATGGGCTCTTCCATCCCAGGGGCAGCAACAGAGCTATGTGGTGAAGAGAGGACAGAGAGAGCCTTGATGCACGCTCAGAGGAGCAGGGCATCATTTAGGGTACCACAGAGGAGCAGGGTATGATTTTATCCCCTATATAGCACTGATGCAGCCAACAACATGCCCTTTGCTGGCAGGTCTGGTGCCCACACTCCTCGAGAGGATGTTGAGCGACTGGAGTGCTTACGGAGAGAGTCGCAAAACTCCCCAAGGATGGGGAAACTGCTGCATTTAGAGAGCTCGGTCTGCTTAGTTTATCATGAAGATTGAGAGGTGACTTCATGACCTCCTATAAGAACTGTCAAGGCAGGGAAATACTAAAGAGCTCTTTATGGTGGCAGGGAAAAGCGGGTGCGGAGTGATGGCGAGGAGCTGCAGCAGGCCAATTTGGATGCCTGATGCAGCACAGGGGTTTAAAGTGAGCGCAACACCCATTCTCAGCAGCTCCAGGAGCCTGCTAGAAAGGGTGCGATGCACCAGCTCGTCAGCGATATTTTGAAATTTCCTCGTGTCTCTAAACCCTATTGGTCTGGCAGCAATGATTGGCAGCAGATGAGCCGGTAACAGCTTGCAGGTAATTAACGTCTCTGGTGTAAGAGGGGATGTAGCTCATGTTCGAACGCCCCTGGGTTATTTCCCACAATCGATAAGCTTCGTAAATAATGTATCCCGTGGGGCGGAGGGGGGAAATACTACCTTGCGCTTATCAGATTTTGCATTCTGTTTGGTTTAGCAATGCTAAGAGGGAATATGGCTCAGAGGGCAAAATGAAAGGTATAAACAAGGGATACTGCTGGGGATGCACCGGGAGGGGAAAGCTGATTAAAAGCTAATGAAGGGGGAGCAGAGCCATCCAGCCACACTGCAGATGGGGCAGATAACAGCCTCCAGCGCCACGCTGCAGGCTTATGGGGAGATTTTCATAATTCTAGCTTGGTTAAAGCAGACCGGAGAAAGGGAGGCAAAGCAGTTAGCATCCCTCTCTTATTATTTCTTTACTTTGCTGCTTGTAAAGGCACCTAATGGAAGTGAGCTTGCTGCAAACCACGGGGCAGTGCCCTCCCCGAGGGACACAGGGACAGCTGGCACTCTTGCTCTGCCACGCCATTCCCACGGGGATTTTGGGAGAGCATTAAGCACCCAGCGATGCCCTGGCCGCACCTCAGCAATCGTGTGGGACACAGGGCAGCAGGAAATTTAAGCTATTTTCTGAGGTCGAGGGGAAAGATTTGACTGAAGAATTGGGCAGCAGCACCAGGATGGAGACTGGGTCTCCTGGCTTTTGGTTTTACTCTGTAGCCACAGGGTGGTTCTTAAAAAGCATAAAGTGGGGTTGCCCAAGCCAGCTTGAACACATACCTTACTTTTTTTAATAAATAAAAGCAGGCAACGTGGTGGAAAACAGCTTTGGGATTCAAATAACACCTCCAGTAAACCCTCACTAGCAGGTTTGTGCTGCCGAGGCTGCTCCCTGCACGTCTGGAGCCAGAACAGCTGGGAGTTTTTATAAATTAAAAGGAAACACAGGTTTCTTCACCGTAAAATACAGAATTATGATATGCAGTAGAAGAGCACAGAGGTTTTTACCAGCTTGGAGGTGCTAGAAGTTTTTTAGTGAAGTTAGCAAATAATTCTGGAGTTGAAATGGGCTGTCCCTGTTTTCCACAGAGCCCCTTGCAAGGGTCTGATCCTGCTGCTTGGCATCGTCCATCCTCTAATTTCCACCATCTACAGACCACAAATAATCCATCACCTCCAGGCTGGGACCTGGACCAGGCAGAACAGCTTTAATTAATACCAGCCTCCTCTCCATCGCAAACCAGTTGCAAACGGCAGCCGCGGATGCTGGTCCCCCAAGAGGGACGCGCTGGGATGCGGTGAGGAGTGAGCACGCTGCAAACCGCCGAGCGGAGAAGGGAGCACCTTGGGGAGTCTTTAAATGCAGCTTAATTACATTAGCTATACACCAGCCTAGGGGATAATTTACCGTCTCCAGACAGATGCTTTACTCCTTGCAACAAGACGAAAACAAAAGCGAGCGCAGCCCCATGGAGATGCCACCCGCGCCGGGGGACTCGTCGGTCCCTGAGCATCTCTGATGGGTCAAGAACTGCTGCTGGTAGCACTGGCGTTTTCTTGCAAAGCACCAGAATTGGGGACTTTGCTAACAAGCAGGTTTCTATGTGTGCCTGGCCTAGGAATACCCCCGTACAACCCTACCCATAGGAGTAAATAAATATTTGCAAGAGCTCAGCTGCTATCTGAGGCTTGGGTTTGCTCCCTGCTGCCTGGAGAAGGTGTTTGAAGAGGTGACACGGACACTCGCTGCTCCCTGCTGGCTGCAAAGCTTTGCTCTGGAGCCTGGCTGCTGGACCATTCATGGTTTAAATTTCCAGCTTTGTGGGTCTAATTTTGCCTCCAACTCATCACCAACCCACCAGAGCTAAATTCGGCCCCCTAGGGACTAAACATCATGGAAATGCTGTGCTAGAAGCAGTGTTGCATCGCAGGGACCAACAGGAGCTGGTGTGCCCCCATTGGGGTATCTCTCTGTTGCTGAATCTCCAAAAAAAAATCCCAGCTTTCCAGGCTGATGGGGCTGGGGCTTGTTAAAGCTTTCTGGCCCCCCCGGGGCTGCTCCTGGAGCTGGAGCCCAGATGGTCTGAACAGATTACTGCAGCCTCCGGGGCCATCCATCCCAGGCATTTTGGCAGGCCTGAATTCCCTCCAAATGACAAAAATAAATAAAATCTCTCAGCATTAAATGCTGAGAAAGCCCATGAAAAAGCTGTGTACACAATGAAAACAAATATATGGTTAAATAACTTCTCTAACAGTATTTCTATAAAATGCCTCTCTAAATAACGCCAAGTGAAAGGCTTGCCCCGTCCTGATTAACCTCGGTTGGGGAAGATTGTCTGTATCAAATCGTTACCGTCAGCTGATTAAAAATGAATTAAACCGAACGGAAAACAATTCCCAAAACATCCCCTCTCTCCTTTCCAATTCAAGGCCGAAATAAAAATAATAATAAACTGTGTAACACCCAAGAGCAAACACAGCCCAAAGTCACTGCAGCCGGAGGACGAGGCAGGTGATGGGGACCTGGGGTGGGATGGGACGGTGGGGTTTGGCCATGGTCACCCCACGGAGAGGCAGCAGGACCAGGTGTAAGGGTCACAGGAGATGAAGGGGATGCTGATACAGGTTAATTAAAAATAATTAAAATAGCCCAAATGAACTACCTTCACCTCTTGAACAGACCCATTTTTTGAAGGGCTGGAGTCAGCTAAAGTGACTTTTTAACCTCTCTCTTGTATTTTTGTTTTATTTTTAGGAAGCCCAGCAGACCTCTGTGGTCAATATACCCAAAGGAAAGTGTAAAGTCACAAATCTCAAGTGTTGGCTGGACAAATTCATCCCAGCAGGAGCGTGCTTGAGCTGAAAGCCAATGGAAGATGCTCTCTTTCATGTAGCAGAATCCCATCCTAGAGTGTTTCCAGAGAAAACATCCCCAGCAGCATCACTGCTGAGCACTGAGGGCAATGGTGGGTAAATCCTGCATTTGGTCCCCTGCACAGGTGGACCCTACCAGAGCCTGTGCCTGAGGAAAGCCTCTAAGTAATGAAAAGGCCTCAAATATTCCTTCTCATGCTACTTATTTTTCAGTTGTTTCCATTTTCTCAATTATTTTCCCAATAACTGTGTAGCAACTGTTGGGTCTCACCAGAACCCATCAGCCAAAGTGCTCTGAGGTTCTCCCTGTGCTGGGGTTGAACAAGAGGCAATTCCAGTCATCGGTGGCTGTTTTGGATGAATGAGAAAGATCACAAAATGTGGGGGGTGTGAGGGTGCACCCTCCACTGAAGCTACGCTGGTGACATTGCTGTGATGTCCCCATGGTCCCTCCATGTGAACCAGCCAGAAGATTTTGGGTCTTGGGGTAGAGCTGCTGAAAAATCCACATTGCCAACGCTTCTCAGACACAAACCCACCGTGTTACAAAGGTGAATCTGATGACTAATTCTAATTACAAAGAGGAGTGAATCGCCTAGATTATTTTACTTTTTTGGCTTTCACGGAGTGTCTTTGATATAATAAAGAAGAATAATTGACAATCAAAGGGAGCTGTCATCCTGACACTTTAACGACAGCCTATTTTGAGACACCAAATCTGCAACTCAGCGGTTCTAGAAGTTGTAAAAAAACTGTTGTAAAAACCACTGTCTGTCTGAGCAATTGTAAAAACTCCCACCATGAGGGGAACACAAGTGCTGGGGGTTGCCCCAGGGTGTGAGCATCCCCGTTGGGTCCAGTCCCCAGGAAAAGATGACCGTTCCCATCCCCATCAGCATCCGGCCCCAGGGGATGTGCAGGGAGAAGCATCACCAGGGTGGGCTTTTGCTCCACCCCAGTTCAGTTTTAGAGCCATGCCGTAAAAAGAGCATTTAATCCTCTTAAAGGGGAAGCTTGTCCCTCCATGAGATGTATAGCTGACAAAAATGCCTGCATTTATAGGCAAGACTTTCTGCCTTTTGCTCTGTCCCACTACAGCTTTCCAACACTGGCACATCCCTGCAGCGCCGGCACCCTAAAACCAGCAGAAAACCCCGCTATGAGTGTTAACAGGAGCAGTGTGCATGTATGCTTATTTATTTTGGAGCATTCTTTTGGGGTGCACGGCAATGCAATTAACAGCAGAGCCCTGTCGGGGGCTCATTAAGGGCTGTGGGAAGGCAGAGCGGTGCTGGGTTACGGTGCCTGGCTGCTGCTGGGAATTAGCACCGAGGTGCCATGCGCTCTATTTCGAATAGCTCTTTCGACTCGGGCTGTAAAATTAATGTCTGAGCAGATAGTTGGGAAAATAGAAAGCTGTATAAAGTAACTGTGTGCTTGGCGAGGGAACTGAGATGAGCTGCATTTGGGAGATGCTGGGGTTTGATGATATTTCTTCCCACTCTGGAGATGCCAAGCGCCCAGGCGCGGCAGGTACCACATCCCTCTGCCCCACACCCCCAGCTCTCAGGTACTGTTCTCATCTCCCTGCGTATGTATCCACCTTGCTTTTCTCTCCATTCCCCCATCCCCTGCATGTTTATCTAGCCCTCTGTCCACTCAGTCCCCACTTTATTCATTGTCTCTCCTGCCCAGCCTCTACCTTGTGCTCCTGGTTCAAGCTTTACCTATTTATATTCTTAACCTTTGCCTCTCTTTCCTCTGTCTCTTTAATCTGCACATCGATCTTGTTTATGGCCCCTGTTGCGCTGCTCATCTCGGGTGTGCTACTGGTGAACAAATACAGCCCCAGCTCCGCATCCTCTCTCCTAAGCCACCCGCAGCTCCAGCTCCTGCAGGCAGCAAAGTGCTGTGGAAGGAGACCCTTTGGTGTGGGAGCATGAGGCGCAGAAGCTCAGCATCCCACACGGGGGATGCTTCCCCTCCTTGACACGGTTTTCACCCCATTTTTGGGGTTAGGCTATGACTGGAGAGGCCCCTGTACATGGGTGTCAAGAAATCTGTGGATGGCAAACGCACACAGGGGTACCCAGCCTCCTGTTTCCCTTCACCCTGGGATGCACGGGACCCGGGAACCCTGCAGACGACAGCGGGTTTGGGGAGGTATCACCTCCCTGCGACACTCATTTAAAAACTGGCATAGAAAAATTCTCTGGACATTTCTTTATACTAATTAAAAAACCAACCAAACAAGCCTTCCTTCTGACCTAAACCAAAGCCTTTGAAAGCCAGTCCTTTTACCTGAGCATGACCCTGTGCTCGCCTCGCGCTATGTGCGAGGAAAACTCGTATCGGTCGTGGCTCCGGTACCCGCAGACGTTGCACGCAAAGGGGTCGCGGAAGCCGTGGCAGCCCATGTGGATGGTGAACATCACATAATCCAAAAAGAGGACGCGGCAGTGGTCACACCGGTAGACCCCGATGGCTTCCCCTTCCTTGTTGATGACCTTGAAGGCATCGCGCGGGCAGATGGCGGGTGGCTTGATGATGTCGATATGAGGAAGATTTTTTTTTTTTTTATAATGAGGGTGGTGAGAGCCTGGCCCAGGTTGCCCAGAGAGGTGGTGAATGAACCATCCCTGGAGACATCCCGGGCCAGGCTGGACGGGGCTCTGAGCAACCTGAGCTGGTGCAGATGTCCCTGCTCAGGGCAGGGGGGGCACTGGGGGAGCTTTGGAGATCCCTTCAACCCAAACTGTTCTACGATTCTATGAAAACCCACATTTCAGTGATGCTGTGAGTTTGGTAGCTGGGGCAGCTTTCTCAGGCTTCCTGGCAGCCGAAATTCAAGCCTGGAGGATCATCAGCTGAACATCCTCACCACAGCGCCCCGTTGCTACATCCCGCTGGCTGCTCCAGCATCACAGCTTCCTGACTTCCCTCGACCTCCCTATTTCCACCTCATCACTGCATCCCATAAAGATGCCTCACAGAGTCCAGCATGGCTCTCCCTGACATTTTTCCACCTCCCCTCCCTCCTCAGAGGGTGGGAATTTTCCTCTTGCTGATTCACGCCTCCATAGTGTCTTTTTTTTAAAAAAAAAAAAATAATAATTTTTTTTTTAGCACTGACGTTGCCTGTGCTCACCCCAGGGAAAGGCTGAAACCCTGAGCTGCTGCTTCAGGGACTGGCCATCTGCCAGCCACGTGCTACTGGCTCAGCCAAAACCCTGCACCTGTGCTGAGCAAACCCAAACCTCTCCCACTGTTGGGGTCTACTAGGGAAAATTTTAGGGATTCATTTTCTCCTAGGGCTCTCCTCCATTCAGGGGAAGCCCCCACTGCCTCATCTCCAATCCTCTGCTTCCAACCATGTCCCTGTGATGGGGACAGCACAACTCAAATTAAAAAAACCCCACAAAAACAAACACTTCTTTCTTTTTTTTTTTTAGTATAAAAACCTGCTGGCTCTTCCCTCTGAACAGGGAACATTGCCATCAGGTGGCAATGAAAAACTCAAGGGGCTGGTCGTGGCCCCATGGGCATCACCTGCATTACTGGTGCTGTTTGCAGCCCTGGAAGGGTTTTGGGGAGGCGGAGCATCCACAGCTGACATGGTTTTGGGGGAAAGAGGGGGTTCAACAGCTGTACTGGGTGTTCACCTCTGCTAATTCCTTGTGATAGTCATTTCATGGGCTTTGCCATTTATTTTCTGACCTGGGAGGCTTTTTTTTTTTTTTTTTTTTTTTTTTTTAAATTCTTCCAGGGAATATCACTCCAAATTCCATACCACAGAGGATGCCCATCGGTCATTCCTCATGGGGTAGGATGAGTTTGGAAGGTCTCAGCCACACCAGTGTGCTCCCCTGCCTAAAGGCTGCCTGTCCGCTGCCTGCACACTCAGTCTGGGATGGGAAATCCTCACCGAGCTGCCTGGGGCCAGCACAGCTCTGTGTCCCCCGCAGTCCCCATGGCCATCCCAGGGGACGTCTCTCCTTTCCCCCATCTTCCTGGCAAACCCAGAGGACAATTGGTGAGTAATGAGCTCCACAGTCACAAAGCCAGGGTGGCTTTAGCTCTGGCTGCTCTGCCGCGGTGACAATTACAGGGAAATGGGGAATTTGGCATTCAGCTGCTTTGCCATCATTAGGGGTAATCAAGAGGCGCCCCTAACTGGGACGCGGCTGCAGGGTGCAGGGAGGCAGGCAGGAGAATGAGAATATAGTAATTACTGGGTAATTACAGTGTAATCAGGGGCAATTAATGCTCCTGGCCTGCAATATAGCATAGTGGGGTGGCACTTGCAACTGTGGGCTTGGGACACTGCGGGACACCAGCATGTGCCCACCCTGGGGACCAAGCGTGGCACAGGCGGGGATGCAGGCAGCTGCCAGGCTGCCGCCACCCCACAAACGACATCTTAAAGCTTTTTGGGATGTGAGCAGGAGCTGTTTACCAGGGCCAGCTCTGCTGGAAGCCGGGAGCTGGAGATCTGGCTCTGGGCTGGTCCCAAGTGCAATTTTTTTTGGTACCAAATACACCAGAGCACAAATGGAAGTTGTCCCCCCACCTCACCTCCACTTATTTGCATTAAAACATTTGTTTCCAAGTGATTGAGAAAAAAAAAGAAGGGAGGAGAGGGGATGCAGTTGCCTGGAATGATGGTTGGGGAAAGGCTGGTGATAGTCACAGGTGTCACGAGTTTGCAGCTCCTCTGCCAGACTGAGCCCAGGGCTGGGGCAGCTGCAGCTCCAGGGAAAAGAGGTGAGAGCTTTGCCCTCTGCAAAGCCCTGGAGGCGATGCAGCAAGGCAAGCAGCTCCCTTGCTAGGGACAACCCAGCCCTGGCCACGTAATTGGGGTGTCACAAGTGCCATCACCCGCTGAGCCCCAAGGATCCCCACAACTCGGGAGCAGAGCCCGAGCCAGCAATTAACTGCATTTGTGCCTCCGAGCTCATTTGGAGTGAATGTTTTTACCAAGGTCAAGCGGCAGGGAATGTATTTCTGTAGCTGTCTGCAGGATTTGAGAGGAAAACCCTCAAAAACCCCTGACTTTTCACTCCAATTTAATTTTTAGCCCGTTGAGGATGGCTGGTGGTTTTGCATCCCAAAAGCATCCCACCCTCGGATGCAGGAATTATCCCTGGATGGCTGTCAGGACCTGGGCACAGCCACGGCAGCAGCTCAGTGCGATGCGAGTGGAGATTAGACACCAAAGGGGAAAACAGGAGAGGATAAAAGCTTAGAGAGGATAAAAGTCCCTGTTGCATCAGGACACAAGGCAAATACTAATTGGCCAGGGTCAGAGAGGTTGTTTCCCTCCAGGGATGCTGCTGCACTGGAACTGGGCACGCTGGCAAACTGGTGTGGCCAGAGCCAGCACCCTTCCCTGAAAGCAAAGCTGAGATGTTCCCCAATTTGGGTAGAGGGATGTGGAGGTTCATGTGCATAAAGTACTTCTAAGTGAAAATAAGTTAGAAGAAAGCATCCCCAGCTTGGCATCGGTTAATAATTCAATTTATACCCCAAAGAATTAGATATTTTCTAATTCCCTTGGTGTCCTGTTTAATACGACACCGAGCATTGGCATTGACTGGGTAAAAGACGAATCCCGACGGTTTCTGTAGCGGAGTGTTCCCCAAATACTCTGATTTTAGGAAGGGAGGAGCCTGGGGGACTGTCCCACCAGGCACGTGGGGTGGACCACACGTCCCAACGCGATGAGAGATCTGTTTGCACCGGGCATGGTGGAACCCAAACTCCTGGTGGGGGGAAATAAATATTAATAAAAGCCACCAGTCCAACCTGCTGTGCTCGGCGGCCTCATGTCAGGCAGCGGCTTATTAAAAAGCTGTCGGCTGCCGTGGGCTGTATGCCAGGGCGGAGGAGAGATGTCCATGCCAGGCCAGGGCTTGCACACACAAGGATCACCATCCAGGGGATGCCGAACAGATAAATCGCCCCCGTGCCCAGTGGGGCTGCACAGGACCCGGGTCCGAGCGAGCCTTCCAGCGGCACGCATACGTGCGGGATGCAGCGACGACACACGCATCCTCTCCTCCAGCTGGATTTAAAATCAGGATAATGCCTTATTCTTCTCTCCACTTGCATTCAGGATGCTCATCCTGCTGCTTGCGTAGGACCCATGTGTACAACGCCCCAGTAACATTAAAACTGCATTTTTCCCAGCTGGATCTTGCCCTGGCATCAGCTTCATGGGCTCCCCTACCAGGATTTCTCCCCTGGTAACGCTGGGACACGAAGGGGGTGTGCAAGGGCAGGACCAAAAGACAGCGCTACTCCTATGCGGGAACCGAAATACAGACTGAGGCCAAAATACAGATCAGAGTTCACCTGCGATTTAACGGCTCTTTTTAAGACCAAATGTAAAACGCAAGCCCTCGCTATTCACAGTCATTAAATGTCCCCCGGTTCATCCCGCAAAGGGTAGGCACATTAACCCACTGGCCCGGCCGCCCTCCGCTAACCACATCCTCATCACGAAACTCCCCTGACATTTGGAACTGCTCTTTTTTTCCCAAACCTGCTGCCTACTCTCGCTTCCCAACCCAACACTTTGAGGCTTGGCATTTGCTTCTTGTCTTTCCTGAGGATCTTAGAGCATAAATGACACTACAGAGGAAGAAGAAAAGACCCGTTATCAAAGCATCAGGCATAAGCATGTCTCCATTACGAATAGATTAATTTTTGCTCCAATTAATACCCCAAAACTGCCGGGACAAGCCCTCCCTCGGGCAGGCGGTCCGAGCATCACCCCTGCCAGGCCTCACCGCTGCCTGTTCTGCCTGCACCAACTCTCCTGCCAGCTCCCATTTCCATGGAAACCTGCCCTCTCCTCCTTCCCCTGCCTCCGCTCCCGATAATTTAAGGAAACCGGTTGCATTCTGCTCCCGGAGGAGTTGCCTGGACTGGCTGGAGACATCCCACCAGGGTGGGCAGCAATGCAGCAAAGCAGGGATGCAGCCCCTGCTCACCCCTGACGGGGTCTGTAATGCTCGGGGTGGGTGCGTATCCTTATTTCTGCTCTCTGGCATGGAAGGGCAGGACCCCTCTGCCCCTTCCATCTCCTCCCCTCACTCCTGGTCCTTTCCAGGGCTGTCTCTCCTCTCCCAGCCCTCCTTATCTCTCCTCCTCATGCCCCTCTCACCAGCTCTGTTTACATCAGTAAAACACTTGTCCAGGTCAAACACGGTTTCCTGATAAACACATTTCCATTGATTGCTGGAAAGAAAAATCCTCCAGAGCAGCAGAATCTTTGCTCTAGGGATCGATAACACCTTAAGATCCCTCTTATCCCCCCTCCCCAGCCCTCCATCCTGGTGAGACCCAGCCTGGGGACACAGGGTTTGCAGGTGTTTTGGGGACCCCTCGTAGCAGAGGCAGGTACGGGATGTGAGATACGACACCCGAAGCAGATATATGACATAATGCACCTCTAACTCCACCCGGGAGACTGAGAGCAGCACCCAAAGGGCTGATCCCTTCTGCGCTGCACCCATGGGTGACAAACCACCTCCAGCTGCTTCCCCAGTGCATTGGTACCTGCACCCATGTCCATGTAGGCAACACATCGCATCCCGCTCCTGCCCAACTATTCCTGCTTCGTGCTGGAAATCAGGGATGCTGGGGTGCTGGCAGAGCCCCTCCGCCGAGCCCCGTGTCTGGGGACAGCAGGCGAGGTGCCATCGTGCAATGGCTGGTGTCCCACGGGCCACTAATACACTTGCGATGGGGAAGCTCATGCATCGCTACAGCAAGTGATTTAGCTGTAAACCTGCAATCGATAAGGCGAAATTTAAAGGGATTAAGCTTTCTGCCTCTGCCACAAATGAGATGCTCCCCATCAGGGTGTCCCCTCCCGGACCCCATCAGCTGCTGTGGCACCTTGCACATGAGGTGGCTGTGGGTACCCACCAAGTCCCCCCGGGTACCTGCAGGGTTCACTCAAGACACCGTTTTTAGACTAAAAATGTTAAATGACATATAATGTGCTGTGCAAAACCATGCTTCACCCACCCATCCAGCGAGTGGTTCACCTCCTCTACAGCAAAACACACACACGGCGATGCTGGGAAGCATCACAGCCCAATGAGCTTCACCATTTGGTGCAAGGAGAAAACAAATTAAATTATAATCATAAATAATTAATGATACGTAATTAATAAATACATTAAAATTATAAATAATGATTTGGGCTAGGAAGAAACCAGCCCAAGTGCTTCATACATTCCCTATAAACTACTGGAGCCCTGACCCAAGGGAAACAGCCAAGTGCTGCGATGCGGAGCTGAAGGAGCTGTAATGAATTCAAAGTTTCCACCCGGCTTTAATAAAGTCCTTCTGCAGAGGCTATTAAGGGAACTAAGATGAGAGGTGAAGGTTTTTAACGGATCAAAAATGGTCTAGAAGATGGAGAAAAAGATAAAAGAGCAGTGATGAAGGCATCCGATGGGGTGCAGAGCCTTGGACATCTGGGGCAGGTGCCCTGGCAAGAGGCAGAGAGAGGGGGCTGGAGCCCTTTGGGGCTGCGGGAGGATGCGCTGTGCCCATCCGCAGGAGCTGGGCTGGTTTTAAAGCAGAATCTGAATTTCATTCATCCCCCGTGTGGGCGTTCATTCAAAACGAAAGCTGCTGCTGATGCTGATGCCTTCTCCCTCCCGACAGCATCCAGCCTGTGCATTGGCGACTCAGCCCTTAACCCCATCCCCCCAAAAAAGTCTGGGTTTACCCTGTCTGAGCCTCGTGGATGCTGCCGGTCAGAACCCATGTATCACAGCTCCATCACGGATTTTTCACCCAGCTCCATCCCAATTTTCTGCCTGCTTTGGCTTGGGGGGATGCTTTGGAGGTGCCTGGGGACATCCCTGCCTCTCTTTGGGACACCAGCTTTGGGGGTCCCCCTTGCTGAGAGGGTGAGAATGACCTTTCCCAAAGCCAAAAGGGGTATCCAGGAATTGAGGGGGGGGTTACACCTCACCAGGCCCCCCCCAATCCCACACAGCATCACACCTCCGGGCACTCGGTGTGAGGGCTGCAAACCCCCAGTGCCTCTGAACTCCTGCCTTGCTGGGATGGATTTTTTTAATTGGATTGTGACAAACATTTAATACCTAATAGAGCTCACACCGGCACAGTTAATTAAGAAGGTGACTAATCCAATTCACTCATGGGAGCGCAGGAAGAGAGGAGCGGGAGGGAGGGAGCCTGCCTGCATGCGGGGGGGCAACAGTAGGGGAGAGCAAGGGACACGGAAAAATCAGCTCAGCTGCTATTGCCCTTCATTTCATTTTGTGTGTGTGCATAAATGAGGAAGAAGGAGTTTTCTTCCCCATTTTATTTTCCCCTTGCAAGCAGCAGAGTCACTGGGTAAATGCTGAGCTGTCTCAGGCTCTGTGTGAGCATCAGTGGGGTACCAGCCCAAGGAAGGGTGGAAATTAGCAGCAGGTCGGATGCTGGCAGCTTTCCGGGGCTCAACCGGCAACATCCATCCATCTTTCCCTCCAGAGATGCCCACAGCCAAAATCTTGCTTTTTATTTTAAAACACCCCGCCCAGGTGGTTTTCCAGCTCCGGATAGGACGTCGAGATCCAGACACCCCAGAGCATCCCCCCTCAGTATGGGACCCCACTGCGGGTCCGGTCCCAGGCACATGGGGCCGGCAGCGCCAGCTGTGCCAACATCTGTATGCCACTCACTCCCCGTCCCCCCGGAGTTGATAAATAAAACAAGTGGAGTTATTTTGGCCCCGGGGACAGGGCTGTCTCCTGGAGCACAGAGCTGCTCTTTCTCTGGCTCTCCGCGGCACTGGAGTTCATTGTTATTCCCCAGTGGAGAACAGGACGGTGATTGAGCCGAGGTCCCCATCTGCGGCGGGCAGCCGGAGAGAGACTCTCTTCATATTAGTGCCTAACGGCATCAATAGCGCTTTTAAATGAAGCCCCAGGGGGAAACAAAAGGCTAGAGCGGAGAAGAGCGTGTGGGTGAAGCTGGAGAGGGATGGGGGACACGGGGACAGAACCAGGGGAGGAGGGAGGCAAAGGACAAGCTGAAGAGGAAGATGAGAGCGGAAAACAGAAATGAAGTAGCTCTGTATAAACTGTGTTTCCTACCAAAACCAGGGCAGCTGGAGGACCTGGGGATGCAGGCAGCAGTGGTGCGAGTGCTGAGTACCAGGGATGCTGGTAACATCACCTGCCTCCAGCTCTGCCATCGCCCCTTGCCACCCGCCCAGCAGGCAAGTGCCCTGCATGTTAATTAATGGCCTGCTGCAATTAGTCTTCGTTATGCAAGGCTAGCCAAAGGAGATGATGCTTTAGCAAAATGACAAGTGGATGGGTTAAAATTAGAGAGGAAAAAAAACAACAAATAAACAACAGTAAGGAAAACCAAACCACCTCTGCGCAGAGATGCTGCCAGGTTAGAGCCAGCAGCACCCATGGGTGGCACCAAAAGCACCCGCTGGGACCCTGCGGGTCATCCTGGGGTGCAAGGGGCGATGGGTGCACATCAGCCAGACATGGGGAGGAGGCGACAATGGCATCGAGTGATTAATGAGGAATTACACGGAGGGTTCATCCCTCCTGTGGCCAGGAGAGAAGAGTTCCTTGAGGCTCTCCCACATTGTTCCCCTTGCAGGAAATAATTACTTAAGTTAAAATTATTTACTAAATGAGGCAATTCTCGAAGTGCTATCTCGGAGCCGTTTGCCCGGTTTACTTTGTTACTAGTGCTACACAATAAATTAACTGTGTAATTAAAGATAAGTTTAATGTTGGTGCTTTGCAGAGGGATTTTCTTTTAAATCTGTGCAAGTATAAGCATCCCTTCTAAAAACACACACATATGCGCATCGCACGAGGAGGGGACAAACCTTGCGCCACAGCTGCGGGCAGCGACAGGCAGGAGCAGGCAGGACACCAATCCCCCATGAGCCCCCTTGACCCCTCAAGGGACAACAACCAGATCGAACCAAATCAATAGGTGTTTTAATTACTGGCCACGGGGATGCTGAGCTGTCTCCGGTGCCAGCAACCAAAATCGTTCCTGGTGGGGCTCCCTGCTCCTGTCCCCCCTGTTATTCAGCAGGGACGTGGATTTGCTCCATCAACAAGACCTATTCCCCACAAGGATTAGAGGACTCATCCACCAAAAAAAAAAAGGAAAATTTTAAAATGCACTTTAGGAATCCACATTTTCAGTGATTTCTGCTGAGTAACGCAATTTCAAGAAGCCATCGGGAAGCACCTGGAGAGCTTTGCTGGGGAATGTTGCTGGGGAATGTTTCCCTGTGGGAGATGATGCTCCAGGACCGTGATGGTGGGACCTGACCCCCAAGGGTGTGGACCATGAGGGGCTGCGTGACCCAGGGGACACTCTGCTCCTCCTGCCTGCTCACCCATCCTGCACCCACCGCGTGGCTCCAGTGCGGGGCAGGCAGGGCTGGGTGCAGACAGGGCTCGGGGGTCACCTCCCCTGCTAGCCATGAGCCGGGGCAGCCAAAGCCCAGCCTTTCCCCACGCCGTTGGTGGGGGCGGCCGTCCCCAGCCGCCTGCCTGCGCCCACAGGCATCCCTCATGGTCCAAACGCATCGGTATCGACCAGGCAATTGATTTTCAAATCCCAGGCAGCTGGGGCAAGGAAGGGTAATTACGCTGGCCAGCCTCATGCTCCTGCTAATGCAAGCGGAGCGGCTTTCCCTCAGGACATCAACTCGGATCCCATGTTGGAGGGTCTGAAACAGAAAGCGGTGCTGGACGGGCAGAGTTAAGGCTGGTTTTCCTCCAGGGAGGGTATTTGCACTTCAGAGGGAGAGTCAGCACCCGCTGGAGCATCTTCACTCCTCCAGTTCTCTCCAGCCCCATCCATAGCCCTCAGCCCTGCACAATACCAGATGAGTTCTCTCCAAATGAGGGAGAGGAAGAGGAAGGAGCCACCCTAGAGATGAAGGACAGAAAGCTGAAATAATTTCTGCCTCTTGTGAGCAGAGTGGAAGGAGATAGACAACCCCTCACTTCTGCCAGACCCCTTTCCTGGAGAACAGACATGACCAAAGGCCATTTCTACACTTGTAGTAGCTACACGCGCTCCATTTCCCTGTTGTGTGGGTGATTTTGAGATCGCCTCCAAAAGGAGAAGGAGTTCTGGCTGGGCCAAGGGAAGCGAGCTGGGTTGGCAACATCCCACACTCACCTAGATACTGGTGAAACACCCCTGAATAATTCCTCTGACAACGACCCACACGACCAGACGCTGGCAGGAGGCTTCAAACCTCGTCCTCCCATGGTGGCTCTGCCCACCCTGGGAAAAGAGATGGGGAGCAGAAATGCCTGCCAAAAAGCCCTTATTCAGCAAAAAAGCCAAGACAGGGGCAGGGAGGAGGTGGAAGGTGGCAGCTGGGGTGGGTCCCAGCTTCTCCTGAGACACGCTGCCCCAAAACCCAAGAGCTTTCAGAAGAAAAAATGTTCAGATGAAGATCTCTGCTCACCAGACCTCCTAGGGACAAGGACCTCAGCGAGTCCACTCCACCTCTGATGTCCTCTTTGCTGGGGGTTTGGGGGGACATAGGCCCCTTCCTACCCCCAGCCACCTCAGGGATTATGGGGGAAGAATTTAGTGTTTCTGGGATTTCCACAAGCAACCAGCCATAGGGGACCAAACCCCATACCCACGAGGGTCCAAAGCATGAGGAGGAGAAAACGGGATGTGTAACATCCCACAACCGTGACATCTCCACCCTCCCCAAGTTTTCCCAGCCTCTGCCAACGTGGATGCTTACACACTGCAGGACAAGCTCACCACGTCAACTTATTATTTTAATTTTGTGTTTTACTGAAGGCAGTGGGGTGAAGCTGGGAGCCGTAAGTGAGGCAGCTGCCTGCACTGGCTTTTCAGCTCCCTGTTTCACACACCCCGTCCTGCTTTTCCAGGGAGAAACGTGCTGGTTTATGGAAATACAAGGCTGTGACATTGCAAAGCATCAAGGAAAATAGAGAGAGGAAAAAAAAAAAAAAAGAACCAAACAATTACCTGGGGCTCATCAAGGAGCTGCCAGGAGCAATTGCACTGGGTAATTATAAAGTGAAAATAAAATCAAGCTCTGAGATGAGGATGACAAGCTGGGGGGCAATAGGAAGGGGCAGCAGGAGCAGAGGTCCCAGCACCCCGTGGCAGCCCATGGGTGGGAGGTTTGGTGCTGAGATTTTTGCGGGGATGGATGTTTCTTTGAATATTAATTCAGTTGGGAAACTCTCTGAGCAGGTCCGGAGGCCAAGAGGCGGGTAGGGACGTGATGTCTCAACAGGCAGCACCAAGCCAGCTGCAGCTGCCTGTCCCTGGCCTGGATCAGTCCGACCACTCCAAACTTTGGGGCTATTTCAGTGAATACCAGCATCAGTTAATTAGTGCGGGGATGCTACTGCCCCAGAAGGGAAGGGGCTCGTGACCCCCGATCCTTCAGCCAGGGAGGAATGGAGGGGAAAAAACATCCTTTCCAGACCAACGGATGGACAAACAACACCTGCCAAACCTGACCCATGCTTTTTATTTTATTTTTTAATTTCCTATCCCTTCTCATTCCCTTATTTTTATTTCTTGCACAGTGAGAGTGACAGTGGGCTGAGAGCAGTGATGTGAGTTAGGGGAGACTGGGAAATAATCCTGGAGTGTGTCTTATGGAGACCTTGAGTTTCAAACCCTTATTGCCATCAAATTTAGCAGTCACCTCCCAGTTAACTCCAGCCAGCAAACTGGGCACAGTTAGAGACCAGTTCCCTGGAGCTGGTAAGATCCAAGAGGTCCCAGGCTCTGCCCTCACTGGGATTTTAACCCTGGCCTGGCCATAGGATGCTGCTCCTGTGGCTGGGACCACCCTACAGGGAGAAACAGCATCTAATGACATTGACATTTTCTTTCTTATTACAGGCACAATTAAAAGGAGAGAGGATTATGAGCGCCAGCCGTGTCCTGTCCCCATCCCTCAGCCGCTGCTCACTGCCTTTATCTCTTCTGCCTGGGCAGTTCCATCGATGGATCGACTTCTTCCCCCCGTCTAATTTACGGCTCCTTTATGTTTGTTTATATAATATGGTTAAACATCTACTTTACACCCTGCACGCTTGTACTCACTAATTAGCATTTTTCTCGGCATTTATTGCATTCGCTACGTGCTCTGGCAAGACGAACAGGAGGAGGCAGAGGGCTGGGAGCCCCAGACACCCCATACCTGGGGCAGGAGCTGCAGCCCCCAGCCCACCCCAGCCCAGCAGGTTTGGGTGCCTGTCCCTGCCCCCCCGGAGCTGTGAATGAAGTTGTTGGCAGCCAGAACTGCAGCTGTGGTGGGGAAGGGCTTCCCCAGGATTTATTTCTGCCTCTTAACATGGTCCTTGAGCTGCTTTAGGGGGGACTGAGGACTCTAGAGCATCACTGTAAGGGATCAATGTCCCCCCCGGCAGTGACAAACTATCCCCTCAGCCTTCTGCCCTCACCCTGCCGATGTTCAAAGCCACTTGCTGAGTCCTCCTGAGTGGGTTTGGGGTGCAGAGCAGGGTGGGGAGGTCTCCAGGGGGGTGGCTGGAGCCTCCCTATGCCCCATGCCCAGCCTGTCCCTGCCCACAGAGTCATCTCCGCTCACCAGGAGCTGAGCCCAGAGGAAACCTCAACCTCAGCCCAAACCAGACCTTCTCCTCAGCCTCAGTTTGCCAGGATTTACAGCCAAATTTCCCCCACCAGCACCATCATGATGAGCCCTAGAAACCAGCACTATATTTTCCAGTTCTGGCAGTATGGATCCATACCACACCGGGGCCCAACTCTGCCCATGGCCCCAGTAAAAGCCCCTGAGGAGCCACCATCTCTTGCTGCCCAGGTACCCCACGGGGGTCCTGCTCCTCCCAGCAGGCTGGCGGGGCTGGTGATGCTTCACAGCCTGTCTCTCCCACCGAGCATCCCCTCCCGGGGGTTTGCACCCCATCACTGTGAGCACAGACCTGACAGTCTAATAAACAGCCAGGCTCATGTTTCCACCAGAAAAACTTTGCTCTGACCCCTCCGCCTGCCTACCCGGCCTCCTCCTCCTGCCCATTCCGTGCGCCACAGTTTCCCTGCCTGCAGACACATGTCCCATGGTGGGAGACGCTGGGGGCAGCCACAGGGATGCGACCGGCAGAAAACGACCCCCAAATTTGGTCTTGTCTTAAGGCCTCAATGCCACCACAGGAGGGGACGTCTAGTCTCAGCTGACACAGTGGCAAGGGGCTCCCCGTTTCCAGCCAGGAGGGCAGGATACAGGGATGCTTCTTCTCCCCAGGCTCTGCAGCACCTCAGCGAACCTCTTGCCTCTACAAGAATCATTCCTACACTGGGCTCAGCCTCCTCCTTCTCTCCAGACAGATGGATTCTGCCAGAAGCCGTAACAGGTAACTGCTAACGAAGCACGCCTAATTAACATATGCCTCGGAAACACCCTTGCTGCCCCTTCCTCCAGATTCTTGGCCACCCCTCTGCTCAGCAGTAACCTGCCAAACGCGTGCTCCGCTCCCTGGCTTTACAAGTCGCAGCTCAGCGGAGGCTCAGGGAGCATATTTCAGCCCAAAGCTCTCAGATGGCCCCTTCCAGGGGTCAGCTCCCCTAACGAAAGGCACCGCCGCTGCCTGCAAGGTATTCCTGAGCAGGCAGGAGAGGAGGCAAAAATCACATTCAAACTTTGGTGAACTGAAACAGAAACATGGGCTTAAGGCTCAGCACAGAGCCTGGGTGGTCTTCGTGTCCGTCAGCAGCATCTAGGGGCAGACGGCAGCCGTGTGTGGAGGGAAAGGCTGTGCAGGGTTGTTCCCCCCCCCGGCTGGGGTTAGGGATGCTTCTTCCCCAGCAGCACGGTGGTACCAGGGCGTTCACTGCAGGGGAACGGGGCTGCACTCAGCCCTTGGCAGAGGGGAGCTGTAAGCAGGAGGAGGAAGGGAATGGGGTGAGAAGGAGAGATGCAGCATAGGTTTGATGGGGCCCCCCCAGCACTGCCTGCGATATGCAGCAAGAAACCTCCTCCCCTGCCCGAACCGTCTCCTCTCTCCATATGACGCAGGTGCCAAGAGCCAAATTTCTTTAACCTCATTCCAGCAACAAAAGGAACTTGCTGAAAGTGCAGGCAGCCTTTGCCCCCCACCCCCCTATTCCCACCCTCCTTCACCTGCACGATCCCCCCGTGGCCGGCCCGGAGAGACGCTGCACCGCGGCGGGCGAACCGCGGGTCCCTTCCCAGCGCCGCTTCCCTCCGCGCCTGGCCGCGGGGGTGGAAAGTGGGGACACACTCACATAGAGCACAGATGGCCGGGGCGCGGCCGCCCGCGGGGCTGGGATGCGCGGAGCCGGGACGCGCGGAGTCGCGGAGCTCAGGGCTCGGAGCGCGGAGTCCAGAACGCGGAGTCTAGAACGCGGAGCGCGGAGGTCGGAGCCCCGAGCCTGGAGCCCAGAAGCTCGAACGCGGAGCACGGAGCCCCGAATGCGGAGCTCGGAGCCCAGAGCCCCGAATGCGGAGCCCGGAGCTCGGAGCCCAGAAGCCCGAACGCGGAGCCCGGAGCTCGGAGCCCAGAAGCCCGAACGCGGAGCCCGGAGCCCCGAACGCGGAGCTCGGAGCCCAGAAGCCCGAACGCGGAGCCCCGAGCGCGGCCGGCCGCGGTACGCGGAGCTGTCCGCGGTGCTGAGGACACTCACCGGGCCGGGCCGGGCCGGGCCGGGCCGGCGCCTCCTGCCGCCGCCGGGAAGAAGCGGGGCGGCCCCGCTCCGGCGGGGTCCCCGGGCTGGCGCCGGCAGCCCCGCTGGCTGCTGCGGCGGAGAGAGGAGCGACCCCGCGACTGGCTCCTCGCTGCCGCTCCCGCCCCTCCTTAAATTTCAGCAGCTTTTTTTTTTTTTTTTTTTTAATTCTTCTCTCCTTTCCTCTCCCCTCTTCTCCCTCCGCTCCCGCTCCGGGCTCTCCCAGCACGCAGCCACCTAGTGGGGAAAGCGGGAGGAAAATCCCACCCGCAACCCCACGCAGCAGCGCCGCATCGCCTCCCACCGCCCCCGGGCTGCCCCCGCCGCACACCGCCCGGGCGGCGGCTGCCGGAGCAGCGAAGCCACTGGAAAAGAAGCAGGGCGGGGGGGAAAGGGGTCACGCAACAAAATGGGATGCAAGTAGGAAGTGTGAACCGGCTGAGTATGGACTCAGCCTTAAGGGGTGTGAATGCAAACCAGTGTGGCCATAGAAATGATCCGAGGCTGGAACAGCTCTGCTGGGAGGACAGGCTGAGAGAGTTGGGGTGTTCAGCCTGGAGAAGAGAAGCTCCAGGGAGACCTTATTGCGGCCTTTCCGTACTTAAAAGGGGCTGATAAGAAAGATGGGGACAGACTTTTTAGCAGGGCCTGTTGTGACAAGACAAGGGGTAAGAGTTTAAAAGGGGGTAAATTCAGACTAGATGTAAGGAAGACATTTTTACACTGAGGGTGGTGAGAGCCTGGCCCAGGCTGCCCAGAGAGGTGGTGGATGAACCATCCCTGGAGACATCCCAGGCCAGGCTGGACGGGGCTCTGAGCAACCTGAGCTGGTGCAGATGTCCCTGCTCATGGCAGGGGGGGCACTGGGGGAGCTTCGGAGGTGCCTTCCAACCCAAACTATTCTATGATTCCATAACCCTGGACAACAAACTTTGGGTCCTGCTCCCCTCTCCGAAGTTTAATTAACAGTCATTGGTCTGGGTGGGATTTCCTACCCAGCTGGGAGGTTGGAGTATTGAACTGTACATCACAGAAACACTCAGGTAGGAGAGGGCAGCAGCCTCAGTGCCAACGGGGGGGCTCCTCCCTCTGGTCCCTCTTTGAGGGGTCAGACACAGTTTCCTTTCCAAGCAGGATGGAGGAACGGAGCCACGCTGGCATTATACGTTGCCTCCAACCATCCATCAGACCTTGGGGAAGCAGAAGGATAAACGGTCAAGCTGGCAGTAGGCATTTTTACATCCACCCTTACTCAGTTCGGTTAAAAAGACCTGAGTTCAGCACTCCCCGCTGCTCCTGAACAGCCAGACACCGGCCTCACCGCGAACATGTGAAACAAGCCACCATCCCCAGAGGTCACAGCCTCAAATACAGCCAGGAGAAATTGTCAATCAAATTCTCTTCTTGCAGGTTGAGGGCCACCAAAGCCATTTGTGAATTCCTGACAAATTCACCCAATTACCATCACTCAGCCAAAATAATGTGGGAAATATGCTGAAGAGGCTGTAATGTTGTATTTTAACATATTCAGAGCGCTCCAATTCCTTTTAATGCCAGAACATACCTGAATATTCAAAGTAATAAGCCTCCAAAAGCTTTTTGCTCAATGACGAGCAGCATTGTTGATGTAGAATATTTTTTTTTTCCAGCTGAGCTGGTGAACCGAAGTTGAAAGAGCAATTCAATCTAATTCTGCAAATGACTTTAGACAGTTTCCACAGGTGGCTCAAACATTTTCCTGGCAAGCTGCTCCATCAGCTGAGAGATTCCCATCCTGGGGAGTTAAACCAGACCTCCCTTAGTCACAAGGTGGCCCTAAAAGTATCTGTGACTCCAGAGACACGATTTCATTTCCCAATTTCCCCCACGTCGCTTTGGGTAAATTGCCTAATCTACCTCCTACCTCCGTAAAATGGAAGTGTATGGAGAGATGTAAAGCCCATTAGTAATGATGAGATACTCCTGCTCTGGGGATAAGTGCTCACTTAGATGTATAGGGAGTCATATACCTGCACCTACGCACACAGACATCCTACATGGATGCTTCTATCCCTCCCCTCCTGCTGGTCCTCTCCCAGCGGAGCCCTCAAATCACCTGCATCTCTGGGCTTTGAGCATCCTCGCTATTTCTCCTGGATGTGCAGAGTGATGGGAATTCTGCCTTTGCAGAAGGAGTTCGGGAAATACCTTTTATTTCTTCTCCCATCGCTGATGCTGGGGATGGCAGCCCCGGGGAGAAGCTCTTAGGCAGAGCCGCCTTGGCAGCAGTGATCCTTCCACACGCGCACAGAGGAACGAGCCGGGGCTCCCAGCCTGAATTACCAGAAAATTAAACATATGTCTCCGTTCACCCAGGCAAGGAATCAGACGTTGATCCGCCCTGATTCCATCTATTTCAATTACAGCCCAGGGCAGGCATTGCCTTGCCCATGCAGAGACCCCAGGAAGGATGAAGAGACCTGGAAATGTCTCCAGCCAGTGGGGCTTTTCCTGGGCAGGGCAGAACCCTGGGCACTGCAGCCCCAGGGACCCTCATGACGGGGATGCTCAGGGCCATGGGGGGATTCCTGGGGTGCTAGGGGGATGCTCAGTGCCCTGGCGTGATGCTCAGGCTCCTGGGCTGATGCTTGGGGCTCTTGGAAAATGCTCAGGACCATGGGAGGATGCTCAGGACCCCAGGGGGTGCTCAGGACCCTGGGGAGCTGACAGCACTCCAAGCCGCTTCCCCAAGAACCTGCAGCACATACAGGGCTGTCGGTCCGCGGATAATACGAGGGAGGGTACCGTAAACCAGGAGCGATATTAAAAAAAGGTTTGACTGTAATTGTGAAAGCAATAAACGCAAATCTTTAAATCCATCTAATACCCTACAATCAAAGCCCCCAAAATTAGCTGCTATCATGCAACAGCTAAATGAAGGCGAGTGCTGGCAGAGGCACGGAGAACAGTGGTGGAGCCAGTAAACAGCCCTGCAAAAGACGTGAGCTTTATGGCAAGGCAGCCCAGATGCTTTATCGGTTGTAGCACCAAGACTCCAGTCCTCCTGGTGACGGGCAGGGAAATCCTGTCCACGGCTCACTGCAAAGAGCCCCCTTAGAGCAGGGTTTGTGTTTCCAAGGGAGAGGAGAAATACCCTGAGATGCTCCAGCGGTGGGAAATGCGGGTAAGGCGGGGTGGGAGACACGCTGGCAGCTACAACCTGTGTGTTGCCCAGGAGGGTGTCTCCATCTTCAACCTTGCTGGCGAGAAGCAAATGGCCTCACTGTGACACTGGGGGAAGTTTGTCTTTTTAAGGACAAAACAGTTTGTCTAACGCTTCACATGCAAATAACAAATATGAAGATTATAGTACGGCATTGCTGTGAAGTCCAACTACTGCAGGAGGTGGGTTGAGCCGACATAGCTGTATATACAACGCTCATTAAGAGACCTCTCGGAAAACATCCAATAAAACAGTCCTTAGGGATCACCGGGACCACACAAGAAACCAAATGATTTTAAAATTTCACATTCTAAGGAAGGACAGAGCTTCACTGCCAAGAGCAGGGAGACGTGTCACTTGTGAGAAGCGCTGAGGATGGGGCAGGGCACCTCATGGCTCTAAGTGTTGGTCACGTCCAACCCTCTCCACTCCCAGCCCCTCCTCCAGCACCCTTGGGAGAGCCCCAGGAGAACACAGTCGCGCACGGGGCAGCACCCAAGTTTTTCATCACTGCCTGGGGAAGCGGCTGCAAAGCCAAGACCCATCATTAGGTTTCAGGGCACTGCTGGCAGCAATTTCCCTGCTCCTCCGCAGCATTGCAAGTCACATCAGGGCTTTGCCTCCCCTTTTTTCTGCCTTTCCACGCCCCTGCTCACAGCAGAAGGTGCAGTGGCCAGGCCACCCTTAGCTGCTCTGAAATGCCCCCGGGAAGGTGGCACCAATTTGATTTTTCTCCCTCTCTCCACCTGCCCGGGGTAAGCGACGCTGAGGCTAACACTTCATCACCATTAAAGCATCATCACCGTGACGAGCCCTCGCTTTCTCATCCATCAGCAGTACCAGCCACGTAGCAAACATCTCCATCGCTGGAATAAATAGCCCTTAAAAGCAGAGGGCAAGAGGCAAAGAGCCTCTTGGGGCTCAGAGCATTGGAGAAGCCCCCTAAAACCTCCTTTCCAGAACCCTTCCCTCAAAACGAGCCAGCCCTGCTGAAGCCAACAGCTTTGCATGACCCCAGGGAGAGGCTTTGCAGGCTCACAGACAGACAAACAGCTACATTACACAGCCACGGGGAAAACAGGCACCTGGGGGACATCGCTCCAAGGACTGCGCTAACACAAGGATTTTAAACTCTAATTGTTATTGTAAACAAGTGTAACATGCTCTCGGCGCGATGGCTGGTGTGGTGTAGCCAAGCGGGGAAGGTCTCCTACCCACCGTGCAGAAGACGCCAAAAACCCCCCAAAATTGTTACCTTACTCTCGCAGGAGGCTGGTGACTCAGGGGTGCTCTTTGTCTGGGACACAGGGTGCTGGGGACGTCCCCTGGTGCTGGGGATGTTCCCTCACTGGCTGCTCAGTGCTGGGCTCCCTCTCCTTCCTCCTCCTCCTCCTCCTGGCCCCGTGGGGCAGCCGCATGGCTCCGGTGGGAATTGCAGCGACATCAGGGCGTTACAGGTTCCCGGAGCTTTTTAAAATGCAAAATGCCCTTTAGTGCCACTATTGCCACGCACCAGGCTTTTACATGTCACAAGAGTGTATTAAAGTAATTAAACCCCATGTTCGGACTTAAAATTCGGTATTAAAATGAAACTGGGAGCTCCAGTGCTGCCCCATAAACAAGACAGAGGATCCTGCTCATGGCAGGGGTTGGACTAGATAACCTTTGAAGGTCCCTTCCAACCCAAACTGTTTTGTGATTTATGATCTTTAACCCCACATCTCTGCTTTGGGATAAGACCGGGCCATCCCACCCCTGCCAGCAGGTTGGGCACATCCCGGGTGCTTCCCGTGTTCCCCCCAGAGCCACCATCCTGCAGGAACCACCACGTACCTGGGGTTTGCATGGGGGCAAACTTGGGCCCGTTTTACAGATGGGTAAAACCGAGCCCATAGGTAGAAAGGACAAGGCAGGGATTAGGATGGCTCAACCCTTTGATCACCCTAAACATCACCTTTGCCAACAGATGGGTCCTGCCAAGCTGGGGGTGCTGGGAGGGCACTTGTTTTGCCAGGAACCTGCACATGGGTACCAGCATTTCCACCACTTGGCTGCACACAGGTTGTTAGGAAAAAAAAAAAAAAGATGATAAATAAAGATAAATGGAGGAGAGCAGAGCATGCCGGCAACCCTTCTCCATCATTCCTTTTCTTCCCTAAGCAGATCAAATTATGACCTGAAATCACTGAATACATATTTTATTATGTGGATAATTTAAAGGATGAGGGTGAGACAGAGAATTCATAAGGTACCGTCATGTTAGAAGACAAAGAGTTCCCATTAATCTCCTACATGGAAAAAACTGAACAGGAGAAAACTGGCGGGGGGACATGGGTTGTAATCAATGCTGCCCTCTCCTCCTCCTTGTTTTGGGCGAGCTGGGACACACAGGGATGTCTTGTCCACTAAAATCCAGACCTAAGCTGCTCCTTAACATCACACAAAACAGATGCGGCCCTCCCAGCTCTCCCCCAGCAACATGAGCTCATTATTTCTCGTTGAATTTAAAGGGCTTAGAAATAAGCTCGGAGCTGGGGAGCCGGGGAGAGGGTTTGGATACAGCGATACCTTCCTCCCAGCCCTGGGCAAGGCTGCCCCGTGTCCCCCCCGAGGATTCGCAGCCCATCGCGGTCTGCTGGGCTTTGGCACATTTCGCCCCGACTCGGGCACCCGTCTGGCGCCAGCTCGAGCGTGATGCTCTCGTGACTTCGAGGGGTCGGCCCCGCTTTGCTTCCCTTCCGCACCCCCCGCCGCACTAAGTCGCGCTCCGCAGATCAATGCCCGCTTCAGGATGTTTTTCGATCACCACGGGACTGGGGAAGAGCCTCTGGCTCTTAATAATTGTCCTAATAACAATTAAACCAAACCCAAACAACCCTCAATACAAATTAACTCAATGTAAATTAACTAACTCTATGTAAAATAACTCTATATGAAATAAGTCTCTATAAATAAATATTTTATGGGTAGCTGAGCCCTGGCACCGGGCTGGGGGGGTGAGGGCTCATCCCCAGAGGCAGCGCCCCCAGCACGTACCTCTGATCCGGGACACGGGTGATGCGACAGGAGCAGCCGGGCCGGGACTTCGGATCAGCTCCTGCCACAGTCCAGGAGGATGAGAGGAACGTGTTTTCCCTCTTAAACACCTAAATGGTTTTATGGGGATTTTGACAAGTCAGATTAAGCACCGTAATCAAGATAAACTTGTTGTTTAAATAAGGCCCCCGAGGACAAATCAGAGCTGCTGAGTGTTTTCCCTCCCCAACCCCACGCGTCTCGCAGGGGGAGGGACAGGACAGGGTCACACCTGCAGTTGCTCATCCTCGGGTGGTCACCATCCTCACCATGGGGTCTGGAGAAGGGGACAGGTGAGATGGTCCAGCACCTTCACACCTTGGTCCATCAGAGCCCAACACCCAACTTGCGGCTCTCTGCAGCCCCGCGGCGTCAGCCAACCCACTCCGGGAGGCTCACGATGCCGAGGGGGTTAAAACAAGGTGACTTTTAAATGAACATGTTTACTTTCTGAATTAAAAGCCCCTGGGGCTGCTCTCCTCGCTGGCAAGGCTTCTGGTGGGGAGGGGGATGACGGGAGGGTGGGCTGGAAAGGCACGTCGGCACTTGCTGGTTTGGGATCGCGGTGAGCTGGCACTGCTGGCTGGGTTTCAGCTGTCACAGGCTATTACTCATACCTCCTAAGGATGGCCTTTACTTTCTTCTTTTCCTTTTTTTCTGAAAGTCTCCAAATTATTTTCCTTAGCTGCCTGGAAGGATTTTAAGAGACCAAGTGACAGTCTGCTCCCCAGCCCTCAGAGGGCCGGAGGCAGCGGAGGGATTCCAGGGTTAGAGATGCTCGTGGAGCTCACACCTCTCTGCTACTCACACAAGTCTCCAGGTGAAAGCCAGTCCTGTTGCCCACCCCACATTTTGGGAGTCAAACAAGAGCATCAAGGTTAACAGATCTCCCCGAACAGACAGAGGAGACGGCGATGTCTTTAAGATTTAAGGTGCGAAAGTTAGGCTGGAAAGACTTCAAACCGTTTTTTGGTAAGACCTACTCACCTCCAATGGCTGGTTAACATGTGGAACAGAGGAAGAAATCCTGCTTTAACCCAACCAACCATTTTAATTAATTTACAAATATACTAAAGACTTAAAATACCTAAATACTGGCTTGTAGTTGAACAGATAAGGACGAGGAGACCCTCACTTCCAGAACCCATTTGCAGCTCACTTTGAGAGCAAAACTAAAGCAAACCATGGAGTGATGATCACCAGGAGGCTTTGGGCTACAGGTGCCTCTCCGTAAGATGGAAGATGTGGGCTCTGGTCCTTTAACCACAGATGCTGCTACAATTCACAGCTTTACATGGTCTCAAGCACAGCTTCCCGCTAGCCAAACCCCTCAGCTCCACAACATTTAAAGCAGGTGAGAGTCCCCAGGCTCCAACAGATGCTTCGTAACAACTCTACAACAATGACCACCTGTAAGAAAGATGGAACAGACGTTTTAGTGGAGCCCATCGCGATAGGAAAAGGGGCGATGGTTTTAAACTAAAAGATGGGAGATTTAGACTATAAGGAAGATTTCTTTTTACACTGAGGGTGGTGAGAGCCTGGCCCAGGTTGGCCAGAGAGGTGGTGGCTGAACCATCCCTGGAGACATCCCAGGCCAGGCTGGACGGGGCTCTGAGCAACCTGAGCTGGTGCAGATGTCCCTGCTCAGGGCAGGGGGGGCACTGGGGGAGCTGGGAAGGGCCCTTCAACACAAACTGTTCTGTGATTCTATGACCAAGCACTACTGAGAGGAAGGCAAACTCCTCCTGGACAGCAAGTGAGGAGCATCTTGTGAGGTTGGCCTCAAGAGTGTTTGCAGGCAGTGGCCGTAATTTCCCCAATTACCTCTGCCGGACACCGGTGTCAGCACCGCTGCCTGCGCACGTGGGTGCTGCCGACACACAAGATGATTTCCTCAGGGCTCCACTTCACCCCTGGACCGCTGCAGGTCCTTGCTGGGTATTTTTGACCTCCGAAAAGCAGCGAGAAAGGAAAGAGGACTTCTGAGCAAGGAAGCAGTTAGATTTGCCTTTCCAATTATCCACTGCTGTCATTATGACCTTCCATAGTTAAACAAAATTACCCTAAACAAACAAGGCTCCAGCGTTCGGGTCGAACGCCGGCATTAGCAGCCATCCGCACTCGCTGCTGAAGAGCCCTGACATATTGATATTAATTTAAATTTCCCCTTGACCATAATTTTCGATTCCCTCCAGCACTGAATTTCTTTTTAGCACTGAGGCATGTTCCTCCTACTCTTCTATTAAATGCTTTAAAATTAATTAAAGAGGCTGGCTGGCCAGGCAGGGTTTTAAATTCCCTTTCTCAAAGAAAAATCTGACTCACCCAACACCTCTCGCAGGGACACGAGCGCTGGAGGCAAAATGGTTCTGGGGCAGCTTCCAGCCAAAGGCTTGGTAACCCTGTTCTTTCAAAAGAAGAAAATGAGAATAAAGACTCGAAGCGCCCACCACCTGCAATTAATTTTTGCAAGGAGAGCAGTTAAGCGCTGGAACAAGTTTCCCAGAGGGACTTACGGATCTCCAATCCTTGCTTGGTTGAGTTGTGAACATCTCCAAGCCCTGGAGCAACCTCAACCCACTTCAAGACAAGCCCTGCTCTGGGCAGGGGGTTGGAGCGGACACGTCCGGAGGTCTCTCCCAAAACTCAAACGCTCCCCAACTCTAAAAAGCACTGAAAACCTTCATTGAGGAGGTGACTAATTAAAAAAAAAAAAAAAATTGACCAAATGCTTTGAAAAGAAAAACCCACAAAAAAAGATTACAGCAAATAATTATATGCGACTTAATATGTCAACTGCAAAGAGTTACCTGAAGGAAAGAAAATTAAGCGGATTAAAATAAGGAACGTATCACTTGTGACAAAGAGACAAAGACAAAAAATGCCATCAACTTGTGTTTATGAGCCGCTGTGTTTCTAATTAGGGCCAGACACCAAATTTGCATTTTATCTTGATTGAAACAGAATGAAAAACGAAAAAATAAAGGCGGCCGATGTTAAACTGTTTTCCCTGTTTAATTTAAGGAGTAACCTTACAGCATTCAAAACAGCTGTTTTTTTTTTTTTCTTCTGTTTTTAAGATCTCAGCTTCGTCAGAGCGATTTCAATTTAAAACACAGAGGCCCTTCAAGTGCGGGGAGAGAAGGAATGAGGTCAGCTGCCAAGCAGGGGCTGTGTGGCACGGAGACGGGGTACAACAGCGGCAGTTCGCAAAATAAATCAGTAAGTGTTGATAAACAGGCCAGAGACTGAGGGGAAACCCATGCCTGGAACCAAAAGAGGACGCCTTTGAAGGTGGCTGGCTGGGAAGGATGCTCTGCACAGCCCAGCACAGTCACCCAGCACCAAATTCTCTTAAAACGAAGCAAAAACCCGAGTGCTCAGAGGGATGTTTTCTTCCACCGCAGTGACTCGTACGATGGAGACCTGCAGATCGCACCTTGGAGCAGGACACAGGCCAGCGCGCTCTCTTTTCTCTCCTTCTCTCCTCCCCACCAGCAGGCCAGGAACCACGGAAGAAAACCAGAACCCAGCATCCACACCTCTCTTGGAGCTGAGCACCATGTTTTCTCCCCAGGGGACAAGACCCTTTAGAAGCCAACAGCAATTCCAGTGTGTCCCACACCCTTCAAGGTGAGAGTCACAGCTGGTGGTTGAAGGAACATCTAAATCCCCTGTGTCTCCACTGGAAACAGGCACCTACGTTGAAAGAGGGCACAATCTGCCCCAATGCTGCTGTGAGGCTCCATCCCTGCTCCTTTGCTTGTACCTCCAGGAGCATCCTTGGTTTTCTTTTCTGTCCTGTGACTAAGGGATGTCAAAAGACCTCACATCCCTTCCAGGAAGATCAGAATCAGGCTTTTAACACCTGGAAGATGTGAGACACCTTTCATACATCACCATCAGTTACCACTCCCTGATAGGCAGCCCAAAACTGCAGCAGGGCTTTGCTTTGCGAACACAGAGCAAAGGGAGATGCGTACTGCAATGAATGCACATGGAAAGATTCTGTTTGCAAATCAAAAACACCTCCCACAGGTATCGCCCTAGACATTGCACCTTTGCCAGCCGCAGCCAGGACGAGATGCTATGCCCACCAATTCCATTTCCAAGCTGAACGGGTTCTGGCAGTGATGCCGACAGCTCAGCACAACTGCTACTCGTGGCACCTGTCTGCACCTTCTTCCCCCTCCCTGCCAACAAAGCAACAACGACTCTTCACATCATGGTTTATTCCCCCTCCGTATGTACAATTAAGTGTATGCATGACCATTAAAAATAAGGCTACTTATATCATGGCTCTGAAACAAGTTACAAACCAACTCCATCCCCTCTCTTATGACAAGATTCCAATCGTTTGGCTTCCACGGTGTGCGGAGAGGGGCAAACGCAACCAGACCACGCGGGCGATGAAGTGGTGCGGGGCTTTGGTAACTGGATCTAGAAGCTTCCTCCTCTAAGCTGAGATAGTCAAACACAGCCAGGTCAGCGGGAGGGAGATCGTTATCCCACAGCGTCTTGGTGAGGTCAAGTCCAGGTCCCAGGCAACTGCAGGTCACCTCATCTCAGGATGGTGCTGGTGGCAGCAGAGAGGGACAGGGTGACACAGACAGAACAACTTCATCCTCCCCTTCGGAGCTGCCCCTTCGGGCGTAGTGAGAGGAGGAAAGGGAAGCTGCCCTTCTCTTCCTGATGACCAACAGGACTTCAGTCTCCAGAGGTGTCAACCTGGGTGACATTTCTCAATATTTAATGCATCTAAAAAAATAACAATAAATCAAAGGACAACAGAACCATATCACTATGGGTTCTCAAAGTGAATTGCTTGCATGTCCAGGTAAGGCTTAGAGACTTTCTTTTTCTGACAGGGATGAAGAACAGTCCAGATGAAAGTAACTGGAGATGTGCAACTGAGGACAGCCCTGTGTGGTACTGTAAGCTCCCTTCCCAAGTAAATCTGTTCCCATATGCAACAAGAGAGAATCTTCCAGCTTCAGCTTGTGGCTCAATAAATTTTATTATTCCTTTTTGTTTTTATTTAAAAGAATTTGTTTTCCTATCATAAAAATTAGACAACCATACCACCACCACCAGCAGCAGCAAAGTCTGTGGAGTTAATGTTGATGGCAGACAGTTCACTGGTGTTTCCAGTGTCTCAAAATGTCCCAGAAAGTTCATAAATGGAAAAAAACCCAAACATGATGGTTTTGGGGAGGAACATCAAGGTGGTTTCGGTTTCTTGTCCCACTGAGGATCCCAGATGAATACTGTAGCATATCAGCAGGATCAAGTACCTCATGCCTTGAACGAAAACCCTTCATACCAGCTCCAGTACCTGATTAGTAGGGAAGATGAGACATTTAGAATAGGAATTTATTACATTCATTATCTCCTACATCAGCAAACAGACCACTAGGACAGGACTGACCCTTCCATCTCCATCCCTTACCCTTTATTCACCAGCACTCAATAATATCACACAAACGGGATAAGCCCTTGGCAAGGATCCTGATTTTGATGCCTGCTTGTGCTAGGATAAATCACAGCATGAAGCAAAAATATCCACAGTTGCCCCATTTCCACTCAACCCAATCAACCAGCTCTTAGAAATCAGAGATTTTGTCCTCTCAGCTCTCTGTGCCAACATTTATTTCCCTTGTCGATGCTAAGATGGTGTGGCAGCCTCTGAAGTCAAGGTCTTGAAACAGCAGAAGAAAAGTGACGGTGAGGGCTGTCAGGCTACAGCCTGTATTAACCTGGTTGGGTTTTACTAGGGAAAGCTCTAGAGCTTTAACCCATGGGTACTGTCTGGCACAGCATTTACCCCCAGACTGGAGTGGGTTTGTGCAAACCCAGTCCTTTCCCAGACCGTCCCACCTTCCCCCTACCAAAGGCACGTGGAAATACCAGAGTTCTGACAGCCCCGGCTGTTTGCACGTTTCTCTATCTTCTCTCATTAACAAGCAAAGTGCATGAGCAAAACCTCTCCTCTTGCTGCTGGATTCACTTCAAGATATCAAAAGCGTCTGTGCATTTTGCCTGTTTTACTAAGAAGGAAGTGACCAAATGAATGAGCAACCAATTACAAAGACTGCTAAATAAATCGCCTACAAACGAGAGGCTACAGCATCACACATGGCAAGAGCCAGAGTAACCAGGCTGCCAGTGGCCTAAAAAAGAGGAAGAAAATGAATCGTGACACACGCTCTAACACAAACCATTTGGGTCTCCCCCCATTCCTGCTTTGTGATTTTTCTAGGACCTTTCAGAACAGCAACTCTGGTCTGGCTCCATAGAGCTGCTACTGTAACAGGGATGTTACAGGGATGGTCCTCATCCAGATGAGGACCTCAGTGTCATGAGAATGACAATCCAGCATATAACTTTGTAAACAGCAAGTAAAACCCTTTATAAGCAGCTGCAGAAAGCTGCCAGGGCTCCGGTCTACAAGCTTGCGGCATTAACCATCAAGCCTCAAAAGCACGATGGAGGTCAACACTGCTGTGTGTAGTTTAGGACGACATCAGACCTGGGCTTCTCTAGAGGATCAGCACCAGCTTTGCACCAGTTTGGGTACTGGTTTTGCTTGGCTGTCTAATAGACATGTAAAGAAGAGGAGTCTTCTCCAGATTACTTGACATTTAATGGATTGAAGAGACACTCCGGAAGGCTGAGGGGTTACATCCTCACCCTCTACAACTATCTGAAAGGAGGATGGAGCATGGAGGGTGTTGGTGTCTTCTCCCAAGTAACAAGCGACAGGACAAGAGGAAATGGCCTCAAATTGTGCCAGAGGAGGTTTAGATTGGATGTTAGGAAACACTTCTTGCCAGAAAAGGTTGTCAGGCACTGGAACAGGTTCTCCAGGGCAGCGGTGGAGTCACTATCCCTGGAGGGTTGGACAGACGTGGAGATGAGGTTCTTAGGGACATGGGGCAGTGCCAGGGTTGGGTTAACAGTTCGACTCTATGATCTTGAGGGTCTCTTCCAACCAAAATGATTCTGTGCCTCTATATTACTTGACATTTCATGTATTGAACAGATGCCCTGGAAGACTTTTATTCAAGTGCTGAAACCCCAGCAAAACGTTGGTTTCTTGGTGCATGGAGACAGCTGCTGCTTTCACAAACCCCTGTGCTGGCAGCTGCTGTCTGCTACAGCCCAGCAAAGCGAGGGAGCATCCCTGCTCGTTTCAAACACTGCTCCAGCCGGCTGCGCACCGGGAGCTCAGCTCTCGGCTCTGCTGCACCCCACCTGGGCAGCAGCAGGTGGAGGACAGGCTCCGGTTAACGCCAGCGAGATAACGTGCAGCCTCCGCTGCCACAAAAACCAGCACAACGCTTGTGCCAGACTCTCCGTGCCACCGGGACCCCGAGGAGTGACAAGGGACCAGCGGGAGCTGGACGGCCGCCAGCAGCTTTTCCACACCTTGCTTTTACTCCTGTTTCATTGCCGGCGCGCTGTCTGCTCGCTCCGCCGTGTGCCAGAGGTGAATACATCATTTAAATTACAAACTTCTACAGTTGGGATGACCTCCTCTAATGGTTTCTCCTGGCTGTACAGCTTCTCTGACCTTGCTCTTTACTAACAACAGATTCGAGTGTTTAAAGAGGAGATGCATGAAATAACTTACCTTAATTGTACCCTGACTGTTAGCAGCAATCAGCACATTGGACTCCTGGAAAAAAAGAAGAGGTACTATCACAATCTGCCACTACTTTAAAAAAAATTTTTTTGGAAGAAGCAGCAGAGAATAAAAGCAGTTGTTTTTATCTTAAACATGAAAAGTATATCTTATTTCAAAGGAACTTAACTTCCCATTTTCAAGATGCTTTCAAGGCTAAAAGTCTTTTTATAAAGTTGTATTACCTTGAAGAATTAGAAAGCAATAATCCTTAGTGCTTGTACAGAGCTTTAAATCTCCAAAGCAATTTACAAACATGAATTAATCCTCACAGCCTCCCTGTGAAGTGGGCAAATAATAATCATCATTTTCATCTTTTGGCAGCATCCGGACAAAGGTCTCCAGTGCCCTAACTAAACTAACTAATCACCATGACAAAACCTCTCCGGTTCCGAGGCCGCACAACCTCTCCCACAGCCAAGACGTTTCAGACAAGTGAAACAAAGAGAAGAGATGAGAGAGCAATAGCAGATATACCCAGGGTGGAAGAGAAGATAAACAGGGAGGGCTCCAGCCCTGTTTTATTCAGAAAGGCGGCATCTATTTACCTCCTGCCAATTGATGGAGTTGCCTTTGGAGATATCCTGCTTGCCTGAAAATTAATGGTCTGCTGCATCGGCTGGGCAACCCTCGGGCAAGAACTGGGTGCCAGCCGCAGACAGGAGACAGGCTCTGCCCTTCCAACCGCGAGCAGGGAGTGCAGAGGCACCCCCAAACCCAAGATCATTCAGAGGAAAACCCAAAGGAATGATATGATGCCAGTAAAACTAAGGCACCTAAGTGCTGGGGCGCTGGCAACAGCCCTGGAGGTGCCGGGGTTGAACCACTGCTCCCAGACCCGCGTCCCGAAGCCGTCCTTGCGCCAGTAATTGTAGCCAAACCGCCCGTCACAAACTGTTTTCTCTAAAGACAGCTGATATCTTTTCCCAGACACATTCTTCAATTTCTCTTGCTGCTGCTGTCCATCCCCAGACAAACTTGCCGTAATTATCCCATTGCCTAGCACATGCATTTTTAATAAACTCAGTGACTAGCATACGCCCTGCTCTCAAGGGAGCGGAGAGCCAGCTCGACCCAGCCCTGACACAGTTGCATGTCACCTTGCCATGAGCTTTGGGACTTTGCTTTGAAGCTGATGATTGCGCAAAGGGAGAACAAAAAAATCCTTTTCCATGCAAAGCCCCACTTATCAGGTAATAGTAGCCTTATGGTGGACCACTGGGCTAATTGTTATAGGTAGATTTGTTCACCCTGGTACATCCATTAGGGGATTAGTTAAGACTCCCGATATTATCTCACCAATGATCCTCCAAAGTCAAAGCTCCTGAAAAGAAAGCATATCCTCAAAAGAAGCATATAGTCCAATTTCCATTAATTTGGTGGCTAAAAGAATCTAATCCTGTGAACTGCCCAGCTTCTGGTTAACAGCATTAGAATCAAAACCCATGGCAGGAGGAATGCAGATATAAATGTGATCTAGAGACTAAAACAGGCTGGGATGCCCGATAGGATTTTGGAGGCGAGGGAGAGACAGCAGCAGCTATCTGGTGTGCAACGCCAGAGGCTTGAACCCCTGAGTACAGGGTTTGAACGATTCCTGTTTGTACTGTGAGCGCCTGGTAATTCATCCTGCTGCCTCAGTCTACTGGGGTACCACTGTAAATGAACTCTGCTTCGATGAACAGTTTTACCTGCTAAATAAAATAAAAACGCCAGAGGGTAATATACTCTCACTCCCTTGTTCATCAGAAGTCACTGTTGGTTTTTTAATTTTTTTTTTTTTTTTTTTTAGCAGGGTCTGAGCTAATCACCGCTCCACTGCTTTCATCCACAACCACAAGATGCAAACAGGAGCAGACAGCAGCAAAATTAGCACCAAATCTGTCATCGAATAAACAGTGACTTGCTTGTTAAGGCTCTCTGGCACTGCTTCCCTGGGAACACAGCTAAGTAACTTGTTTTTAATCCTCTAAAGAAACGATTCTCTTCCTTTCGTGTTGCCTATAAAACAGCCAATGTATTCAACATGTTAAACAGCCAAGCAAGTCGCGAAGTTGCTTCAATCTGTAGGTTTGTAACTGGTCACAGCCGTGTGTGTGTTGAACCAACCCTTTTGCCAGGACATGTGTGGAGGGACTCACCACGTCCTCAAAAGGCCACCACCATGGCCACTAAACCGGCGCAATATCTGTTTCCCCTACAGCACCACCATGAGCATCTATATATCTCAGGCATGAAAACCAGGGTATCACTACTCATCGTGGTCACGTGTTCTACTTTACCATCATCACTTGATGTTTCTATGCAGGTGAAGGTTGAAAGGCTGACCTTCTTCATCCTCCCCCCAGTTCATTGTCTGCGGGAGCCAGAAACTCCCATAGCAGAGGCAAAGGGGATATTGGAGATCCAGCCCAATTGAATAGTCCTGCTATAAAGAAATTAGTTATTGAAATGACTATGTAAGCACCACCTTCTATAGGTGGTCAGCACCTATAGTCCTTCTCGACAGGAGGGCCTGCCGCCTTTGATAAAACACGACTGAAGAAAAAAAAAAAATGAACAAAGAACAAAAATCAAGAGAGAAGGGTTTACTGCCTGGCAAGCGACAGCATTTTGTTCCACACGGCTGCTAATCTCAAGTATTACTGCACCTCGGTGGAGAGTCGCCGACTGTGTAACCGGATGAAATGAGGCAACCTCTCCTCCGCACATCACAGCAGACAAGGAGCCATCGGTGGAGATGTGGTGTCCCCTACGATGAGATAACGTGGCATCTCAACAAGCCAGAAACAGCTTAAATTCACAGGAAACAGCTCAAGAGTTTTGGTCCTGCTAAGTCAACGGAAAAGAGCAAGGCTCTGGGGATATCAAAGTATGCATCTTCTTATTTCTTGGCGTTACATACAAATTTAGAAAGATTAATTGACAAATGTAGGTGCACCTCAGGTCTCAGTCAAGATTGTGCAGGTCCAGAACAGCTCTAAGATGCGCCAGAGCTGCAGGCCTCTGCTAAGACTTACCAACAGCATTCCACACATGCCAACTTCTTCCTCGATGGCAGAGACAATATTATGGGAAGTCTGAAGGACAGTTCCTTGACATTGGGAAGGACTTGACTCCACCACAAATCTTTGTTATTGCCTGCAGACTGGATGCGTATCCACAGAGAAGTAGGCATTATGCAAAACGAAGTTGTAAATCGGTCCTGAGAGCAAAGACAGACCGGAGAGAAGCACCTCTGTCCTGAACCTCGAACATCCCCATCTCCTGGACGTGGCGCTGGATGAACGTGACTGTTCCGTCCCCAGGGAGAGCATTTGCCCTTCGGATTTGAAAGGACTTTCATTGATTGCACCAAAAGAAGAAATTTCTGCAGCACATTCTTGATGGCGAAGAAAACACAAAATCAAATTTAGGACCTTCCTGAGTAGATGAGCTACCTGCTACATTCATCATTCAAAGGAATTATTCACCCGGTGACAGCTGGGTTTTGAAGCACACTGATTTCCTTCCTGCCTAGATGAGCCCTGTATTTGGATGGCCCTGGGGAAGCAATTTGTACAGGGAAGGAAGGGAGGAGAAGGAAAGTCTGGCTGACTGCTGGTATTCATGCAAGAACAGTCTGCACTAAGAGAATCAGAAATGCTCTGGACGTTTTGCAGAGCTTGAGAAAACTCGGCTGAACAACTGAAAATTGTCTGAGCTGCTTCACGACAACAGGGAGTAAAAGACAGCTGAGGTTGTAGCTCTTCCAGTCTTTCTTTACATCTTTTTGCAAGAAAAGAGTGGTGGTGGGGAACTAAATGAATGTCACCCCAGACAGGCAGCTGCTAAAACCACACACGCATCTCCTTGGAGAGACACACGCTGCTATTCAAGCAGACTCTACAGAGCAAGGAGAAGCTCCAGACAGAGCCTCTAGCCAAGCTGTAAATCCATCCTCCCAGGAACTGCAAAGGCTCCTCTGTCACCCCTCGTCACTAATAAAGAGGCACTGTGGACACTGCAGCACTCCAGGAGTTAAGCGTCCCTCTCGCCAGCGGGCTCGTGCAAAATCACAGCCGAGTATTTTATCGTCTTCCTTTCCTGACGCAAAATAGAGAGCCTGTCCCAAAGGAGCTCAAAATAGATGAGCACAAATCACTTCCATCTTCTTCTTTCCTTTAATATAATCCCTTGTGAGACCATTCCTCCTTCTCCGTTATCCCACAGAGATCAATCCTTAAAGTGAAATTCAGAAGCTCGCAGTGAAGGAAAAGCTGGAGGATGGTCCACACAAGAGGAGGAGCCTGGACTCTGACTTTGGAACATCTCGGTCCCCCCGCCGGGAGTGCAACTGTGAATCGGAACATTTACGTGCGAACACTTACTCTTCTACAGTTTGTAAACGTGCTAGTTTTGCAAAAGCTAGTCTGACCAGGAACAGAGTCGGAGTACTTGGAGGCTGGGAACTGCAGTGAGGAGTTAACACCACAGCTCTGGCCACACGAGCCAACACGTAAAAGATGCACCAGCCTCCTCCATGCTGTTACCCCGACAAAACTAACCTTAAAAATCATCGCTGACTTTGTTTCCCTCAAGGTCCATGCTGAGGAAGGAGAAAATGGTACAAATTGGATTTATTTCTTACTTTTTGACTCTCCTCTACCTTCTACAGGTACCAGCGAGAACACAAGAGGCTGACAAAGTTGTTCCTTAGGAGGATTATTAAGATGCAACACGTGTCTCTTCAAATTGTATGTGCACGTTTATGCGATGGACTGGAAATCCTATTTGGGACTTTCATGACATTATAAATAATTACAGGCCATAAAGTTTGTGCCTCTGTTACCACCCCCCCCTTTTCTGCACAAATAAAGCACATTTGCCTCAAACTTCAAGCACAGTTGTCATTGAGGTAAGTGTGAATTTTTTTTGGATTTTTCAGCTGGGTTTGTTCTATGGATTCGCAGCTAGGATTCTTAAAGACCTTATTTTAAATTAACAACTTCTCACCTTCCCACCCCAGCAGACGTTTTTGCTAACGAAGGGCTGGTTCGTCAGCAATTCTCTTTCAAGCAGACAGACTTGCTGCCAGCGAACACCAAACACTTACTCAAAGAAACTGGCGCCTAATTAAGCAAAGCTGTTGAAACAATGGGAAAATATACCGGGTGAGAAAGCTTGCACTCAAATAGCCATTGTCTCACGTTATTTATAGGCAGAGTAACAGTATATCGTTGAACTAAATCTAGTGCTGTTTGTGCAGAAAGCCCTTTCTTGAAGTAAAGCTACTCGGTCCTTACTGAGGATGGCAACTATTACTCAAGTGCTGGCTTTTAGGACGGAGCCGCAGAGCACCTGCAAGACATATTTCACCGAAACTTTTGCCATTGGCATCACGCGCGAAGCCTTTTCATACATCAGAATGTGTGAAAGCGGCTCCCCAACAGACCACCACCGCTTGACTGCTCTTCGTCTTGTAATTAGCAGATTCTAATGGCTTTTTCACTCTAAATCCCCTGAGGCCCAGTTATTTTCTTATTGTATGACTCAAGTCAGTTTTTGTTTTCGAAAGGAAATTACAAATTCTAACCTAGGAAACAAGGCAAACCTCCAGCGTACAAAAACCAAGAGGTTTTTAAAAGCTAAACTGCTACATCAGATCTCCTCCCAGCAGGATAATGTGCTGCACGTGGAATTTTATTTCCTTTTTATTTTTTTCCCCGGTTGTTGCGATACAATCGTTATCAATGAAGGGGACACGGTGGGATGGTTCAAGTGGCGCACAACCCTGTGTGCCAGAACTCCCTTTATATGCCATCACACTCACCTATCATTAATCCTTTCTGAACAATTTTAAGGGAATATTATCTGTACAGTGAACATCAGGCCCAAGCAGAAATTAATTACTCCTTTAAAGCCAGCACTTCTTTAAAGAACAAGGTCTTATACACCAAAGATGTCGTATCAAGACATTTTAGGAGCAGCAACACCCAACTCTCTAGGTTTTAAACCTGGAACAAAACACACATGTCTAAACTGTGTCTTTTAATCCTTAGAAACTGTATTTTTATCTCATTCTGAAGGTAATTCCTTTGTACACACAGAGATAAAGCCTCCTTAGGCTTATCTGGGCCAAAAAAAGAAAAGCAGCAATAACTCAATACATCTGAAAAAGGGCTTGTCTGTGCTTCTTTCTAGCTCCAGCTGCAAATACACAATATCTTTAGGGTTTTTAAGTTTATAAATGCTACACAATTACATCCACACAGCAAAATAAAGATATTTTTCTGAAGCATTAACCAACAGGTTTACAGATGATGGCACTCCTTTGGCTTGCTTTCTATAGAAAGACTTGCCCACAATCATACGCACACACGTACAGTTTCTTCTCACGTAGGAATTCATGGGACACGCTATAAAGGGAAAAAAAGCTTTCAAGCAAATTAGTGTTTTCATCATCCTACATCCGCACAGTTTGCAGCATCTGCACAAGATGAAGTGCATCTTGCTAGGAAACGTGCACAGGTAGAAATTCAACATCTCCTTGAATCCCTCCTCTTGTTTTTCTCCAATTCCAGACTTTAACCTCTGTGCCAGGGATACTTTTACCAAGTTCTTTTTTTGACACTCCCACACCTGGTATTTTCTAACTGTGGCTCTCGATATGGAAATATATCCCTCTTTCCTGCTCCCTGAAGAAGCAGTCTTCTCATTTTTTGGATTTTACACTTAATGCATTTTTCTACTGCTATTCAGACCAAAATCAGCACAAGAAGATGCTGTATAACTGGAAGCTTATTTGCTCTCACATATACTCAGGTCTCTGTATTTGCAGCACAGGAGCGTTCAGAAGAAAGCAGCCCAAGGCTTGCTCCAATGACACACTCTAATAAGTAGTAAGCTATCTCTCAGCCAAGTGAGAAATCACTTTTTCTTAGCATGACCTTCCTTTTCAGGGTGTAGCTCTCAAGAAAACAAGATCAACAAGGCAACTGAAAACCAGGCTAGAAGAAAATAGAAGTACGCACATGTACGGTGCTTGCACACTGGCACCAATTTGCTCATTTCTAAGCTGTTTTCTGAATTCAAGATGGAAATGGAGTCCAACGAGACTGATGGGAAGAGAGCAAAGAAAGCTCTGCAAAGGCAGAAGAGCCAACAAAGTCCATCCCAGGAACTGCTGATCTATGTGACCGCCTCTGTAATTTAGTTGTTCTGGAACAAAACTGGTTTTGATGAGCACCTAGTTTATTTAGAATTCAAGACGAGAATAACTTGTCAAAAGCTTATTATCCTGTAGCTACTGCAAAGTGGAGTACATGGCTCTAACAGCTGTTGCACACTCCCCATCAGGCAAGGTAAGGAGACATACATTAAAACAAAATTATGTTGGCATTAACCCTTCTCGCCCAAAGGGCAAGTCTTCTCCTCCTCTATTTGTGGGAATACTGAGCTTCACTGCCCATCTATCCGTGATGAGGTCTCTAAAGCTACTTGTTCCTGTGGTTGTATATCCTGGGATTTCAGACACTCCCCATAAACAACATGCTCAAGGCCCTGAACAAAGCGGCAGCAGTATATAAATACAGCTTGCAAGAAGCCTACAAAAAAGTATACATAAACATGCAACACATTAGCATCAATATTGCAAAACCAAGGGAAATGGGTAGGCATTAGTTTAGTAAAAACAGCTTTTAGCATCTATTCTCTTAATACTTCAAGCCTCCAAATATTCATTTGGTAATTCTATGTAATGCAATGCTGTACATCGCTTGACAACTGCACAGTCCAAGACCTACTGCTGATACATTTTCCTCCTTTCTCTTCTGCTGTTTGTTGCACTCAGTCATTACATCATGCTGGAGGTGATGAATTTAATCTCTCCCCAGCCAAGGTCACATTGCCCTGCTCATCAGTGCTCTATGTGGCAAAACCAAGCCCCGGGGTGCTATCATTATTATCGCTATCGCTGTTGCGTATGCCTCTCTTTCAAACCCTCATCAGAAACAAAATGAGTCATCTGAAGAAACAGCCACCGACCTGCATGAGAGTATTCAAGAAACGCAACCTAAATCTGGGAGTTTCAGATTTTGATTTTGTGCAGACCAATTGCAAACCATCAGGGATTGGAGGATGTAAACAGAAATCAGTAGAACGTGAAACGTCTTTTCAGATCAAGCTACCCCCAATTAGACAGACCAGTCTACCCTATAAGCTCAGCCTATGAGTGCTGCCCAGCCTAGTCCTGAAGCACAGCACGGACCACCACTCCCACCTGCTGCACTGGGAAGGAACAGATGCTGGTGGGAAGCTCCTGAGATGCTACAAGACATCCTTTCCTGCTCCTACCAGATCCTCTTGATTTAAACACTCTCCTTGCCCTACTGTGAAGAGCAAACTCCAATTTGTTTAAGCCCTACTTCACGTTTAGTTGGTTCTCTTATGCCTCTTTCTTTCACACTCACACTGTGTTTCTACCATCCCTCTCACCTTCTTTATTCTTCTTCTTCCTCCTCCTTTTTGCCAATTCAGTGCTTTCTCTTCCAGCTGAACTACATCCAACAGTCCTCGGTTGCTCAGTTCCCTCTTTCAGATCTTCTTCACACTTGAATCAGCAATTTCCTAGTTTGTGCAACACTTTCATCTTTCTCAGACCATCTGTCCCACACCCTTCAGGGCTTTTGTATTTGTGAGATCATTGTCCCTTGCACAGCACCTTTCATCAAACCCCTACTTTTAGCACTCCGTTCTGGAGTTTCAACTCTTCTACGGCACCATGAACATCATCTCATCTTCACTCTCCCTCTCCTTGCAAATCCACCTTTGAAAATCCTGCTTATAGAAGAGTTCCCCTTTCTTTCCAACCCTTTTGTCTTTTAACATCCTAGCACCAACACGCACAACTTCCTTGGGTTCAGAAAGGCAATGGATGGTGGTTAACATTCCTCTCTGGTCCCCATATCCAGTCAATCGACCACCTACTGTATTTTCCTCCCACAGGCCACCTTCTCAGCTCTCTGTGCTTCAAGGTCCCTGAACTCATTAGTGCACTGGGATGACAGATCCGTTCCTGCGGTACCTGCCTGGGCTGTCAGCTACAGTTCAGTCCCCCACCACCTCGGAAACATCTACCTGGAGAGAAAACAGAAGAATATACGGAGGCGGAAGCCTTGTGGTTAGAGACTGAAACACTGTGTTATTTCATGGGGAACAACCACTGTTGGGCCAGGAGCTTTCAACAGGAGAAGGTGATCCACGTCAACAGCCTGGCAGACACACATGTACCCCAGGAATCCTTCCTTTCGTGCTTTCTCCTGACACACAAGAGCTAATATCACATAGCAGTTGCCGTGCTGAAGTGGAGCACGCTCCTCCGAAGGCTGACAAATAGTTTCTAAGTTGGGCCAAGAGGGATCAGTGCAAGGCGACACATCTCCTGTGCTCTCCATGAAGCTCAGTGCATTGCTGATGCTGCCAGTGGCTTCCCTGGGCCAGGTGCTGGAGTTCAGATCCTGGTATTAAATCAATCCCCATGTAGAAATACCATAAAATAAGCCATTAGCTGGTCAAGCTCCCATGTTTCTTCCTCTGCCAGTGCCATTAGTTTCAGCCTCTAAATAGCTGAGTGATACAGGCTTAAAATTGACTCAACCACCTTGACGTTAATATTTTAAATTATTAAGTCTTAGTTCTCTAATGCCAATAAATCATTTATATGTGCACATCTAATTAACAATCCAATCAGTAAAAACAACTTAGCATTTGCACGGCACATTTTATCAGAGGACCCAAAGACACATTACAACATTAATTAAGTGTAACAAATGCCCTGACGAGGTAGCTAAGTATTATCCTACTTTGACATGTGGGGAAATCGAGGCAACACGCTCAGTAGATTTGCCCAAGGTTAATCCAGATGTTCACAATGAAGTGCTGAAGAGAAAAAGCAGGGAGAAATAACACTAAGATGTAACTCTCCTAATAAGCATTAAATTCTGAACTGCAGTATTTACTTATTTGCTGATGAGAAATGTGTTCCAGCTGTGTTCTTCTCCCAAACAGACTGGGGGCACAAACCACTGCTATCAAGCATGCTAAAAATCAAGCCCAAGCTGCAACCACCTGCCAGGTGAGGCTGAAGGCACAGGGTCCAACACAAACATTAATGACCCTTCCCACCCCACAGTTCACACCTATGCACACATCTGAGCTCGTGGGATGCAGGACACTTACCCAGCTCCTACACCTACATCAGCGCCTGGTATGTCCCAAGTGCTCCAACAACTCATCCAACCCTTGGGGAGTTCCACACCAGGCTCCCACCCCAGAGAACACGGGAGAAGAGCACGAAATTCCTGAATGACGCTGATTCTGTTCACGACACACCGAACAGTTATGAGTCTTGGAAGATGTCAGGAACCCCAATTTCCTCACTCTTCTCCAAACTCATAGCTTAACCAGGCTTTCATGCCAGGCAGAGCCTGTCCTGCCATCTCCTCCTCCCTTCCCACACCCAGGAGATGACCCTCACACAGTGGTCCCAGACAACGGTGGCACCCACACAACCATGGCAGCTCTGGCTGCGGCTCCTCTGCGCCCTCAACCTAAGAAGTTCTAGATCCAGTGGTTTTGTGTCCCCTGTTCAGTACAGAAGACCACCGGTTCCTGGGACTAAGGCAATAGCTGACAACCAAACTGATTTGCCCAAAGTATCAGGGATGATTTTGTTGATGGTGCCTGGCAGCCACCTGGAATTCAGTCCAGCAGTCCATCCTGGGCAAGCCCAGCCTTGTTTTTTTCCAGAGATCATGAATTCTGCTCTGTATGCAAATTACAGGCTGTGGAGATGCTTTACGTTTCCCAGTGATAGAATCATAGAATCGTTTCAGTTGGAAGAGACCCTCACTCTAGCACTAAACCACGTCTCTGAGAACCTCGTCTAAATGCCTTTTAAACCCCTCCAGGGATGGTGACTCCACCACCGCCCTGGGCAACCTGTTCCAATGCCCAACAGCCCTTTTTTGCACAATGAAACATTTCAGACCCAGGTGACGCCGACCATCAGTCCCTTTAACCCACCTGTGTGCCTCTCCGCAAAGCTGGGTGGATTTTCAGAAATTCTCACTGAAACCGAGAGGACTACCTCTCCTCAACATCTTTGGCAACTGGATCTCTATGATTCAGGGACCCGAGTTATCGATGTAAGTTTGTCCCACGATGGCAGGACGCAGAGCCTTCCTCCTCCAACCAGAATGATGTACAAAGTGTAACTCGCATGAGAGCAATCACAAAGTCACCAGTTCCTGCACTGCTCCCTGCCTGAGACAGGGTGTGCAGAAGATTAAATAACACAGAATTCACCTAATTAAAGCAAGAGAGAGAAAGGCTTGACTACTATTAAAGTATTAGCGCTACCATAGGCTTAAGACAGGGTGGATAAAGCCCTGAACTAACCTCTAGAGAAAGAGCGTATGGTGGGAACACGTGCTGGCCAGTGCTACTGGGACAGGCTGGAAAGAACAACCTTACTAAACCCCTCAAATGACACCGTCCCCTCAAAACAAAAATGGAAGAACAATGAATGCATTACAACCACAGATGGCAGCAATCAATACGGGAGAATGGGTTAATGACAGGAGATGTCAGGAATGATGAAAGGAGCCAAGCTGAGTCGGGCTGGCTGGGTCAGCAAGAGGGGAATACTTTGGCAGGAACTCACGAAATGAGTGAAGGACTGAGGAAATCAATTTATTTAAAATTGATAATGGATTCATACTCTGCTGCTGTTCATTTTTATACGGTTTGGCTGTCAGTTCTTTGGGGCAGGGAGCTGTCACTCGCTGTCTGCTTGACAATACCTGGCAAATTGGATCTCCTGCTGATTGTAGCTTCTTTGCACCATCCTAATGAAAATCACTTCCACCTCTAAGACTGGCCTGATGCAGAGATGCAAAGAAGGGTCACGATAAAGCAATCTGAACTCTGACGTTTAATTTGTATGCCTTACCTGTAATAACATCCCTTGAACATACCCACCCATTTTTAAGTGGGATCCCATCACCAAACCACACCCAAACTCTGACACTACAGTATCCCAAACCAATCAACTTTCAAAGCTCCGGACATGTTAAAATCCTGACTGTTTCATTAACAGGTCTTGGAATAACGTTACACGGGGCTCGAGCACTCATTATCTGCAAAACACATTGACTATTCTGAACATGATGCTCATGCCAGCTGGAAAAGAAGGGTGATGGTTTCACTGCACCTGCAAGCCTGTGTGCCTGGATGGGCCAGAAGTCTGGCAGCCATGGAAATCAAAACCTTCATATATTTAATAACAACAGGAACGGAGCCATGGGTTTAAGTGTCAGCAGTGAGGATGCTGTCTGTGATGGGGGCGGAAAAACTGACAGAATCCATAAGATGCTGCATCTCCAGCCAAGGATGCAGGCTGGGAGGGGGGGATCAGACATCTGCATGGCAGCTACCGCACAGGGAGGGGAAGCAAGACACCATGAGAGCGCAAAAATCTCTCATCCCCGGGGGCTGCTTACACCCAAATGGCCTCAGCCGCTTGGTGGTAAGAGAAGAAAAGGGAAGGGTACCCGCCTGCAAGGTGGCCCAGGTTGTAACTGCATAAGCCTATAGGAAATGCATATATTTCTTATATTTTATATACATCACATATGTGTGCCACAGAAATAAAATCACCAGGGCCCAGTGAGATTAAAAAAAGAAAAAAGGGACAAATTGTTTCTTGCAGGGAAAAATCAGGGCACAAACATTAACATGCGTATAAGCTTCATGAAATCATACCGATACTAATGCTATTTATAACATAGACCCATTTGGGAAAGAGGACTTTGATTTAAGGAATGGAAGTTTAATTAAGGTAAAACAAAAGTTTCCATTAATCTTGAAAGAATTCACAACTCTCCCTTCGACATGCAATTCAGCTAATGTTATAACAGGATCACGCTCAGCATTTCGTACCCGAAACCTCCCACAATGCGAACGAGGCCAGGCAAGCTGTACCAAACCACGTGGCCTTCTCTAATCCTGAGAAATAGGAAGCTTTCTCCCCCTAAAATACTGTTTCAAAAATGCTCTGAGTGCAGTGGGCAAATATTTTCACTAGCCGGGGCATGCAGGAAAATTATGAAGAAGAGATGCTGATAAACTTGAGGTTGGCGACAAAAAATGACTAGAGGTTCTGGTGATAAACTGAAAGAGATGCTGGAATCCCTGAAAGAAGATGCTTTGAAGCCCCCATGCCATTTTTGCAAGTCAATTTTCAAAGTAAGGCCATGGCGCAAAATATCAGCTTTGATTACCAAATTGTACGGCTGGTATTGAAAAAGACAGTACAGTAAATTCTATTTTAATAAGGTCTGACTGTACATAAAAGGTGAAGAACTTCATTAAACAAAAGCCATACAGAGCACAGATGATACATATGAGGTTGTTTCTGTAATATCCTACTACTGATGCTTTCTGCACTGTATTTATCTGGGAGAAAGGAGTGGGAAGAGCAGACAGCTATGCCTTAGGTATTAAGAATGATGAGAGTACAGCTTTATAGCCTTAGTGCAATAAATGCAAAGCATGACATCTTCCCTACTTCGTTCTGCAGAATGAACTATTCAAAGGACAATAATGAACTTCACATCATGTGAAGGACTCAATTGTGCTCTGCTGCCTGCTTCCCCGACCTCATCCATCTGAAACACTCCCAAATCCAGAAGGACGAGCAAAACCAGCAGGAAAAATGCACCTGACAAATCAGAAATCACTGGGCCATTCAGCTGCTGAAAAGCATTTCAGATTTAAAAACAAAGGATGTAAAAAAACCCCACCCAAACAAACTCAAACAACCCCACCAAGGACTGGGATTAAAGTAAGAATAAAAATGTAGGACGTCTTTAGACAAGTTCATTGATTGTGCGAGGAAGGAGAAAAAAACCACACATCCAAAGTTGACACAATTCTCACACCTAAAGAGAAATTCCCTATTCCTTCATTCACCTTCCACTTTCCCCTCTTCTCGACTTGCTCATTCACCTCCCCTAAGGAACACCAGGAGGCAGCCCCTGAATTCTAATTGCATTTGCTATTCTACTAAATCCCCTGGATTTAAATGGACAAAATTAGTGGGACTCACCTATCGGGCATTCTCTACAATACTAGATGAGAAGTCACCTGGAACTCTAGACAGGCTTTCGTTTGTTCGTGGCCTTTAAATAATTCAGAAAGAGGAATTGTCAAGCTGAAGCGGCAAAGCTCCCTTGACTTTGGACTTGCGCTATCAGACTGCCTGCCTATTGTTTACAAAGACAAAAGGGAAAACATTACGGGATGGTATGTCTGCACGGAAGTCAAGGACTAGAAGAACAAGGGCTGTCAGGACAGAAGTCAAAAAAATCAGATGGCAAAGGAAAAGCATGGAATAGGTGAAATACAGACGTACCGGCAAAGCAGCAAGAGCAAGTTGCCAGTTTGGTCACGCTATAAATAAACAGTGCTAGCGGTTTCTTGGGTAATATGATGTCATTCTTTAAAAAGGAAAACCCCAAATGCAAATGGTAGCCTTAATTAGCAATTAAAAGCACAACTTCCCAGCTATACAGCTGCGGCTGCCTCTCCCAGATCTGCCTCACTTCTGCAACCAGTGACAGGCATCGGGCAGGGAGCCAGCGCTTCAGAATCAGCCCAAACCTCCGAGAAAGCTATTGCAGCCTTTTTCCCTTTTTTCCTGGGCTCTTTGGGCAGACAAAGATTTACTAGGTCCTGCCTGGGGACACCAGCAGACCACAGGCGATGGCCCCTGGCATCCCAGCGAGCTCACACACTCCAAGGTGCCTTTTAGATTTATTTTATTTTTCTTTTAATGACTCTGGGACACGCACTGCTTTGATGAGGTTTTGTACAGTCATTTTCAATCAAAGCTGCAAACCTGGCTTAGAGCAAATGACTGTTTCTTGAAGCAGCAAAAAGAACTGAGAAGGAAGGGGAACCTCAGGACATGCAGCCCTGCTCCACCAGTGCACATCTCTCCAACTGGAATTTAATCACCTCTACAGCCAACCTGCTATAATGAGGACTTAAACAAAAAGAGCGTTCTTATCCAAAAACCAATAACTGTGATTGCAGTCTTGCTTTAAAACGACTGAACTGGATTAACTCTCAGCAATTATACTTATCTCGGGATGCTGCAGACAAAACCCTGCCCAAGGGCTGTCCCCACGTGGTGGGACATTGCGCTGGGCAGAGTCACTGCAGAAGCTGTGCCGGCATATTACAGGATAATACATGTGTATGGAGGGGAACGATCCGGTTTAGTTGGCTGTCCTAAAGCAGACAGAGACCTCCACTTCGCTCTAGGAAGACTGCAGCAGTGGACAAAACACGTTTCTTTTGCCCATGACTGGTCCCGACTGGTCCCAACAGCTTCCAATCCTACAAAACGTCATGATTAAAATAGCCTTTTATTACACTGCCTTTTCCTGGGCTTCTGACCGTATCGAATCCTAAACGAAACATGAGGCACCGCATGCAAATAAGCTGAAGGAAAGAGGATTAGAAGAATAGGAAAACATCATTAAGAGAGCAAGTTTAGCTCAGGAGGTCAAAACCATTGCAGCCAGAAGAAAGAGAAGCTGCATGGGGCACACATGGCCTTAAAAGCGGCACCACCGGCTCCTTTCGCCTTCGCTCGGCGCCTGCCAGCTCGCACCAGGGCCTGGAGATGCTGTTAATAAGTCCCTAAATCTCCTGGCCTTGAATATGCTCCTGAACTCCAGGGAACAGCTTGCCAACGGTGTGCTGCTTGCCAGCATCCCTACAGCAAGGCCACTAAACAGCGAGCTGCTTTTTTTGCCTTTTAAAAAAATCTTAAATGCGGTACACGCATCTGAAATAAGTATTGCCAGGTCACAGGTAGGAATCCCAAAATGAACTGAGGGGTGGTCAAGCTCACACGTCATGGCTTGCGTATCAGATGGCATCCTTACTCCGTTAGAGGCTGTAACTGGAGATTTAGGACAATCTGACGGTTCTACACACTTCCTGCTGGAAAACAGGAAATTAAATAAACGACATTAATTCTTAAAAGCACGGTTTCATTGTTGGCATCGCTGCATCGGTGTCAGCGCAAAGGGGAGCAGTGGACCGTGCTCCAACTCTACTGGACACGCTCCCCGACGGGCTCGGGTAGCTGGAGCCTGAGCTTGCCCTTCTCTGGGTTCCCAAATTGGAAACGAGGCCCCATTAAGGTACTTAATTCTCCATCCTGGCCACCCCACAAACCCAGCAGTGGCTCAGTTAATGGCAAACCTTTAAGACGTCGGAGACTTTTGCAGGTGGAGCGAGCCCTTCTTACTGCGTGCCAAAATAACTTCTAGCTAACGTACTATACAAATTTAACCCATTCCGTAAAACACTTCCTAACAACTTCATTCCAAAAAAAACCCAGAAAGTATTTTATTTTCTGATGAGCCAGTAAATGAGGAAAAAGCATCTTTCTTCATATGATGTACTCCCAAACAGCTCTCACACAGTCGTGATTTCTCAGCGCTGCGAGACCAAAAAAGGTTTTCAATAAAGTGAGATCTGGGTAATGTTCGACATCACTGTTTAAGGACAATTCAATCATCTTTGTTCTGGATTAAGTCGTGCTCCCGATTAATCTTAACAGCGCAATGAATAGGAAATCCATGACTTGGGAAGTAGGCAGATTTTATCTTTAAACCCAATTCACGAGTAAAATCATCTCTCTTACAATGGATAATTCTGGTACTGTTCGAGTTATTTTCACACAGTGGGTATAAAAAAATTATCTCTAGATATCTCAAATTGAAATGACTGTTTTTAACGCTTCCTGTCATTCTGAAGGCATGCAAAGACTAACAATACTGTATCAAAAAGAGGAGCTCAACAATCAAGAAATCCATTAAGCTACCAATGACACCAAGAGCAAAAAAGGACATTTAAAAAAGACTCAAGTATATAAAGAAAGAAAAATAATGTCATTTTCCTACTGGGATTATAGAAGCGAACAAACCCCCTTGTGTTGCAACGCAGTACCTCTGATTTTATAATATCCTTCAGCTACATAAATATTAGAATACAAACCTGAGCTCTGCTGACAAAGGGTAAAGGAAGACAAACAAACGCTTCTGGCATTGGATTTTTTTTAGCTAATCTGCTTCATCCTCCCTCGGTTTTCGATACTCTTTCTGAAGAGACGCCGCTGTTGACTCACTCCTCAACAGACACCACGGAGCTGACGCCGGAGCACGGGGCTTTTCTCTCAGGCCTGATGATGCCTCAAATGTTTCAGGGAAGATATGGTGAGAAATACAGGACAAAATGCAGCGGATATAAGAAAATAAAAATAACTGTCCTCTGTCATGACGGCGCGGGACTTATTTCTTGTCACAGCTCATGTGCGCTGCTACAATCATCAGCAGAAAAGCTCCTGCGAAGAGTTCATGATCATCCGCTGCCCTAGCTACAGCTTCCAAGGAAAAAATAAATGACAGTATAAAGAAAGGGCCTCTCAAAAAAGCCACACACAGTGCATACACAGTATGCTTTTGTCTGGATAAGGAGAGGCAGAGATGATGGGGCTTGGCACGCATCATATTCAAGACTCCATTGACTGTGATTTGTAGTGAGCTGGGCTCGAATTCCACATTCACGCGTTATCTGAAATTAATACAGAAGGCCCAGCCCGGCTGGGAATACACTTGTCGGCACCACAAACCCACCTCAAACCAGTTCCAAAAGGAAAACAATGGAAACTTCAAAAAATCTACACAAAAATGAGTTTTCATAGCTCCCCTCCCCACTCCAGAACGGGCAATTCCCAGGTTCACAATGAACAGCAAAAGTCAAAGATTTAGCAATTGTGCTGGGCTTGTGAGAAGGAGACTGCCCTTGGCCCCACTGCTACATTCAGACAGCTCTGTTCTGGGGAGAAAAAAGGAGTTTTACGCTGGGAAGAAGAGGGATGGCTGCGTAGGATGGCCGAGAGACCTGGAGAGGGCCCGAGGTCCCAGTGAAGGATACGCTGGGAAAGCAGCGGCCACGTTGTGTCCCTTCACCCTGTAACCGTACATCTATCCAAACATTTGTCCACACGAAACCTCTAAAGCCGTCTTTTTCTTATACAAACATCTGAGCACCAGCAGAGTGATTTTTCACAGTGCGAGTCTTTGCTTACTTTTGGCAGGGCAAATATATATATAAATTCTTTAGTTTTGAACCAAAGAAAACTCACAAGCCCCCAAGCGCAGTCTGCTGCCGGCTATAGCACTAGAATAAAAGTTTCACAAGCTGCTAAATTCTGTTTTACTTCAGATTTTCAGGCGTTTCCCAACAATTACAGTTTCTTCTTTTGCATTGTCAAGTCAAGCGTGAACCTAACAAAACCAGAAAGCTGCCAGCGAGATGAATCCTTTTGTACTAAAAAAGGACATTTGTATTTCACTTCCAGCTCATTTTCTCTCTCTTTTTTCTTTTTTTAAAATACTCCTGCTGGCCCAAAATTATCTTTTCAAATGCTGGAGCTAACATGCAAGTTGTGAAGCAAGGCACAAGCAGAAGCACTATTAACCTCCTATTTTAATCCAGGATATTTCACTCTAAAGTCAAGACATCCCCCAAGCACATACTCCCTAGATGAGACCTGTTTGCTGTTATTTGGTGGCCGGAAAACACTTGGCCAGAGCAACCTGCTCTACAGAAAGTCTTGGAAGAAAAAGGCAATGAGGTCTCAAACTGATGAACTTAGAAATGATGAAGAAAAAGTCACGTATGCCTGATTTACACTGGGAGACTTGGCAAGTGATGCTGAGGCTCTGCCAGCACGGGTGGTGAGGAGGGATGCAGCTTCTCCTCCTCCTCCTGCAGTTAATTTATGTGCTATCTGCAGATTACAGGTAAAAAACCCTTTTTTTTTTTTTAATTGAGTGGATCTGAATCAATCTTTCTTCCCACTATATGTAATACCGCTTATCTTCCCTCCAGTATCTCTCATTATTATAAGTAAATGGGAAACAATGCACCGTCTCATCCGCCAGCTCCCCAGGCTGCCCTGGCTACATGTCCCTGCTTAACTTAATATTCACTTCAGAAATACTAAAGTAAAACTATTAAATCCCGTACTGCACCAAACACCTCACTTCTCTCCAGCTTTAGCAACCAGATAAGAGTTTCAGGAGCGATTATGACACACAATAACATATAAGAGACATAACTGTTTGAAGCAGCGCTTCCCTCGCGGAATTCAAAACACCTTGTGCAAGGGTGAACGTAACTCCATTCAGCTGCACAACCCCAAATTTAACCGTATCATTTTTGTCTGAAAGGTGCTCATTAAATTACTAAACATAACTTCCCTACCATAGTAGCTTTCTCTTCCTTAGAAAGGACTGATCATTATAATTTTGTGTTGTATCCCACATAAAATAATTCCATATCCTAATTACGTACCCAGGTAGTTTCAATCCAGATATGAGATTGCTTTCAAAAAGCAACCGTTTTCATGCCGTGCACATAGCAAGCTCATCTAACAGTAGCTAGAATTAGATCAGAACATCGCAATAAGTCTTATTTAAATAGGTTAAAAGGATACAAATCTGTGTTGCTGTTGGAAAACCAGTCTGAGCAGTCATTTTTACAAGGAGTGTCAAAAAAGCCTTAATTCTTGCTTTACTAATGTACAGTGCAATTGGCATTAGGCTGGTCACAAGTTACTGGGTTTCAAAATGCTTTGGGGTTTTGTTACTGATAACAGAAGGGCAGAAAGCATATAAAAACCTTTGGAACAATTGCCCAAAGCCAAGCAGTAACTATATTAATGCAGAAATCTACATAAAAGTAAAGCTTTTGCAGATAAAACCACCTGTGCGTAAATCCTTCTGCTTCCATTTCACCCAGAGGTTAAATTACCTGATCAAAATCTTGTGATGGAAAGGAAAAAAAAAAAACCCCACAAAACAAAACACTTTATATTTTTTCCACTTCATTTAGAGTCTGTAAAACATTAAATCCTGCCATTAAAATTGCTTAATTAGGAGTGCTAGAGCAAAAGGTTGATGCAGCTCGTGAGCTGTGAGTACCGTGACTTGCCATCGGTAGATGCACTGAAGAACTGAGAGAAAAAAAAAAAAAGACAATATTGTGAGGCTGCTTTGGCTGTAATTGAAGCAGCGTCATTTGTCAGAGGGAATGAGGTTCTAAACCCACCTTCAAAGGGCGGTGACAGCAGAGCACCAGCAGCGAGGGTTTCGGACACCCCCGGGCTGGGAGTTCTGCTGCTGCATTGAAACCGACTTCAAAGGCGGTGGTTACCCTGTGCCAACGGCTTGTCAGAACCTACTCCGCTCTCTCTTGCTTCGCTCTTGCTGGTTTGAAACCAGAATTCTCCTTTAGCACTAAGTATCGAGAAACCTAGCTTTACCCCTGCAGCTCCTGTCTGAAATTACCACCTTGATCTGCTTCATAAAACACCGAATACTGCCCGACTTACGCAGAGTAGCTCTGAACATTCAGACCTCATCTCGTGGCACTTTGTGCCAGAGACTTCAGCAAATAGATGGCAGTTAAAAAAAAAAACAACAACCAGAAAACACCCCCATGCCAAAAAAAATTTTAAAAAGCCAGCATAGTCCTAGCAGTGGAAAGTAAAGCAAAGGCTGCTCATGCAGGAGATGCTCTGACTCAGAGGAGACTTGGGTTGGAGTTTGAGATCTAACAATAGAGGCTGACTTAGCACCTGCAAAACTATACACAATATACATTATAAAAAGCCCAGAAAATAGTAGGGATGAGCCTTCCTACCTGAAGGCTAAGAGTTGTGGGGGAAGAGAGAGCCATCTCTAATCCCTGGGGCGATAGTGGGTGAAATGCCCGTGAGATAAAGGCACAACGCTCAGAACAAGTACGTACAGGAAGAGAGGAGCTTACAACTCAGCATAAATAGGTTTCCAGGCATGATCTAGAAAAAAAACAACCCACCACCCCCACCCACAACCCAAATCTTACGACAGCCTAATCAATTATTTAATCAGCGTCTCTAGAACCCAGCAGGATACAGATCAGAGTTCAGACCAAGGGGCTCAACAGCAGCACTGCAGAAGCTGGGCGGGAAAAGGAAAAACCACAGTTGTACAATTATTTAATTCTAAGAGCAAATGGCTCTGAATATAAATCTGCTCTTTTTCTCTCTCCACGCCAATGTATAAGATAAGGGTGACTCTGACTATCACCCTAATACAAATAAGTTTCTATTAAGTTCTGGAAATAGCTTATGTGAAGGGCAACGTGATACATACTGCTGCGCTTCAGCTTGTACCTGGTAAGGTTATGGTTCAGCAGGGAGCTGGGGAGGGTCAGGAATGAAGTCCAGGTTCCAGGTGAATTCCTGACTTGGGTTCACCTGTTAAAAAACTCATACTTAAATAAAGAATTGATGGCTACTAAAGCAGCAGAGTCCCAACAGGAAAGAAATATCCTCTTACAAGTTTAATGACAGCCGCACGGAGGCTTCTTTGCGTCCCCAGTTAACAGCGCGTATCATAGCAATACGATTTGTGATTGCATTGGGATGCTCTTATTTTTTAAAGCCTGGGAAACAACGAGAGCCTGCTCGGACCTCTGCTTGCACCGGCAATGAACTGCAATCCATTATCTGTACAGCTGCGCCATCGGGATCAGCTACTGGAACTGTAATGTCAACAGTACTCAGAGTTATGTCAACCACTTGCTCTAGGAAAGAGACAACTGCAATAAGGAGGACCTCAGTCCTATCCACAGCACGCTGCCTACTTCTCTTGGCATTAGAAGAGACACACTGGTAAGCAAATATCAGCCGTAGAAGTCTGAAAAAGTAAATGCTGCCTTCATTCATGAAACACGTGCGACTTTGATCTGCCTTCACTTCAAGAAAACCACCAAGCCCCCGGCAATCTTCTGCGATTCTGCAGGAAAAAAATAAAAACAAAACCAAAAGACGCCTCACCTTGCAGAAGGAGAGAGAAACTGAGCTTGCAAATGTAAACTTAAAACCAACAAAGAAGAAAAAACCCAAGCCACCTACATTTCGTGGAGAAGCTATTCTTAAAATAGAAGCTTGAATGATATCAGAGTGCTGCAGTACCACAGGGGACCTGAACCTCCCCAGCTGAACAAAAGCGACAGACTCATCCCCTCTGTTTGCAGCGGCACCTCCAGCTGCTCTGCCTCTAGGAAAAGAAGAGTTAACATACACCTCCAGCCCTGAAACAGCACAAAACATGGCACAACACATCTTTTTTTTCCCCTCAAAAAAACCCCATGCTAGATGGAGGAGTCCAACAGCACCTGAGTCCCTTCACTCCTGCCCACGCCGGGAGGGAGCTCAGAGGGTGTCCTGCAACCGGGGAGAACGCCATAAGGAAAGGACATTTTTTCTTCTTGTACAGAAGACTCAAAATTAAACACTTTCTCCTCAAGCCTGTCATTTGCATAATCACATTATCAAGACGGTCTTTCACATGAAGTGTCACCACAGTGAAATTTCAATACAATGCACGAACTGTTAATAATTGAGTATGATTTTTTTTTTTCCCCCAGAAATTTCTCTACAGTTGGAATCCATGGGTTGTGATGAGGAGTAAATATTGTTAGCCACCTGAGTATTTTTTTTAATTAATTCTCCTTAGCCACAGAAAAAAAGAGCCCAAAATGAGCATTTGAAGAGATACAGATATGAAAGTATACGAGCATGTTCAGCACAAAGAAGCATATATACTGAACCTGTGACATCTTTTATTTGTAAGGTAGAAATTATCCTGCATATGAAAGTAGTTTTCAAGCAGCATATAAAACAATATATACAGTATGCGTCAATATACATAAGTAATATGCTACAATTTTTTTTTGGGGGGGTGGGAATCAATGATGCCTGATGTATCTTTGACATTCTGGGTTCCACTTGTTTTTAACGAAGATTTGAGATTTTAAAATGAGTAAAGGAGGAATAGGCATGAAAAAGGTAGGATGGAAGAGAAATAAAATGTATTTACTAGCTAAGGGAAGTGCAAAGCATCAAAATAATGAAAGCCAAGAAAGTTTTTTTTATCTAAAACACAGCCAGATTGCAGAGGGCACATCGAGGAGTGGAAAGGTGTCACACCGAGCGCCATGAGCTTCACAGCACACATGCTACAGGGCTCAGACTTCCACAGGAGGCAGGAAAGTCTTTGAGGATTTTTCAAGAGGGGGAGAAAAACCAGCAGAATAAACCTGGTCAAAGTCACATCTCCTTGCTTTGCTTAAAAAGCTGATCATTCCCAGCCTCTCGTAACCTGCCGTGCATTTCGGTCACGAGAGAGAAGATGAAGACCGCGGCATTTCCAGGACGAAGCAGCAGCGTGGGACTGCACCGGAGGATAAACCTGCAAAAATACTGGTTTGGGAGGTGCTGCCCATGATTGCTACAGGTCAGCCCCGGTCTAAGAAAGAAAGGATGAGTCAGAAAACAGCAGGCACGCTACCCGAAAACCCTGCGGTCGGAGCTGCTCACGCTGCTGCTACCTGTGCCGGCAGCTGGTGTCAGCGGCAGGCGAGGGACAGCTCGGGTCTGATCGCTCCGGGCAGGCGTTTATCTCATCAGCTTCAGATTACTGCCTAGGTCTGGCTTAACCGACATCTGAACAACTAGCTGAGGACGCTGCAGAAATAAAACAACACTGAGTTCAATCTGCAAGTCAAGATGCTCCATTTTGAGCCTTTAAAATTTCAGCAGTAAAGCGGAACAAAAAATATCAAGTCTTACACTTGTTTTCCTCCCCAAAATCCCATTGGAATTCATATTTCAAGTTACAAGAGAGGTAGTTAGTTACAGTCAATACAAGTTACTTAAGAATGACACTGAATAAGCATTTGGTTATTTGGGAATGACAAAGAAGGTTTCATTTTTAATGTTCATAAGTCATCCAAATTAATTAGTGCTTTAAAATGGCAATGAATCACTTCCCGAAATAATTTGTATTGGCTAAATTAATTCCAGTGAAGGGAGCCAATTTGCCGATTGTAAATTATCAGAGTCCCCGACTAGCTCCTCTGTACGTCGCGTACCATTTATTAGGCTACTAGGAAACAAAGGATGGCTACTTTTCATCAGTGAACAAGATTACAGCCCTATTAAGTGACCAGCTTATTACGGCCCAATTAGAGGTTTCTATTTAAAGAATTCAAGCCAGACATCATTACGAAACAAGGCTGGATGTTCAGAGGAAAGGAAAAATAAATGGAAGAAGAACTTGTTTTCCGAAGAGATGTACCACACCAAGGGAGTATTTCCATCCTCTTAGATTAACAAAGTTCAGAGATGCAAGACTAATTATGAAGATACTTCCACCACATGACAGCGCCTAAAGGCAACTTGAAGCCTGGAGTCCCAGAGCTTGCTTCTCTCACTTGTGGCTACAGGATTGAGACTCCCCTAAATTAAAATGACTTTTGAAGAGTGACAACGAGGTGGGTAAAGACACGTGCGGGTTTGTGCTCTCCCCTGTCAGGCAGAGGAGATGCTCTCCCACCTCCCAAGTGCAGGAGACCTCGGCATCCACCCAGCAGGTACCACCACCCACCCGCTCACCACAGCGAGATGACTTGGTTACAATCTGCAGCGCCAATCAAGGGATTTCCCTTCTTTACCCCTCTAAACGAAAAAAAAAATGACGTACACAAAGCTTTACCTAAGCTAATTTGTGCGGCGTTCTCCTGCTCTTATCTGCATCTCCTTACCGGTATCAAAGCCTTGACATTTCTGCTTGAGAAATCCTTCCCCAGCTAACCTGCTTATGGGCAGTAATGAATACTCACGCAAACAGGTACAAAATTAAATGGCTTCTTTGCAGTGATGATGATAGATTGAGCCATGCTTAATCTACATAATCGAATTGCTTCTGTGTTCAGCAGTAATACCTTTTTGCTGTCCTGGGAGCAGGTTCAGCCTTGGTTTCTCTTTTGACAGCTTCTTTCTGAGAGACACTAACCATGACTGGGAAAGCGGCTACCGGAGATGCAATTATTTAACACAGCCGTAGGAGGCACATCTTGAACTCTGCAACATGGCAAAGCAGGTCCAGACAAAAAGTTTCTGCTTTATGGAAGGGGAAAATATCACGTAGGACACATAAGGGGGAAAAAAAAAATAAAAGTACAAACCGATCTCTTCCAGCTATTAATACTACCCACACAGCTACACAAAGCTGGACAGACCCTCCCAAGACAGATAAACATCTCTACTCACCTAGCTGCAGTGAGCTACTACCACTACCATAATTTCCTTCCCCTATGCAAGAGTATCCCTATAGGCAAGAGTATTGTCTGCTTACACATTAATGAAATAGAACAATGTATTTTCCAATCTCAGGACAAGATTTACGTTTCAAATCAAGCTGGCTAACTCCTGCTGAGGTGCCAGAAACAAAGGATGGCACAGATGTATTATAAAACACTTGATTTTGTTCAGGAGCGGTTCTGGAATGCATCTCTGGTAAACTCACGTTTATCAGGTCATGTAGGCCAAGCGTTCTGAAGCTTTCTCTACTTTTAAATATTGACCAATTTTTAGAGTAAACTGAGAAGTGAGAACGGTTTTCCCCACAAGCTATAAGTGCTTTTTAAAAAATATTAAAGAGCCTGTTCACCTTTGTCCAAAACACCGCAAAGGAAGCAAAGGTTTGCTTCCTGATGTACCTGCTGAGAGGATTTTTTGTCTTCAGTCTAACAAAACTATTAGCCTACAAGCTAGTGCTTATTTCTAAACATCATCTAAGAACTGAAAAGCCTGATGCAAAATGCCAATAAGCACTTGCACAGAGCAATTTCTCTCCCTTGTTATGGCTTTGACAGAGGTGGAAAAAAGGTACCGGCCAGACCTCTGCAGTTGGAAAGGTGACAACTCCAGCAAAAAGGTCTCTGCATCTTCCTAAGTTAAGAAAAAACAATGCAGAGGGGGGGGAAAAAAGCCCAGGTTCTGGCAAGGGCTGCTGGCACAGCTTGACTTTGGCTCAGGAGGAAGTAAAAGCTTGAATTATACAAAAATAGATTTAAGAAAGAATCAACGACATTTCATCTGAAAGTTTTAGTTAAGTTTTAATTAGGATCCGAGATTTTGCACTTAAGTGCGTGAAGTGAAGGAGGTACATGTACTCGTGCTTCCCAAGATAACTGACAGATCTGAAACTTACCCATCTCACCTCGAAAGGTTAATTAAAGAACAATCCTTGAGAGCAACACCGCAGGGAAACCAAAGAGACTCCGCTCCACCGGGGAGCCTCGGGGATGTAGTGCCCACATGTTCCGCCTCAGAAATACCCCAGGTAGCAAACCAAAGCTCTTTCTGGCGACCACGGCATGGAGACAAGCTTTGAGGCAGCTCAGCGAGGCGGGAGAACCGCACGCCCACAGCAGCGCAAAGCTGGTTTCCCAGCCCACGCTGGGCTTTGCGGGGCTGGAGCCACATCCAGGCACACATCAGCAGCGAGAGGCAGGCACGGTGGCTCTCGTAATTAGGAAATTAAGGCAGAGTGACTCACCCGGGATCAAAGTCTGCAACGGAGCCAGAAATAGGCTGTGGGTTCCCTGGTTCCCACAGATGCTGACAGCGCTGCAAGGCAAAGGCCCGCTCTAGTTCATCGCTAAAAAACACGCCGTTTTTTGGGGAAGCCTGTACGTACAAAGCTCATTTGAAAAACTTTAACCCAAATTTAAAAAATGTTATCAAAATGGAGAATAAAAAAAAAAATAGTTTCACCATTTGAGCAAGACTTCGTGGACATAAGTGACCTTTGGCTGTGCGGTAATTTAATTTCCTAAGTCTCAATTAGGTCAGAGAAGAGCGCTGCGCTGGAACGAGAGGGAAGAGACACGCGCGGCTGCAGCAGTGAAGAGCGCTTCGTCTCGCGGGGACCGGAGAAGGAACATCCAGGGCTCTTGGTAAGAGCGAAGCAGGACGGCGTCCACCACCGAGAGGGAAAGCGCGGCAGCAGAAACACTCAGCCTGCGGCTCTCAGATCGCAGGCAGCTTTTTGCTCCTTTCTTTGCAAATGAAAGCCAGGTACTGTGGCTGCCACGGGAGAAACGGGCTAATTTAGAAGAAGCCCAGGGAAAAGCAGGGGAATGATGGAAGAGAAAAAAAAAAGTTATCAGAACAGCGACAGATTCTGAACGTTGCTTAATGGAGCGAAGCCTGAACGTTATTTGGTGCGATCTTGATGGGCCTGATTTAACTATTACATTTGTTTTTGCACAGTATTTTTCATACTGGTTATGAAGAACGGTTTGACAGCCCTTGGTGACTGCTCAAAAGTGTCTCAGTCACTTAAGCAGAAGTTCTGTCAGATGTAAAGCACATTAATCAGAGAAAAGACTGATGAACAAATAGCAACAGAAATAACACCAAGAGTAGGACATCACCATCAGCCTGTTGCCTGTGGAAAAGCTGCCCAGGAGGTCAGTGGGCAGCACAACCCGAGAGAGAAGCACTGCAGCAAAGAGAGTTCAGAGAAGGGCATTTCTGGACGCACAGGTTCCCACAGCACATTTTTTTTATCCAGCAGAAAAACAAATTACGCAACTTCCAACAGCTGCTTTTCACCTGAGGCGTGACATCTGCCAATACCAAATCCTCCTAAATCCGTAGCCAGCAAGAAGTTGGTGACTCTACATCACCAAGTCTCATACCCACTGTTTGAACCACAACAGCCCACTTTTTACTTTTAAATCAAAAATGCAGTTTCAGATGCTTGGGTTTATTTTGCTATCGATTCAGAAGCATCTATCTGAAGTAAGTTTATGCCAGTGACAACTGAATCACGGTTGTGGGGGCAGTTTCTTCATACGGAAACAGATTGGTAGATGTTACCCTTCCAAAATGCTATGTCTTTGTGAACGCAACGTCTCCGGACATCAATTAGGCAACATTCCACTTTAGCTACTTGGAAGACTGTATTTAGGATGAGCTCCTCTCCCTCCCCTCCCAACAAGCCCATTAAGTATCTGATCTGCAAACCCTTGCACATACAAGAGAGTTACTTGCTCAAGTTTTTTTTCTTTTTTTAATGCGAGGTTTTCAAGAGCACTCAATTTCAAAAGCAGCATTTTGTTCTGCAGAGCAGCCCTGTGCCAAAAGGCCACTCTCACAAAAGCTGTGTCAGGTCTGCCTGCAGCATTAGTACACACGCTACGTATGTGAATTAAGTGTTACCGGGACAGTCATTAAGGTGACTGCAGCCTGCGCTCGCCTCCTTTGCATATCTGCTCATCTAAACACAGGGGTTGTATTTCAATGAGCAAGTCCACGTAGACACAGTAACACTGAGATAAGGCTCCACAGGAGTATCTGCAGGTGCCTCCATTAAAGCAACAAAAATCCCACTAATTTGCTCACCAAAAACCAAAACAAAACATGAAGTGCCAGAAATACAATGCTGCTTCGGGGATTTCAGATGCCAAGTAGAGAAATTCAAACACCCAGGTAGAAGAGTTAAAAGTGCAGCAGTCCCTCCTCCCCAGCATCTCAGTTACTCTGCAGATCCTCGCGTTCTCACACCGATCTGCAATACCCATACATGGGAAAATACCAAGTTGCAGTCAAACCCTCAGCAGTGCTATTTCATGAGAAAGCAGGAGGCATTCCTTCCGCACCCGGCTGGGTGCCTGAGCAGAAAGCTTACCCCATCTGGTAGTGCCCTCCAGCACACAGCACTCACAAACTCGTTTGTGTCATCTTCTTTGCGGTCCTTGTCCAGGACGCTTTTGACTGTATCAAACTTGAATGTCAGCAGTGTCTTTGAGAGGCCCTTATAGTATAGGTAAAGGGAATTATTTTCACTTCCTAGAAATAAAAAAAACCAAAAAACAAAAACCAGAAGATTAGGTTCTGGTAGCAGGAACAGAAATAAGGCTTCTTTTTAGTGGTTAAGACAAGACCAGACATTTCCTCCTTGTCGTTACCATCACGCTCGTGGTGCCCTGGCAACTGGGAGTGCTCCACAGCACTTTCATGACATTTAATAACAGAACCGGGCTTTATTACAAGACAAGTGCAGTTTGCAGTGCACTTACAAAACATGCAGAATCCCAACTGTCCCCCATAACTTCCTTTGGGCAGAGCATTTTGAGCAGAGCATCTACACTGCCACATAAAACACCGCTACACCCAGCCTGCTTGGTGTTACAGCTCCACGGCAGGTAGCACCGTCACAGTTTTGCTTGCCGTAATCAAGTATGACAGCTTGGTCTGTGGAGGTTTAAGTAAGAGAGACTAGACAGCGCGCAGGCTTTATTTAGAAATCCATCCCAATTTCTGCCTGGCAAGCTGCACAGAGACCAGAGAACACACAAGCTCAGGTCCTCCCTTCGGTGCTGGCGCAGCCGTCCTGCTCATCCCACAGCAATCAGCCTGTCACCGCTTTCCCACCAAGACCTGTGCATTTACAGAGGTTCAACAGTCCGGCTTAAGTGGTGAAAGGGTGGGAACAGCCAAAAGGGTAACTGCTTCAGGACAATCCCAGAATGTCAGGGATCGGAAGGGACCTCGAAAGCTCATCCAGTGCAATCCCCCCGCCAGAGCAGGACCACCCAGATGAGGTTACACAGGAAGGTGTCCAGGCGGGTTGGAATGTCTGCAGAGAAGGAGACTCCACAACCTCCCTGGGCAGCCAAAGACAATTCAGTCTTCTAGGGAGCTGTTCACAAGGAGGACAAGTACAGGACCACTCGTGTGGTCCAGGCTACTGCCCTTCCTTGGAAAGATGCGGGAGGACATGTCAGTTGGTAAACTTGAAAGACATTAAGTCATATCTACAGTGACTACATTAGCAGTTGACTTTTGGTGACAGCAAGTCTAAATTATCATATATGAAGAACTCATCTGAAATGGGAGGAAACCAACTCCAGACCCCCCGCTTATGTCAGAGGGGTCATTACTCCATTCCCTGGAAAGGGAGAGGAGGGTGGAAGTTCAGAATATTATTAAAAAGCCCCTGCAGCCACGTGGCACAATTGCTGGTGTGCTTTGCAACCAGAGAGGCACCAGCTCAGTTAACACTGTCAGGAGGGCGGCTCTACTCACCGCAGGCAATGTAGTCTCCGTTGGACGCGAGCCCTACGAAATTCTTCTCGTTGATGTGACCCTTGAAGGAGCGCAAGCAGTGAGGCTTCCCCACGTTCCACAGCTTCAGCTGACTGTCTGTTGACCTGAAAACAATACCTCGAATTATGCTGCTGCCATACAGCAGGAACTCCTCACTCCCGGCCCTGTGTTTTAACACCCCACCGGCAACGTGAACCTAGGAAACCTTAATGTGCTCCAGGAGATTTACCCCGCTTTCCATCATTTGCAACTCAGCCTGAGCTCGGAAAGGTATCACGTTATTTTAGAAGCCTGTCAAAACGCATTAGATGTTTGAATAAAAAACTTCCCCGAAGTATTACTCTTCCTTTCTCCTATCAATTGCAGAGAACTCCACTGGACTGTACAGCCTTTGGGCCATCGCTGCCTCCTCCAGATCCTCACGATCCACGACACATTGATTTTTTTTTTTGGTTGTTTTTCTTAAACCTCTACATCACAGACAAAATCTATCCCGTCCTCTGTGCCGGCTGCAACTCTCATTCATGCCCTTACAGGACTTGGGTAGGAAGCTGTCTCCTCCCTCTCCAGCTGCCCTGAAAGCACATTCTTCTCCTGCCCAATGTCAAGCAGCAGCACATAAAAACCTATGGGGGCCCCGAGTTGCTATTAGCATTAAATTGATGTGGTTTTCTCATGTGTAATTGAGACCGTATGGATACAGATCTCAAACTTCCACTTTTTTCACCTTGGCAGCAAAGCTAAATATTGCTATTAAAAACACAAGAATTCTGCTGGGATTAAAAACTCTGTTGGGATTAAATCAAAATTGATGTTTTCCATTGTTCCTCCCCTCATGCAAACATACCTGCCTTCAAAATGTTTTTCTATCTACTGTGAGCAAACATTTTCCCTTTGGCAAAAGAAAGGAGATGGGGGTAGTCTCCTCTGCCTGGCAGACCTCAACTGAAATAGGAAAATGCCAGGTTTCCAAGAGATACAGATTAATTTCTTCCCCCAAACCTGAGGGGATGCGAGCCCAGACATCACTCTAGTGATCGCCAGGCTCTGATATTCTGCCACTCAGTGACTTTTGGCGATACGCTCCACAACAGGGAAACAAATGCTGATGTGGTGGGACCAGAGCACCATGAAACCACCCTTGAGGAAAGGGGTAGTGCTGTTCTGACCTTAAATCTGAATTAAATTGGGAGCAGGACCTGTCAGCCTCCCGAGTGGAAGCAACACTCCCCTTGTGCAGATCATATCGCCCAACCTTGCTGCTTTCTGAATATTTAGAATTGAAAAGAAAAAACAAACCACCCAATATCCATCAAATATTACCAACAATGTAAGACATTAGCCCTGCACCAATGTCACATTTACCTAGAAATATAGCACAAAAGAGGAGAGATGCACCTCATGCTATACTGCAAACCCCTTATCTCAGCCCTCAGTGACAGCTGGAATGACAAAGGAGCGATAAGGGAGCTGCAGCAAGATTTGTTAGTCATTTGTAATAACAGTATGAGGTCAGATCAGAATGGAAGTATGAACTTTTATCAGTAAAACTGTGACTTAAGCAGGAGTGCCTTCCTCATTCCAGGTCTTGCTCTAAAACAGAGTATTCAGCTGCTCTGCCTAATGCTTGTTGCGCACCCATCCCTGTCCTATGCTGCTGGTCACCCTCCCTTCCCTTGTGCTCACCATCACAGTACCAGCACGGAAAGGGCAAAAGTAGCTCATAGAAGAGACAAAAAGGTATATGCCACTGCATTTTTGGCCCACAAGTGCAGGGAGGTGCCTTCTGTGCTATTAGGGCAGTCGTGTTGTTAAAATACTGCTTTTAAAAGCTTCAGAGTTGCCTGGAACCTAAACTTTTCTGAAGGCAGCGAAAAATAAAGCAGTGAAAGCCTAATCTCTGGTCTACAAGCTGTCAGATTCCTGTGACAGCTTTTGCTATTAGCTAACCCATCAAGAAGACCTCATATATAGGCACTTAACCTCTATATTTTCATATCATACACTCTAGATCTCTTCATTACAATAAAAACACTTTATTACTAATGGAATGCTTTTACTGTTAACAAATTCCCATCAAGCTTTAAGCCCTGTTTGCATTGCTTAGGATAACCATTCTGTAAAAAAAGAAAGTTATCCACCACTGCACTGCAAGGAGAGGAAAAGGCCGTTGATGCTGCTGGTGTTACTCTCCCCTTCTGGTTTCATATTCTCTCTCAAAAAAAAAAAATCATGGATGCACTGCTCTGTTAAATCTGTCTCTCTGTAAATCAGCACTGCAATCAATGTGTTGTGCTAAATACCACACAGTTCTGAACACCCTTGAGGTCAAAACCTAACTCTATAAGGCAAAGTAAATCAATGCAATCCATAAAATAGCTTTAGCTAGAAATCTAGAGAATCTGAATATACATATAATTTTTTCTTAAAAGAAATCAGTGCTTGATTTTTGGGGAGTCACTACTGCTGTCTCCTCTCCTCAATTTGCAAAAGAAAGACTTGAAAAATAACCTGTTCTCTCTGACATTTATTTCTGTTCATGCAGAAAAAGATATGTGGGCCCTCCAGTTAGTTCTCTACACCCTGTTGTTGCCTGTCCAAGTCTGACAGCTCTACCGATATTCCTCCCAGGACTGTGGGATAAGCTTTCTCAGGTGGTTGGCTCAAGCAGGACAGGACCACCCTGTCCTGAAACATCCCATGGATGCTGCTGCACTTGATCATGGCTGTAAAACATTCCCAGTCTCCTCCTGCTTCTATTAAACACCTTCTTCTTACTCAGATTTGCTTCTAAGCATTACATTTAATTTGCTCTGTGTTCTAAGTATGAATTTGCACCCTTATGGAGTTATAATGTTAATGGAAATAAGAAGAGAAGAGCTGATTAAATATCAACCAAACCAGAAGCCGCCAGGGAATCTTCAGCTTGGAGTAACTCACTAGCAACGTGAATACACCTAAAAATGCTCTTTTTTGGCTCCAGGCTCACAAAGCAAACTGTGTGAAAATACAAGACAGAACCAAGCTGGATAATCATTGGCTCGGTACAAGGCAGCAGATGTATTTTCTGGGACCAGACGTACCCCTGTGATCCACCCCTGCTGCCCTGGGGTGTTCTACAGGAGCACGGTGAGATCAAAGCTTCTCCTGCAGCCCCCCAGGGCTGCTTGTGTTTTCCCCATGGTGGAAGATGGGCTCAACCTCTGGTTTATTGCAGAGGCTCGCAGCCGGTCATAAAACCTTTCACTGTGTGATCTGACAGATGCTCATTCCCACATGATTGAAAACCTCCCTAAAAATGAGGCAGCCACATCTGGCTTTGGGACAGACACATCTGGGCACTTAACTGAAGCTGCAGAATATTGTTTTTTGGTGTTTCCATAGCAGATTTATGGCCTACCCTGGCTGAAAATCTGCGTGCTGTTAAGCCCACAAAATGCAGCTTCGCCTTGTCTGCTTTCTAACCCAAGTATAATCCTAAATAGGGCCTTCACAGAGCAGATCAATAAATTAACAACAAACTGCCCAGTCGGTCCTATCTGAGTAGCTTTCAAGTTGTGGCTAAACCTCTTCTTCAGACATAGTAGCACTATTTGATCACTTCTGTCGCTCATCAGCTGTGTTTTACTGCAGATTATTATCCTCAGGGCTCTGCCAGCAGCTTTCTCTACTGCAGAGCTCTGGTCAGGAGCATCCTCAGCACACACAGCACTTTGTAAAAACGGGAGTTCACCCGCAGCTTCCCATACCCAGGGCTTGTGGTCAGGAGCTGCATCTAGTTGTCTTCATATTCCTTCTCTTAAGCATTTTCGCTTCACAAGACAGAGCGAGAGCCAAGTGACACCGGGAATTAATTTCTATTTTTGTCTTGGAAGAAGAAAAAGCAATGATCTGCTTCCCAAAAGCACAGCGGCTAGCGCACACACCCGCCCACGCAGGTGAACTTGCACCGTGGCCCCGAGGAACGCCAGAAAGCAAGGGCTACAAAGTTTTTAGCCTACATAAAAGGCAATACTTACGCAGAGACGATTTCTTCCCCGCTCACAAATTTTGCGTAGGAGACTGCCTTGCGATGCCCTTTGAACACCATGATCGGCTGCTTAGTGTTGCGAAGATCGTAGTAGTGAACACAGTGATCTGGAGATGAGAAAGAAAAGGGGGAAAATTTAATCTAAAATTTAATCTAACAGTCAGCTCACAATAAAAGGGCTGCCAGCAGCTTCCACATCTCACTGGGAACCTCAGATAGGAGAAACAGTCTGCACTATAGCAAAGGTGTGTTCAAGCAGGTTTCTTAAAATGGTCCAAAAATTCAGTCTGGAAGGGTCCAAGTGGCCTTTCAAAGAGTCGGTGAGGGGAAAAGGTGCATCCGCGTGTGTGCACATCCACGTGTGCACATCCATCCTGCAAACCCCACCCGGCCCACGTGCCAGCCAGCAGCTAAAAGGGCTCTCGTCTCTCCTGCCCACGCACTCTAGTTGCCATTTCTAATTCCCTGCACCTCCTTCTCCTTCCTCAATCTGTCCCCTCTTGGAAAACTGCTGGAGAAGCCCAGGCTAAAAGCTCAGTCTGTTTGCTACTTAAATGGGATCGTGGAAAATAGGGACTAAATTGCTTGTGCTTACCCCAAATGGGTAACCTTCGTACTTTTGTTATTTGCTTCTCTCCTTTATTGCCAATCAAGAGAGAATTAGAATTTCTGCTAATGAAATAATAGACTAAAATCCAGTTCTTCTTAAGATTTCATTCACGGATGTGTCACAGTGCCATGACCACATAAAAGGGACCGCAACAGAATTAGTGAGACATCTCATTATCTGCACAACTAAATGTCAATTCCCAAGAAAACCAAAAAATAAGAACAGAAAACCCAATGGACCCAAGCCCCAAACACCCTCAATGTTTTTTCCAGCTCAACGAGGTTAATAAGCTTCTTTCAGCCTTTAATGTTGAACTTCGCTTGATTATCTCCTGCTATTCTGGAAGTGCAGGAGAAAAGGCTACACAAACACAAACACACAAGGAAACCGAGCTGGACGCCTTTCTCACCCAGACATCAGCCGAAAAATGCTCTGACCTTCCTCCCACTGAAATAACACTCACCAACGGAAGTTCATCACAAAGATTATTACATAGAAATGAATTTAAATGCCAATAGCGACAGTTATTTCTGTATTTGCAAAGCGTTTCAAAGCCGGGCCCTCAGCCATGCAAACAACACCCAGCTGTCATCAGAAATCCCGTGTGGTTTGAGAGATAACTGGATTTACATCGATCAAGCTACAGCAACCGCCATCAGACCGGCAAGGGTGGCTTCCCACCCGTATTAACGGGGTAATTAGTGGCTGTGGCAGGACAAGGGGCTATGTCAGAAACAGCTTGAGTGAAACGAGGCAGGCAGGCGAGTCGCCTTCCTCTCTAACTGCTGCCAGCATCTTCCTCTCTGCACGAGATGGGATCAGAGACTTCTCGGGTAAGAGGTTTCTGTCTCCCTCCCTCCTCGCCATGTAAAAGCAGATGCTGCATACAGCCACACTACATTTTCTCCAGCACTTACACCAGGTAGTGAACTGTCAAATTACTATTACACCCATTACTGCCAACACAAAAACGCTGGGAAGTGCCGTACCCCCAAGCACTCTTTCAAACACTCCCGTTTCTTCTACCGCTGAAATATTAACCCTCTGAACAGCTGACACCATCAACCGAAACCCCAGCATGTTCCTACCATTTGGGTATTTTAATTGGCGTTAGACAAGATGACGTTGCAAAAAGGTTATTCAATAAACGGGTTAATTTTCAAAGAAACGTTGAATTAAGTGTTAATATTCCTTCAACAAGATTTGGGCATCCTGGTCCCTTCCACCTCTCTGAATCACAGAACAGTTCAGGTTGGAAGGGACCTCCCCAGCTCCCCCAGTGCCCCCCCTGCCCTGAGCAGGGACATCTGCACCAGCTCCGGTTGCTCAGAGCCCCGTCCAGCCTGGCCTGGGATGTCTCCAGGGATGGTTCATCCACCGCCTCTCTGGGCAACCTGGGCCAGGCTCTCACCACCCTCACTGCAAAAAATCATCTTCTCATGTCTGGCCTGAAGGCTTGAGCCAAAAAAAAAAAAAAAATCCACATTTTCTCATCCGGCTGGTGTACTTGCTGCAGGAGCTACGAAACAGTTAACTAGCAACTGTTATTTTAATGAGCAGAATGATTCTAGCAGGGCTCTCTATTAGAAGCCAGTTAGTGGATAAGCCTTTCAAGCCTATTTTTGCTCACAGTTTCAACCTCCTCTCCAGCTGGCCCGTCATTAGGATACCTTTTGAGCACCAGATTTTATCCTTCAGCGGGCGGCAGGAAAGGTGTACCTGAGGATTGCTGTGTGTGAGCAGCTGGAGCAACGAGGGGAGGAAAGAGCTACAGCAGGGAAGACAAGACCATTTGCAGAGTAGAGGCACGAAGTTGCATTCACCCTCTAAAAACCAGAATAAACAGCTCCAAGCCTGCCGGCATCTGGTCCCAGCGCCACGTGTGCCTCCCGGCGCCGGCAGGGCAATCAATCACTGTCTGCTCTGATCACAAGTCTGGGGGAATGGGTAAGGCCAGTGGGTTCTAAAATTAGCCACTTAATTATTAATTGATTTCAGCAGCCAAAGTGTTCGTACCCAATTGAGGTTTGTGGGGATTTTTTTTAATTCAATTGAAGCAGCTATTTTTAAGCAGATATATGAAGACAAATGCTCAACGCATTCATTAAAATCAGAACAGGTGGTCATGTTTTACAATTAAAGAGATACTCTCTCTTGTAGGCCATATGGACTTTCCAAAAACATGATAAAAATGCCATCTGCCAAGGAAGCAGAGAGCCCAAAAATGAAGTGAAACGAGAAAAATACAACTTCCAGGTACCCCGGCAGCAGCCTCGCCCGGTGGAGTTTGATGAGCTGAGACTGTCCGAAATCAGCAGCACCCCGGGCACGCCAGCGGGTCCAAGGCGATGTGCTTGGGAAAGCTCAGAAAACAAATCAGTTCCAAAAGGAAAACAGAGTGGGCACCGAAGGGAATCAAACACTTCTCAAACTCTGTAAGAGCATCCCAGCATCCCACCGCCAGCATCCCTGGAAGGACATGGACCATACTCCACCGCGAACCAGTGACGCACAGGGGTGTTTACTGCTGGTTTTGCTCCTCAAACATGAGCATTAAAATCATTATTCGGCAATTTTTTTACAGTTCCCGCCCCGACCAGAAAACTAATTTAGAACTATTTCAACTTGGAAATGACATTTCCACAGTTAAAAGCCTCATGCCTAACCCTTGGGCAGCAACAGCTCGCTGCTTTACGGTTTCTTCTGTGTTCAGGCTTAATTGAAATATATATGAGCTAATGGGAAAGAACACGTATATATACAATACCATAACAAATTAAACACTCTGAAGAAATTCTCATCTAGTTCAATGTCACTGCAGAGGCTGAGCATGACAGGATACTGCTGCTCCACCTTCTGAATTCAAATGTTTGCTGGCAGGCAGTATTTGATATACATATATATGTATCTTTTTTAAGTGATCTCAGAAGGCCAAAAGGGCAGCTGAGCTCTGCCACTGCTGCTGAGAGGTCTCTGACCACAAGCCTGAGTTTCTAAATAGCGCTTTTCCAGAACACTCAAGAACTGCTCACTTCCCTTAAGATGCTGCTGCTTTCACCTTTGAGCCGTTTAGTGACAACTAATCAAGAATGCAGACTTTTCCAAACTTCTGAAAGATCCCACCGCCTCTTCAGTAAATATAACACACAAAGGATGGCATTCCTCACTGCTCAGCAGTTCAAAATTCACAATATTCCAGCTGGAAGAGCAGGGCGAAAGGGAAGGATGGGTTTGTGATGTACAAGGTGAGAGATCGGCACCTTGTCAATCTTGGTTCTCAAACTCAGTTTTATTGCAGGGATAGGGATGCAGCAAACAAACAGATGATGTGGTTACAAAATGTTCGGAAATCAGGTGAAAAACTTACTAAAAAAGAGAGCAGCAAATTGCTGATGGAGCCAGCAGCATCTTAGGTAACTTCAGAGCTGCTCAGAAAAAGGGAATTGCTCTTGGGTTTTCAGTTGTTTAAACAACAACAAGAGGCAAAGCCTGTTTTGGCCAAAAGTGATTTTCCTTACACTTAGATTTGTTAATAAAAAAAAATCACAAATCAGCTGTAACTGGCAGACTTCAGGCTCACATCACCTTCTGCAAAGCTCTTAACACACAGTGAGCAGCAACTCCTTGCGTACGCAGAGTGAGCAAGGGTTAGGAAAGAGCATCCCACTGCAGCAGTTCCACTGGGTACCAGGACATCCAGGGCAGCAACACACAACACCCAAAAAGCAAAGTGATTTAACTCTCCAGGTGCCCAGCCTCAGTAACATTCATTTTCCAGGTCATACGCTTCACCCACCTCCACCACAAACATTAACCAGTCAACAGCACAAGCTAACTCAGACCCCCCCAGGGCTTTTTTTGACCAAAACCCACTTATTCAAAGGGATATCAAGGCAAGGACAGCAACAGAAAAAAAAAAAAATCTATCTGCAATGCAACAGTTTTATATTCAATGGATGTAACGACTAGAAAGCCCCAGGAGCTGCATACAAACGTTCTGTGGCTCCCCTCCGGAAAACTGAATTGCTGGAGAATCAATGACCATTTTTCTTATTTCGATCATTTAGAAATGCGTATTTCTCAACTGTTCAATATTTAGATTATTGACCCATTCAAAAAATAAGTAATTTACATTGCTCTCAGGTTTTTTCAGTGCTTACAGACTTGAGAATATAAGTGGTGCTCACTGCTACACATCAGATGAATGTTACAGCCGAGAAGCTGCCCATATTCAAAACCAAAGGTGCAGGGTGGGGAGCCAGATGTTAATTAAGCGATCTGTTACAAGTCTGCTGTTATCAAAGCATATTTTAAACTTTTTTTTTTTTTTTTAAGGATCTTCAATACCCAACTTAGGTGTCAGGTTAATTTGATATATTAATGCTCTGGCTACAGCCCGCAGTCCTGCATGTCTCGTGCTACAGCTGTTCTACCACAACAGAAGCCCAGGTTAAAGCATAACCTTTAAATATATTTATCTTGTGCTTCTTTGACCATGATGATCTGATTTGTTGCACCTAGTAACTCACATCCTCAGCTGATGACTCCCTCAGCTTTTTCTATTTGTTTTCCTCCACCTGAACTTCAAGCCTGGATCAAGGCTGCATCTTTTCACCAGTGAAACTGTGCATCAGTAGTAAGAACAAGAGACAACTTATAGTCTGAGGGGTGTATTTAAAGGACTTGCTCAACAAGATTTGAACTGAGTCAGAGCAAATTCGGTGCAAGAAACCTCTGCTCGCCTCCGATTAGGTTATCTTGAAGAAACAAGAGCAACAAAATGGAAGGGCACAAAAAAGCCTCCAAAATATTTTTGGTCAGAAAAAAAGACGAGAGATTTGATTTCATGGAGTTTGATTCCGTTTCTACTTTCACTGGTTAAAAAATTATTTCCGAGATCCTGAAGGAAGCTCACCATTGCTCGGTACATATTGAAGAGGTTAGCTGAAACCTAATCATTTATATTTAAACATCTACCTATAGAAACTGATCTTCCCTTTCACTTTTTTTCTCCTCTGCATATCAAGCGTAAGCAAAATTAGCACAGAGTGGACAGAACGAAGCCTTCAAAGCTGCCTCAAATTGTATCTAGGCAACTTGTTTAGCAGGAAAATATAATCATATCCTTATGCCTTCAAGTGTCCAGAGCCCAGTGGTTCAAACCAAAGCTTGTGTTTCAAGTGTCTCCGGCTGAAAGAATACATGTTGTCGTCCCCCTCGGTGATGTTCCATGAAGGAGAGGGCAAGCCACATTTATGAACTTTTGTCAAACACAAACAAGCAGGAAAAGAAGGGAAATTCAACATCAAGACGGGTTAACCAAACATCTCTTTCAGCCAGGCTCGGTGTGATTTCTTGCAATAAAAACGAAGCTTGTATCCTCAGAGGTAAAGCCTTTGGCTAGACTAAAAATGGAAACAGAATCAGGAGGCTCACGTGCAACCTCAGTTTCCACCGTTAAAAACTTTTCTTCTGTTAGTACAGAAAAAGAGGAAGATAAAAAGGGACAACATCCCGATTTAGAAGTAAACTCAAATCAACACTGTATTGCAGTACACTGAAGATGACTTGGCACATCAGATGCCTCGGTCCTTAGAGAAACCTGAACAAGGGCCAGGTTAAATCAGTGCTGCTCTGTCCCAAAAACCCGAGAAAAGACAGACAGCTGCTATTAGAACCTAAACCTTGAAGACAAAATGCTTTAAAATTAGTTTTCCTGTTATTTGAGAGTAGACCTACAAAAGCCTCAGCACTCTCTTGACCTCGAAGCCATTTAGCAGTCTGCACGCATACTTAGAGATTAACTAAAAAGCTACTAATAAGGCAGCAGAGCCTCTCCAGTGGATCTTCTACATCCCTTCACACCAGGAAACGGCCTCCCCACAAAAGCAGCGATATCAAAGGCTGGTCAAAACATAATTCAGGATTTAATTATGAAGAAGTTCAAACTGAAACTTAATCCTACACAGAGTTTGTTTGAAATCGAGTTTTGCTCAAGAGCCCTGGAAGCTGTAGGATAACGTAGGTTGGAAGGGACCTCTGGAATGCAGCCTGTCTGACGTCCCACTCCAAGAAGAGAGAACTGCAAAGTTGGATTCAACTTCCAAATTAAATAATTGTGCTCAAGGGTCCTACAGAGTCAAGCTGTGAGTGTTTTCAAAGACGGAGGTTCCGCAAACTCTTCCCTCATCTCAGCTGCCCTGAAAAGTACTCTTAGGTCAAAGGATTAGTGAGAAGTTTTTTAAAATCCAAATTTGCTTAAGCTATTTGCTTATTGACATAAGTAAGAAAAGGCATTAACCCACCTCTCAGCATTCCAGCAATAAAGTTCAGGCTGTGTTTTGCTGCATAAGTTTCTGGTTTCTCAGATCTTTTAGTTTTTGTCCACCTGCTCCCACATGATGGGGGTGGCAAAAGGCACCTGCCATACAACCTTAGTTCTCCTCTAATTCAACTTTTTCTTCTTTCTTGTAAAAAAGAAAATTGAGAACTGCTGAACTTCAACTGTTTCCAAGCGTGCAATAACAAAGCACAGCACTTGGAGATCTTCGTGTGACAGGAGTGGCTTTAATCAAAAAGTTTAGGGTGGAGATTTAACCTGCCCTACAGCAGAGGGGCAGACTGGAGTTCGAACATCCATACGTGGGTCTCGCTCCAGACAGAAGATTTGGGATGTAGGACAGTTGAACCCTCCATCTCCAGGAATAATTTAACCCAATAAGATAGGTGAACTTTCACGTAGGGATTACAAAAAAAGACTATTTTTAATCTTGGGTCTCTTCCAGGGCAGAAGAGAGCATATGGAGAAAGAAAAGGATCTTTATTATAGCAATAGAAATGCAGGGTGGCATCTGGGCATTCAACAGAGAATGGCGAGGAAGCCTTTCAGCCAAGGAAACACTATAAAGACATTTATTTCATTTGACAGAGTAATACCAGGACGGGATGCGATCAGCACAGGCTTTGGCCTATCACCAGCCATTTCAGGGAGAGAACACAGTGCGATCGTTTCCACTACATAAAGAAAATAGATGCTCTGGGAAAAGAGAAAAGGCAAAAATGCACCAGAGACAGGAAACAAAGTGGACCTGAATTCAAGCGAATGAAGCCCTGCACCAAAAATTAACACGAGAATTTTCTAAAGAAATTAGATAATATCGACAGCAGCGAGTTGACATCAGTGCCCTCTTTACAAACCATTTCCTTTACTGTAAGGAAAGAGATTAAGAATGGGTTTGATACAGCCTGAAGCAAAGAACCTTTGACAGACGAAACTATGCGGAGCATTTTGCTGAAGAATGCACTGTGCTGTTTTCCACTTTCAGCATGACAAATCACACGAGGAGGAGAGAGCAGAAATAAATCCATTTCACCCCAACATCTCCCTGTAGAACACTGCAGCACGGGCAAAGCTAACTGGTATTTTGTTGTTTTTCCTGTATATACCTTCCCTTAAAAAAAAAAACCCAAACGAAAACAAACCCCAAAAACCAACACAATAAAACAAGCAAATTTTATCTTAACAGCCATCATTACAAGCACATTAAAATGTTTGTAATGTTTGCTGGTTATGGCTTTGTATTCACAATTTTCTGTTCCAGCAGAAATTGCAAGTACTTTGTTTCTATAAGACAAAATTACCTATTTGATGCATTTGCTTTTTCCTCCTCTTTCTACCTGGAGTTCCCTTTGCAGTAAAGGAACAGTTTTTCTCTGAATAACCACTTTGCTTTGCCCTGGGGGGGATCTCCGCAATCTCTTCTAGAAGCAACGCTCTGGTCCACAGCGGCAAGCTGGAACAATGCCCTTATTTTTGTATTTCACATGCGTGCCCGAGATGATTTGGGATGCAGTACTTCCTTCGTGTCGCCTATCACAGCTCTGTCTAGACAAGTGGTCGCAAACACCCTTGTACCAGACTCCCAGGGAGCTCCTGCTCCCCCCCCATCTTCACAGGTGTCTAAAACTCAACGGCCACCCAAAGAGGGACTGAACTTTGGAAAAGCACTCGATAGGTATCTTCCTTGCAAGGCAAAGCCTCCCCCATCTGCTCTTCCCTTATAGAATGCTCTGAAAACTACAGAAGATTAAGCAAGGTCTGTATGATTTATTTTGCTGGTGGCAAAATCTTAAAAAAAAAAACCAAACCAAAACAAAAAACCCCCTTTTAAGCAAGGAAGCCACAGAGTCTGTGATGTTAGCGAGGAGATGAAAGGAAGTTTCTAATGCAGTGGAAGGCACATGGGTATTTAGGGATGACAACTCAATCTCATTTTCCTACACTGCAATACAGATGATAGGCAACAGCCTCCAAAAAAATCACATTTAGGGAATACAATATAAATCCAGCCTCCAAAATATCATATTTAGGGAATCCAACACAAATCCAGGCCAGGTTTTCATTTAAATGAAGGAATACACAGCTTTAAGCAAATGCCTAACAGTGTTCTGTTTAGCAGGCTGGATGACAAAGGAAGCAACACTCCACAAAACCTGAATTACAGAGAGCTGAGGTTAGATTAAACACGTCTGGTAGCCTCAGTTTAAAGCCTGGCAAAGCCGACACCACAAATAAGCACTTTCTGCATTCCCTTCTACCAAGGAAAGGCTCAGGGATGCAACAACAGAGGGTTTCAGGTTGGCACTTGAAATATTTTGACAGAGCTCTGCAAGGAAGACTGTACCCTGCCTCAGCCAGTGATTTTCATCTCTTACCAACGCCAAATGTGCTTTTTTTCTTTTTAATGTATATCAACACTAGCATTTCACTAAAGATCTATATCTCCCTCTGCTGAACAGATGAAGGGAACAGCAGCCTCGATGGGAACCGCCAACTGGGTTTTTAACCTTTGTATTCGACAGATTCCCCATGGCTTGAAGTTACAGATGACATTTGCCGGGTTATGGATAACGGTCTTTACACACTGGGGACATTTTTTACTGACTTCTCTAAAGCTTTTGACACAGCAGCCCATAAAACCTCCACCCTAAATAACTTGTCTCGTATTAAGGAGAGAAGGAGGAGACATAAAACATTAGAGATCTTAATCAGTTGAGAAAAGGGCTCTGATGGGAGGGGGAAGCAAAGCACATTTCTCTAAAACTCCTTTGAAACTTTGACCTTTATGGTTTTAAAGAGCTACAGAGATTTCTCGGAGGAATGAGGGATAGCTGGGTTTTGTGCAATTCAAAGATTGCCTTCTATCAGAGTGTTGGAGAAACAAAATATTCAGAACACAGAAGGAAGATTTACTCATGTCACAAAAGCAATGCAGACAACAGCAGCAGCAACCTGCAGCTTTTGGAAGAATTCATTCTTTATGCCTGAAAAAGAAAAGAAGAATTATGTACCATTCAGGCTCTTAAACCAACTTTTCTCCTTGACTATGTAACATGTACAATTCTATATGCACTAGTGCATGTAGCCCAATGTCCAAAATGAGTTTTAAGACACCCAGAACACGTGAAGAACAGTCATTTTACAGTAAAAGGTGCTTCAACTCATGCTGCCTAAATGGACTACATCTCTGAAGATCTGAAACTTCTCACCTGAGCACCAGGAGTCTTACTTGTACAATGACTGCTGGATATATCTTTTAAAGCCAGAAGTACTACATAATTCACCGAACGGATCTCTCCCATTTCAAGATACTTATTGCCCACAGTATTTGTTCTTACTGCAAACCCGTGTCAGCTCTGGTTCTTGAACGACTCAAAGTTGTGCAGGTCAGGGAGCTGTGATGGAGGGAAAGGGCAGAGTCAGACTCCTAGAGGCCAAGATCACGTAGATAAGGGCTTAGGACATTAAGGAAGGCACAGAAGAACATCCTCCCTACGATTTTAGGAGTACATTTATGAAGCAACAGCTTTAGGGTTTTTATCCTATCAGCAAACATCATACGAAAAGAACCAAACAGGCTTCAGAGCAGCCAAACAGTCTCTACGGAAAGCGCAGGCGGCTGCCCTATGCATGACAATGCAGCTGAGGAGCAGGGTTTGCCAAATTACCAGTCAAACCTGATTTTGGTCCAGAACTACCTTTTGCTGCACCAGCCTGAGGAGACAGCAGCTTTCTTTTACTGGGTTCTGGAGATGACAATCCGCGTCACCACCTAAACTGCCCCTCAAAGCAGACCCTGCTGGAAGAGACAATGGATAATAAATATAGCGTCACAATCACTAATATTCAAGTTAGAGAATGCTTAAACCAAAACCCCAAAGGTATGGTGGGATTATGCAGACAAGGAAATAAGCACAGGAAAATACACAATGATACGCATGTATGCAACGTAGAAAAGAGGCAAAGTACGCTCTAGCTATGCAATGAAGTAAGTGATGTGAAGAGGAACTAGATTTGCACACACATCTACAGTCTTTTTGCTGTCTTAAGATTCAAGTGGCTAAGAAAGCATTTTTTAGACAAATCCCTCTCAACCTAGCCCAAGCGTTCAAAATGCCTCCTCTTAAAAACACACACCGCGCTTGGATGCTCACACTATCAAAACAAAGCCTTTGAGGTGAGAGCCCAGACTGCGTTCGCAGGTTATAGATTTTCCCTGTGCAACGTGACAATCTTCACCAGTTTGTATGGAAAAAGCAGCGGGTGTTATAAAAGTCTAAATGTGCACAGTACCCAAATAAAAGGCTGGAACGGTCAATCTACAAGACAACACAGGAAGCCGTTACAGACCAGGTCATGGCAATGAGCAATTCCTTTAAATGAGCTACCAGAAAAACTGCAGCTTTGGAAAATGTTGAGGTTGGAAAGAATTAAACTCCAAGGGACACAGCAACAGCTAGTAGCAAGAGCAATTTAGCATTCTGAGGAAAAGACAAATCTTGAAGTTGCCTACTCTGTTCCTAAATTTCAAGGCTCATTTCAATTTTAATGTGAATTTTGTAACATTGACTAAATGACTGCTAAACCAGTCAGAAGACGAAATGTTCAGGAAAAGAATACTTAAGCAAACAATTAGCACACTCATTTCTGCTAATGACAGATTTATCCTTTTCTCCAGAGAATCAAATGGAGCTTTTCAAGTTCGTTTTATACGTTCGCTTGTTACCGAAGTGTGACGACCCCTGGGATAAAGTCTGGAAACTCCCAACGGGTCTCTATATTGCTACTATCCATTGCAAACGCTTTATCCAACGCAAGTCAGAGACTACTTTCCCTGTGCAAGTAAAAAAGAAGTTATAGAAGCTTTTAAACTCTGAAGCTTATGTGAAATTTGGACACAGTGCAGTGCCTGGCTGATCCGGTAGCATCCCTGATGTGCAGATACAGGCAAGACAGCTTAACCGCAAACATCGTAGGTTTAAATAACACAGCACAGCTGCATTTCTCCTGCACAGAAGCAGAATGTGATCTACCTACCAGCACCAGAAAGATTGTCTTCACCAGGATGGCAGAACATACAGCTCGATACTTCCAGATACACCTCAGCATCCAAGAAGAGGGATAACTTTTAAGTCAGACCTTCAAGACTGTGTTTTAACCTGAACAACTCCACTAAATTCAGTGCTTCCCCTACAACAAATACTGTTGGGACAGAAATACGATCCAAACCACACTGGCCAAAAATACAGATTCCTCCAAACAACCCTCAGCTGATTGAAGTGCTACAGATGCTTTTAAGTTTACAACAGATAAAACCTTTGCAATGAATTCTGAAATGAGTTTAAATTATAAGGTAGCGAGTGTGCTCTTCCAAAACATGGACCTTGTCCCCTCTTTACCCCACCAATAGCCTTGGAGATCATGGGCTAGAGGAAGATTATTGAATACTCACAAAAAAAAAAGAAAATATGCTCTGCAGGTGAAGTCCAGTACAAATAACAGGCAAACCCTGGACAGCTGCATGCCATAAAGGCTGAATTTTGAACACTGCCGTGAACTTTTCCACAGGCTCAAAAGAAACGCCTAACCTTTGCCTGTGTCTTTGAATACCGTGCTGAATCCATACGCTAAAGGTAATCGTGTAGCTTAAGCCCAAAGAAGATGCCTAACTCCACCCAAAACATGTCATATATTCACAAAACCAGATTTTTTTTCTGAGTCACTGCAGGCTTTCAATACAGCAGAGCACCTGCCCATGAGAATCTATTAAGGTAAGACCTTGCTTTCAGCTGGAAAACATTAATTCTCTTCCAAAAAGGCACACTGCCTTCTTGGTCATTAATATCACATAATTCTTCCTAGCTGAGCGACAAGGCAGGCAAGTCACCCAGATGCGAGGCAGCGTGAAAGGCTAGCTCTACAGAGAGATGTTTGGAAAAGAGAAATCACTGCTCCAGTTACTGCAGCAGGAAAATCAATATTTCACTGGACAAGGATGGTCTCCAAAGTGGTCCTGCTTGGACAGCGTGTATATTAGCAAGATTGAACGATGCTGATAAAGAAGTCACATGCGACCTTGAACCGTAAGTGCGTCAGGGCCATGCGGAGATCTTAAGGGGCAGGTAAATAGTTGCAAATGAAAACAAAGCTATTGACATGGCAACAGGAGCCCTTTGGTGTGCTGGATGCTGTGGGTTGGTACCACTAGTTTTGTGGCCATTCTATAATGAAAGAAAGGCGGCAGCTTTTGAAGCCAGAGCATGATACCATCCTGTAATGCTGAAGATGGTGCGCAGGGAAGATCTTTTAAAAAGCATGCAAAACCTGCCAGGAAAGGGCAAAACTGCCTTTGAAGGAAAAGCATTTTCTTGAGAAGTGCTCTTGCTCAGTGTCACCGTACAAGTGGGGAAGGGAACAAGGAAGAGAGGCAGAGAAGGCAAGAAAGGGAAGAAACCTCGTGTTCCATGAGGATTCACCCCTTGGTCACTAATGTTGGCCACAATTCAGGCTGCCAAAAGCCAACCTGAGGCTGAGCTGAGCCAGAAAAAAAGGCAAACCGGTTGTGGCCACACAATTGCCAGTACGAAGCAAGAGATAGAAAAGCAAAATCAGAAGTGTTTAGGAGGGATTACAGTATCCCCAGTGCAGGTAGCCTCAAACTCTGAAGCTGCAACCAACATAAAATGAGCTTTGCTCTGTGTTTTCCCTCTCCTGGTCACTTCATCTGAACCCGCAGTCAGGAGTTTGTGACAATGCAGTGAAGTGTTTTGGAGACCTGATCAAGGTTAAGACTAACCCAGCAAAACCTTCAGCTCTCTCTGACCACGCTGCCGCTGTTCTGTGGCTCTTGTCTGTCCATCCGTACTTGTCCATCGCTTGCATTTATTTTGTGAAGCTCCTGCAGAGCAGGTGGTATCTGTCCTGCATTTCTGCAGCCCTGAGGAACCCTCCCCATCCCCCAGTCCAACCTACTAGATTTGTGGGTCCTACAGGGGAAAAAAAAAAAATAGCATGCGAGAGGATGCGTCTAGTGTAAGAACTTTGGAATCTGAAGTTTTGATGACATGATCTCTGCATAATATATGGGAAATAAAAGGTCAGTGGTAGGCGCTGACAGCGTTACAGCATGCTGGGAATAAAGCATCGCTACTATCAATAGCTCCGCTGAGCTCACTCCAGTCAGCAGACAGTCTGATCTCACCCAGACTGCACAACTTGGACAGTCAAGCTGCAAACCGCATGCATTTTCAGCCTTTTTTTTTTTTTTTAAAGCAAGTAGATGGTACTCCTAGAAAATATATGGGTTGAGGGCATCAGTGCTATTGCCGAGGCAGAACAATAATAACTTCAGTCATGATTTATATGGCTAATTTCAGGATAAAACCCTATCTGTTTTTAAAAAGAGGAAAAGACCACAAAATTACCTGATTTTGTATTCGGCAGTGATTACGGTTTATACTGCCCAATGTTTCAACTCAGTAAGCATGCAAATAGAATATTTTATTAAAGTAACAGACAAAAGGGATCTTTTCTTCTTTATGTGCCCTCTCCACCGAAACAGATTTTATCAGGCTGCAGCCAGACACACTAGCTTCCGTCTCACCTGAAGTGCCTGTCTGGTTTTAAGAGAATTATTTCCCAAACCAAATACCCATTCCTCTCTCGTACAGGCTCTATTTCCAGTTTATTGCTCATTTGTTCTGTTTTAAGCTACCAAAACGATCTTTTGGTCACCTAAAAGCTTTCAGAGTGAAGAGCCCAGAAAAGAAACATATATATCATGCATATTAGATGGTAATACTGAGATTTGCTTCTATAGTGGCAACTAAAGCATGGTTTTCTATGGCATCTAAAGCCAACCCAGTACTCTCTACTAAAGTGCTCCATATGGAGAGACACAATTGAACACTTCAGCATGGCTACATCTAAAAGTTCCACGATCACTACTCGTGTTTACCAACAGGTACAGTAGAAGCACAGAGGGTTTGACCAAGAAATCCACAGAAATCCCAGTTCCGGCCCACATGACGTCCTTTTCAGGAGGCATCAATTCAAGGCAGTCGCTTCATGTTCTCCTCCTGCAGCCAACGATGGGACCTGCTGAGGAACTCGGCACAAGGACAAAAGGGATGTTCTCCGCAAAGGAAGAACAGTGTGAACAAACAGCAGCGAGCTCCCTAGCAGAATGTCAACATCATCTCATCAGGGAGAAAAACCACAGCCAAAGCTGCTGGAGCAATAACGCCCATTTCACTGACCGCACCACAGGGTTTGCAGTCTGACCTCGCTTCTAAATCCGTCACTGCGGTCCTTTGGTTCATCCCTTTTATTTGACAATACAGCATGGGTGCAGGTGGAAACACTTTCTGAAAACAAGATCTCTGGTTGGGGATTACTTACAGAGCCCTGGAGCTGCGGGTGCACGACGGTAGGTACTTACACCACCATATGGTGAGGGACCCAGCTGAGGGTCCAGCTGCCGTCACTCCCAGCCCTGGAGATGCAGAAATGACCCCATCCCAAAGAGCCCTGGTTTGAGAACTTGAGGTGCTCAGAAGATGGGGAAAAAAAGGGCAATGAGAACATCTCATCGGGCTGCTGCAGCAGCTCACGTAACTCACACCACCACATGCTGGTAGAACTCTATGTGACTTCTAAGTATCTTCCTATTTTTCTGCAAAAGGAAGTTCTTCTAAAACTGGAAAAAGTGAGAGAAAGCACAAAGGTTCCTCCCTGAACATTTTAGCCATGCACAACGTAGCATCACTGGCAGAAGTGAGCCAACAGTCAAAATTTTACTAACAAATGAGAACAGGTATATAAACTGGAGAGAGGTACAGAACACCTTAAAACAGCGATCCTATTTCTGTGCAGAATGCAAAGGAGGAACCAGCACAGAGCTTCAAAGAGATGTTGATCTACCTGAAGCATCTGATGAGGAAAACCCATTTCAAAGAGGCATTTCTAATAGATGGAGGGAAGTGGGCAAGATGCATTAGCCAAGGGCAGAGGAAAGTGTTTCACGAAGCAAGGTGTGAAAGAACAAGATCTTATGAAAAGGGGTTTCAGCTGTATGGATGGTTGGGAAAGACCCTCAAGTGGAAAAAAAAAAAAATCAAACCAACAAGAAACGAAAATTGGAAAAAAATTTCAAAATATTAACAGTGAAAAAATTGAGACTTGCAGTTAAAATTGACTGCAAAAGCAAGGCACACAAGCTTGCAAGCTATTCTGCATACGAAGAAAGAGGGGAACTGAAACATCTGTGTTTAGTAATTTAATAAAGGTATACTAAATCAATTTACTTCCTTCTTTTATATCTCAAATATGAAGTACCAATACTTCCCCCCACCAACCATTTAATCAATTGCTTCTCTCATCAAGTCAAACTATAAATACACATACACACATAAACAACATTAAGTTCCATCAAATCAACAAATAAAATAAGAGAGTATATACAGAAGCAGCACTTCTGCCTAAATACTGTACAAAACTGCGTTGGGCATGCAATGCTAGCAAGTCTTGGCTCTTTTACCATTGAATAAATCACTGAATAAGCAACTGAAACAATTTGCAAAACTTGAAGTCCTCCAAGCACGTGAACAAGCCAAGGCAGAGCTAGGACAGCTTTCTAAAATTGCCCACTACACTAGTGACTCAATTAAGTGTTGAGTGTTTTACACCACTCATCTTTATTCCTACTGGGGGGCAAACAGGAATGGCCAAGTTAGTGCACCCAATCTTTTTTTTTTTAATACTGCTACTCAAAACCACCAGCTTTGACTCTTCCTTTATTAATTTTATAGCCCATGTTGCAAATCACACTATTTACAAGTTATATTGCTTTTCCCACAGACTAAATGGAATTAGTAAACAAGACAAGCTGAAATCGATGGAGGAGAAAAAGCTGTCGTAACACATGAAACAGGACTGTTTGACTATATGGAGAATGAAAGCAGACACTAGCTCATTTCTTTGCTTTTTTTGTTTGTTTTAGGAGTTCAGAAATAACATATTTTTCAAGATCCCAGTATGTCTCTTAATTTCATATACCATTTTTTTCACACGTACGTCTGACTGAAAGATCAATTAGAATTCTTTTGTGAGAAGTAATTCCCATCAGTTCAATTACTCCACGTAATTGTTTCAGCAATCATAGTTAAATATCCATTTTAATTTTTATTTAGAGACTCAATTACCAAGCATAAAGCAGATGTAAATACTTTTAAAATTTTATCTTCTCTCCCTCCTACGCCTTCTTCCCCAGTAAAAATACCATTTTTACTCCTCAGCATTCTCTAAATGATAAAAACGCATATGTAGTCATTTAAATCCTCCATGTAACTCCTAGTACTCGCTAATGCTTCCATGCAAATTCCCCCTCCGCCTTCATCCTGGTAACTGATGTATCAGGAAGAATTCTGTTGCATGGTACGTATCTATTTTAATCAGCATCTGATCTGTTTGGATCTGGTGCTCTTATCTTTCCCTACAGCCTTTCACAGGTAGCTCCTTTCATTCACATGCTGCGAGTAGGTATTGTAATTCAATTCTATTCTTGCACGTAATTCACTAAACTACAGCAAGATGCCTGTCAAGCAAGTCAATATTTTACACTCCAACTTGAATCCATTTTTTGCAGTGTATCAAAATGCAAATTTATTTTTTCCTCTTAAGAGTCACAATCTAAGTAGAACCAGCTTGGAAACGGGAATATCTAAATGAAATGGCAAGGCAGCGGTTGCGAGAACGATCAATGTATCTCCTGAAGTCCAGAGATAACAAATGTCATCAGAACATCTAGTTACAGGTGCATTAAAACTCCCCGAGGAGAAAGAAAATGCAGAGTTGGTTAAACATTAACAGGTACCTCTGAGTTTCAGTAGCTGCATGCAGAGCATGATACAGTTTCCTCCCAAAACGATACCAGCTCTGCTCTCAAATCTTTGTACTACCACCAAGAACTATTTAATTTAAGTGTATAAAAGGCTCATCGTGCCTTCCTCACTGACTACTTAAAAAACCTCACTGTTAACAGTGATGCGTTGCCCAACCTAGAAGAACACTGGGACTGTAGTTACGGGAAACGCACACAGCCACTGTTTTACAGCACGCCCCAGGTAAAACCAGTTAAAACTCCCAGTGTGGCTTCATTGTATTTATAGAGCAACGCTATAAATCAGCAGGAACACCTATCAGCATGTTAACACATTAACTTTGCTATGAGATTCTCAAAGCTGAGCTTTGCCTGGTTGCCTTAGTGATCTCAATCAATACACCGGGCGACTCGCTTTCCTGAGCTTTTGTCTCTGATAGAGGCGCCCAAATTAAAGAGTCAGGCTGCAGGATGACACGTGAGCATCACGATGTCTTCCGGGTGACTCCACACTTGGAAAGTCTTACTCAGGGGTATTTTAACTGCAAAGACACCTTAGTCTTGGATATAGCAGCCAACCTTGCTTCTTTGGGGCTGGGAATAAGAAACAAAGGAGGAAGAAACAGTATCTCTGTGCCCAAAAACCTGTTTACCTACCTGCACAGCCAAAAGCTAGGTGATACCTGGAAGAGGGGCTGAATTTGACACAACACACGTTAGCCTTGGCCTCAATGCTTGCTACCGAGTTGTCCAGGTTGGTAGACCACAGCTTCACTAGAGAAACAGAAAAAGAAAAATAAGTGAACAAAAACAAAACAGGGAAAGAAAAAAAAAAAAAAAAAAAAAATCAACCTCATCTGAAAAGCATAAAAATCTATTATTTCACAAATAAGATTCTTAAGAGCCTCAACTCGCCAAGATGTTAGTTATCATAAAGCATAAGATGCTGATGGCTGCGAAGCTTGAGAACTTTCTCAAGTGTGCACTGTAAATATTCTGCCCATCTCCATACATGCAGGAGATGCTGAAAGTCCACATCCCACACAGCTGAGAACATCAGAGCAGGCAACTAACCACATATTAGAATTTTAGCTTTTGAGGCCACTGGAGTGCAGATTCATATACCCAAGAGCAGGAAGGCTTGTGTGCTTTTTATTCCTTGTCCCTTAGCTGAGATGCAAGAACTCCATGCTCCATGGCAGAATTGCTTTGCACAGAGTGAATATACCTAATTGTATGCTTGAGCACAGCGAGAACATGTTTTATTCTTGAGAAACTGGTACGGAGAGGAGAGAAGTCAGTATGCCGGCTTCCTATGATGATCTATTCCCCCGGTACAAGAACTCTCCTGTTTAACGAGACTCCCGTGTGAACACTAATTACATGGTACAGAATGAGCTGTTCCCCTAAGTACTCCAGGGCTTTACAGGACAACCACCAGAAAACACCAGCGGCTTTTCAAAATACAGCCTTCCCCACTCTCCACGAACACCTCGAGTACCTTTTAACCGTAAAGATGGAGAATGCCAAGCGCTCCTCACGTGGCCCACCTTACTGCAAAAAGCTGCAGACAAAACACTTTGCCCTTGGTCCAGGTGATGGGGCAGCACATTGGCATCAAGCCCTGTTGATGCCTACATGGCAGACTTAAGTAAGACCTGAATGTTTTTCCTTCCCCCTTTTCTTGCTGGGGCAGGAGGCACAGCAAGCTGAAGCCAAGGTTTGAACACGCAGGAGCTACATGAAGGCTCAACCCCTTCATCAGCTCCCAAGAGCTGCCTGGGCTTCTTCGGGTCTCTGGTCAGCGGGTCATCCACCGTCTTTTTACAGAAAGCTCACTTCGGAGGTGAAGCGAGCAAAAACGGCAAAAGAATAGCAAACTTGTTACTCACTGTGGTCAATAAATAGAGGGAAGTGGTGTCATGGTGTGTCCCCCCACCCTCTGAGGACCCCTCTGTGCCACCTCTTGGTCAGTCTTCCCCAGGAGCTCTGAAGAAGCAGCAAGGCTTCCACGTGGATTGCTCAAGGAAAAGGAGAAACGCTGGCAGGTGCATTCTAGTGTACCCGCTTTTTAATAGCACGGCAAGCAATGAAAGGTGACAAGACTGCACTATTTCTGACCACACGTAGGAAAACTGCTTCAAGAACCAAGGAAATCCGTGACTGCTCAGAGCTCCCTAAGGAATCGTTTTAAATACAGCCCTGTGTGGGTATCTGACAGCTGCCTGGAACCATCATAAAGCGGCACACACATGCTCCAGAAATACAAACACTGATGCATACTGTATTTGCACATAAGCATCATGTAAAATTCAATGAAAACAGCACCCACCCTGTTGTCGGTTTTAAGAAATAAATCCGTTCTCGCTTACCAGAGCTATCATATTCATCCTAAACATCTAGCTACATCTCTAAACAAAACCCACAGCTTTGCAAGCATGGCTTAAGCTGCTCTCTTCTCCCAAGTGAGGCTGGATGATATAGATGATATACCTCCTCCATCGTGCTGTGTGCTTGCGGTGGGGAACGGAGCCAGGAAAGCCAATTTTGCAAAACAATGAAACACTAGTATTTTGCTTTAACGAACAGACACCAAGGGATGTCTAGTCTAAGTTGCAGGGGCAGTAGAGGACATGGAGTTTATGGATGGGATGGCATAGGAAACAAATAATGCCACAATTTCCTGAGGACACTGTTGGCAGATATTGCTTCAACCTGAAGCATACAGGGAGCTTACATGATCTCACAGTTCAGAGCGACGTCCTGACCAAATCCAGTACCAAAACCACACAGGCTTGTCTTAAAGCCTTCCACAACCTGGCATCAATATTTAAAGTTGCGTCTAAAGTGGCCAAGTCTCTCCTTGACACCACCTCTAATAAATGAACAGCCATCTGGTCTTGGTTTTGTAGCAAAAGCTAATTGAGGGCTCAGTTTCGACTTGGCTCCTTTTTTCATTTAAGTTTTCCGGCCATAAGCTGAGCCATTTAATCTGGTGAAGAGTCGACCTGTGTGTTCAAAGCCATCATAATACTCATTACAACTGACAGACACAGATTAGAGTCTGCAATTTCTGTGATCTAGCTGCTGTGGGATACGCTGGGCTCCAATTATATCTTAGTCAGTACCATAAAAAAGGATATATGCGACATATAGCAACACATAATGAAACATGTCAAGTTTTACCTGGAACGGCCCATTATTTTTTAAAAAGAACTGACAGGTTAATAAAGCATAATTCATAAGGGTAGAGTTTATTTGCTGTAGCTTTCAGCAATTTTGCTGAGGTCGAGGCAGTAATTATACAATGTACAGATGTCTTGATAACACCTAGAATTGTGTTGATGAGACAAGCAACCATCTGAGATTGACAATTTCTAAAACACATGTTCTCAAAGCATATGTTTCCTAATTTTGCAGCTGCTGAGAGAAACATCCTCTATGTGGCCAAATGTCTACCGAAGTAGTACAAGATGTCTCCAGAACAGCTTTTTCAGCTTAAAATGTTTAAGTCTTTTTCAAGATACTTTTTATTTGGTTGGAGCTTTACACCACATGTGTAAGTTTATAAATTAATTTTCCACAGATCGGTTCTGTGTCTAAACGAGGCAAAAGCCTGTACCGCAGTATCACAGAACCACAGAATGTTAAGGATTGGAAGGTGTAGGTGTACACAGGTGGTACACTGATAGTAAGGATATTTCATCCAGCCTGTTACTCTTGCAATTCTTATCTGCCCACGTGACAGTCTGCTGTTACTCCAAAACAAGCTGTAAACCACAAATAGGATATTCCTACCAGAAAACTCGTTTACACGGATGAGAGGAATCCCCAGGAAAGGAGGAAGCTGCTGAACGGTCCTGCTACGCAAAATTTTTGATCCACTGCCTTGTGGGGGTCAGGAGGATAATGTAACCTGACGAGTGTAAGCAGGCAGTGACCGCAGGGTACTCCTCCTTGCAGATATTTGGGTTGGTATTTTAACTACCAACATCTTCTTGACCTTTCAAAGGTATTCCCAAGTGAATCCAGCAACCCCACGAATCTCCGGGAAATTATCAAACCTCTTTTAGCCAGAAAAATGAGCAAACTGAAAGTTCGACCTGATATTTTAAGAGCAATAAACATCTAAACCTCCAGTTAAAAGTCAGCAGAAGCTGAAGGAGTAAAGTATTACTGAAAATGAAGCCCCAAACGATCCTCTGGAAGTCCTCAACAAGGCAGAGGAGCAAACTCTGGTCTGCAGTTCTCAGGCTGGTTCCCTCTCTAGAAGGCCAGGGGTCTTTTTTATGAAGCCAACTCTGCCGACGTGTGTTGCCTCCGCAAATTCAGGGGCACTACAAAAATAACTGTAGGACTGGTACCGATGGTCTTGCTTACCAAGGTAGCATGGCAAGTACTTTCCTTAGATGTAATGAAACATATGCTTGCATTCCTCATCATGAAACAATGAAAATTAACCTCTTGCTATGGCTCAGAGTAATCAGGTGCATCTGTTCTGCTCCACCTCTCCATTTTGAGCCAGGCGTAGCGAAGGGACTACAGTTTACAGAAAAGATGCAAAACCAAGACTCCTCCTTCAGTCAAATCTGTCAGTACTGCTTGTATCCCACTGCGCTTCAAAAAGAACCCCAGAGCAGAAAACAAATGCTCGATCATTCCAAACAGGTCTCTACCTCAGTGGAGACTTAAATTCTACCCACGTGGCATCACAAAATATTTTGCTTTGTCTTACCACGGCCATTATATCACATACTCAATCCAGAGCAGACAGGGATGTTGGGCTGAGAAGCAGCTGTAAGTCATTAGCTAAGTGCACTAGCTCCAGCCCTATCTTGGCACTTTGATGACATTATTTTGCCTTCACAAAATTAAATAATCTTTTCTCCTCCACTAGCAGAAATCCACCCTTTCTTACTTACATGAGAATCATAGCTCCTGCCATTATTATGTGCATAAAAGACCTGAAATTAAGACTGTGCCATTTCTCCAAGCTGCTTGTAGCACAAGTAAACACTAATTTTGCTCACTGCTATCTAGTTAGCGTACACCTTTGGGTTCCTATAGATACATGCAACTATCTTTGTCCCTTTAAAAGGGAAGAGCATAACAACAGCAGATAAAAGTGAGGTTTTCATACACACAGTAGTTACTTCAAATACAATAATGCTTTTATGCTCTCATTATCTGCTATTAAAGTAGAAAGATCTTCCACAAATAAGCATCCTGGATTATGGACAATAATGCAGGACCCGAGGCCCAAGGATGCTGTTTCTAATTATATCAGAATAATTTTATCCTTAATGGTACTCCATTCGTTAGCATGCCCTTTGCTGTGCCTAAGCCCTGCACAGACAGCTGTGAAGTACTGATGACAGGATTTTTCATCTAAAAGCTCTTTCCCCAATACATGCCAACTGAGCATACAAAGTGCTTTAAAAATCAGCTTCCAACTTGAAAAGACCGAGGAGAGACAGGCAGATACACCGGCAAGCGGGAAGAACCGGCAAAGCCGTCACTTTTCTTCTGGCTTGTCCTGTTCACTTGACAGGAAAATGTGACATCCCTGCTTTCCGGGGAAGGGTGGTGAGATCAGCTCCAATTGCTCTGGCCACACCAATATCCACCAGCATCGAGATTTCATGTCAGAAAGCCCAGTGTGGCGTCAGTAAGAGACGACAGGAAGGGTACAAAGAACTTGGATTTCCCACCACCGTACATGGCCAAATGTGCATTATATATACCCAAAGCTGGCCAGAACTCAACCGCCCCCGAACACGATACGCAAAAAGACAAAAATTCAAGTTAGGCAGGTCTGAGTTAAGACAACTCGTCATAGGTGTTACCTTTTCCTCACGTTTAACCCTTTCGGTGTGATCACTGAAATGAAAAGTAGACACTACAACATTAATTTGGACATTTGCCGCTATTGCTCTGTACCGTAAAGACATCCAAAATCCGTACTTATTGCAAATACTTTCACTCAGCACTCCATTTGTCTCTAATGGACTCGTTACATATGCAAATCACAGGCAAACTATGGTAGAAGCAAAGGATAAAATGTTCCAGGCCGGTTTTATCCACCAAAACCCCAATACACCTTCAAAAGACCTTTGCAAATTGAAATGCAAGTTACGTAGAACCACAGACTTTATTACAATAATTTCTAAGTAAACACTACGCTTTTAGAAACTATTACTGAAGAAGAGAACTGTTAAACTAGAGACAGGAGCTCTGCTTGCAGCTGGCTTGGCAGAACAGGACAACTTGTTAACATGCTAATAAATGCATGTCTACCTGGCAGATAAGCTTTTTCAAATGCACAGCATGAGTGGGGAGCAATGTGATGAAGAGGTTGATAATTTACAAGGTGAATGTTCACTCCTGCTGCATTTAAGCACACAGAAAACTCTCGACTTGCACCAAAAAGGGGGAGGAGAGTGTATCAAAACCATTTAAAACCCAACTTAAATATAAAATAATCACTAAAGCTGCATTTCGTAAATGGAATTACCAGCTACACGAAGACTGCCAAATGCAACTGAGGAACGCTGGTATAGCTCTCGTTCGAAACAGAATTGAAAAGCATTTTAGAGGGAGAGGCAGCTTGCAAGGTTTAATGTTTATGAAAAATTAATTTATCATTTCAAAGCAAATCACAAAGAGCTCTGTCCAGAGCTGTATCAGCTCATCTGGGTGAGTTGATCCCCCTGACTGTGAAAGGAACTCTTGCTGCTTAATAACTCTAATTTGATATTGTAAACGTATTACAGATAAAATCTTGTTGATTAGGGATGAAAAATACTACATATCGCTGGGTGCTATCCTTTTCCTCAGAAGTTTCCTATTTCTTTTGGAAAGAGGAACATTTTTCTACCAGTATGTTGGGAAAGAGCTTGTCTTAAGGGTTCTCCAAAAGCCCTTTGTCAAACAGACCAGTGTTCCCATTCAGTTCACCACATAAAACTGCTAGAAGACTGGTAAAAACCAGGTAAAACTGCAGGAGGTGTTTTTAACTTTTCTGCTTTTTCCCAGACAACCAAAGTTTTGAAATATAAATACGTGCTGTTGTTTTGAAAGGCCCCGAGGCTTTAACTCGGCAAGCTTAACTAATGTTAAAATACATTTTGCTTTGTTTAGTGTCCTGGAAAATGCTAGCTAGAGAGCATATTACCCCAGAAAAATGAACATGGCACCAAGAAACCTTAATCCAAACAAAGCCTCTCCCCTTCTCTAAGATCTGAACAGTTCAGTAGTACCTTGACACATTACCACATCAACCACAATCTTGAAGGCAGCTGAGGAACTAACTACTTGAAATATCACATTTTTGTTCCTCAAAGGGAATACACAGAATGCAAGCCCTCTGCACAGAGACTGAAAAAGAAAAAAAGAAAATCATACCTTTGGCATCATCAGAGCCTGAAGCCAACAGCTTTGGGTCCATCAAGTTAAAGTCAACACTCCAGCACCTTTTCTCATGCTCCTGTTTAGAGAAACAAGAAAAACATTGCAAGGTAGTGAGCTGTAATCTGATAAAAGAGTAAATGAAAACGACACATGCTGTTTGGCATAAATTGTCAGGAGAGTCCTGGTCAGAGAAGCTTCCTGTGTGTTTTGCAGTTTCTCAAGAAATATCTTTTCTCCCAGTCAGACCAACGCTTGTAGCATGCTAGACATGCCATGAACGCAGAAAACAGTAGAACAGCAATTCTAAAAACTAAAACTGATACTCTTTCGCTCGAAAGAAAAAAAATTATTTCAGGAAATATACAAAGAATTATTTTTGCAGCATGGTTTGGCTAGCTGTGCTTCTAGTGTGTGCTGCTTCTTATTCGAGTAGATCACAGTTTTATCTCCTAATATCGACTAGATGCTCATTCAAAGCCATTTTAAGCATCTCCTCTCTGAAAGTCCAGGAAATCCTCACCTTCCTATTGAGTTATTAAACAAAACTTCAGGTGTCTAATCCTGTGTTTTTCCACTCGAATATTCTTACAAGGCTGCACACTCTCCTCCAGAACACAGAAAGGCTGTATTTGCTCTGCTGGCACATCCCACATGGAAGCAAAATGCTGCATTGAATGAAATCTGAAATTCAGTCAAACTCTTTTGTTTCAGGCTTTCATACAGGCTTTTGCAAGACAACGATGTGAAAAGCTCGCCAGGATAGAGCCACTAAAGGATTTCTAATACATGCGAAGCAGATGTCAGCGTGCATGCCTCCATGCAAACCCAAATAAAAAATTCAAGTAATCCGATAGGAAGCAAAATGAGTTTGTTTCAACATAAGCAACAGCTGGTCCTCTCTAGGTTCATTATTCGGCCTCATAAAGAAATGCAAAATATATTTGAGAGGAAAACAGACAAGATTTATTTTCTCCAATATAATTTCTTTTAAAGTGAGTTATGCAAGAGATTAGTAAAAATAATCATTATAAAATGTCCAAAATACAATGAAAAAGTAAACAAGGGCTTAAATAGGAATTAAAACTTATGTTGAACTGTCAGGAAGGGGGAACTGAAGGCTAGTCTGCAGTTCATTCATTATCTCTGACCAGCTGCAATGCACTATGTACCTACACAGCAGCACTTCCAGCCTCTCCCCAAACAGATCATTTGCTCTTCCAACCTCCTTGTTCTGATCACAAGCCTCTCAGAATCCATTATATAGAAATACAATGTTCAAATTGCATTAAAAGAAAAAATGCCAAGAAGCTCTCCTGACACGGGTCTCGCTGCTGATCTCAGCCCACCTACATACAAAAGCTGCTCTGCCGAGCGCAGGGTTGTATCAGGAAAGGTTCCACCGACCACTCTGTTCACTTACTCTGCATTTTGCTTTTCTGCTTTAGGAGCACCTACAGCAGCAATCACTGCAGGATTTTAGAAAAGGCTTTTGACAAAGACTGAAGTGGAACAGGCACGGAGAGACAGAAGTTTCTAAAGAAAGGTGAGACAAACAACTTCCATTTCTCCCTGCGCAGATTCCCTGCCCGAAAGCAGCGGCAAGAAAACGTCAACAGCCTCATGACTATGACAAGAAGATCCAGCTGTCTCCCTCGGAGGACTGCAGCTCAATAAAGCTGCGTGGATGAGACACATTTACCGAACAGGAGGAGCACCCATTTCACCCTGTGGAACGTGAAAGCCCGTTGCTGGACTAGAAGCAGAATCTCAGACTGAATACCGATCTCTCGACATGGTCCCCGGTGTGGGGAAGTGCTGCTCGCTGATTGCGTGTTACCTGGTAGACCTTGGATCTTTGTCCCGTGAATCCATCCCAAAGGATGACAGTGCCTTCATAGTCGCTGCTGGCTAGCAGGTTCTTGTGGTAACTACTCCAGCTGATACAGCTGAAAAAGAAAAAGAGCCCCACTCAGTCTCAGGTTAAATCACACCTTACAACACGCGCACAAAAATAATAATAATAAAAGAAAAATAATCATTCTCACAATACGTCAGGCAATTAGTGTCTTTGCAAAGCACACAGCATTTAATCAAGCCAACCCACTGAAACACTCGGGAAAGGACAAAGCCCAAACCCACCAGAAATAAAACAAACCTTCCTCCGTAAACTAAAAGAAAAGCTTTATTTGCTTCAGTGACATGTGAAGCACTCAGGTTTGGGATTTTTTTTTTTTTTAAACGTACTCACCTCTAACACTGCAATTGTTTTGCTATTTTAGACCTACTCAAATTCCCACAGAGCGCGCAGGGTTTGACTTCTTAGCCTCTTGCCAATAGCTACAACTATTATTATTACCATAAAGATAGCTACTTAGCTAACAGAAGCTAAGCATGTAAAACACATAGCTGCATGGATGGTAAATCAACCTCTCCTCTGGCACATATGTAATGTTCTATACATGTACCTACGTGCAAATAAAAGCGTGACTTCTGAGAAACCGCTTCCAGCTTTGCGTAAATGTGGAAAGACATCCTTCCCCACACAGAAGGAGACAACCATTTGCTTGCTATGGGCAGTTTAGGGAATGTTTCTGATCGAAAACATTGCACGGGTTTAGATTTTAGACTGAATCAAGTGGCTGTGCAAATCTAAACGGCAATTCCACCAGCAAACTAACCATCATTAGACAAAACAAGAGCAGCAACACTGCCAAGTCACATTCGGAGCATTCTGGCACTATGCCCCCGCTCTGACTACCAAAAAACATGACAGAGGTAAGAAAATTTGTAATACTTGTTCACCAATTTCTGGACCATCTGGCAGAAAAGCTCACCAGTTGGTATCAACCGTGATGCATGTAGCAGAATCTGAACTGACAGATCCAATTCATGCAGGTCATCAAATAGCTGCTCTGACACAGTTAACTAGATTACGGTAGCCTTGGGGCCAAGTTTTAACCAACAATATCAAGTAGAAGTCCACGGCTCTGTAACTTTTTAGCACTGCTTTGATCGGCACAGCTACACACTGAAATATGATATAGATACATGGATACTGATTTAGAAGTATTATACCTTGACAAATTCCTGATCCTACTATACCCATGCAACCTGTTTTTCTTGGGAATACAGCATTTACGAACTTAACTTACCAGGGTGTGAGTTTCGTAACTACAGAGGGGCTATGCACACCAACCACTAATCACAGCTCACCACTACTTATCTGTGTGGAATCAACAAGCTTATTTCAGGCTCTGGAGCAGCCAAAAAATGGCATGCAAGAAACTCAGCTGGTTTTTAAGCCAAATTTGAAGAAATACATGGAAGGACTAACATGCTGTTGGTGCTTGCATCAGCAGGAAACTTGACTGAGTGACCCCAAAGAGACTCGCTTTCTCTGCACGAGTTCACCTGCAGCTTACACAAAAGACAAAGTCGTCCAACAGCAGTGGCTTTCTGCAAGCCTCTTGCACCACTGCATGATGCCTGGAGAAAAACTTCGAGATACACCATCCCCAGTGGGTCAGCTGGGAGCTTTCTTTGGAATGGCCAGTGCAGAGGAACATTTGACGACAGTGCTTTCAACCTGTCAAACACTTCTCCCTGTGTGCACTTCTATCTACCTCTAGCCTGTCCACACACACACTTCCTTTGTGTAGTAGCGTCCCTTGGTTTTAAACTTTGCATTCAGAAACTTAAGTTTTATTGACCCAATAAGTCGTTATCTTTAACCACCAGCTGCTAAGAGGACAGTTGAGGTGATAGAGCTCAGCCAACGCTCTCCCTGACTTCACCTCTTTCACAATATCTCATTAATTAGAAAACGTCAGCGTCCTCAACCCTTGTAGGTACAAGGGCTGTCCACAAATGTATCATCAAGGAGCTATCGTTACACCAGCTCTACTACCTCTAGGTACCTGCAGAAAAGCAGGTCTTGACAGTCCATGATTTACTACCAGCCATATTCAGAGAGGCTTAAGTGGCTCCCCAAGGACCGAAGGAAGCTGGCGGGCACTGCCCACCCGGAGCGCGAGGTGAAGGTTGCAGCAGCCCAGAGAGAACCACGCGTGACGTCTGGAGTCTTGTTTCCAGGCACAGCAGTCAAGCGCTGATGGAAGCAAAAGCGGTTAGGAGCCCTAAAGCTACGACACAGCGAGGCTGTGGGCTGGGAGCAGCCTCCAGCTAATGGCAGGGGGTGGACATCGCACTAGGCGTTTGTCGGTTCAAATCTGTGCCCCCTGCCATCTCCACTCAAGTCAGGGCTTCAAGGAGCTTAAGGAAAAAACCATGATCTGTAAGTTTAGCCATCACACGAGCAGGAAAAATAAAGCCCAGGGCCAAATCTTCTGTGTGGAGAGCTTTGAGAGTACATCAGCATGTGGAGAGAGTCCTGGAGAACGGCAGAGGTGCTGGTGCCACCCTGGCTGGTTGAAGGATGGATGCTCTGTGCTAGGGGAGCATCAGATCCAGAAAAGAGCTGGGCATTGCAAGCTCAACTGTGAAGAGGATAATCACGTAACCGCAGCTTGTCAAAAAAGAAATCACCCCAGATGAGGAAAGCTAGGAATTATTGAATGGACAGAAAAACAAAGGATGGAGTTTAAGGTGTGATACATCTAAGGACATTAGAAATATCAGGTTTCTAAGGCAGAGGTAATATCGGATCTATCAATACAGAAGGAGAAAAATGAAGTCTTTCTGTGCCCAAAAGCATGTACCTTAGCTCTGGCACAGCAAGGATCAAGCTAAGCTTTCTGCCCCACTGAAGCCTGATGGTGTCAGCAAGGGGTTAACACTCACTTGGAAAGCATTTGTAGCTAGACTGAGAAGGGAAAACAGGAACTGACAGGTGAAAAATGTTTAGGGATTTGCAGCCACTAAGTGGTTCAATTAACACCTTTTAAGTCACACACACCATAAATCTTTCATTTTTAAGGAATATGATTAAAGGATCATAATAAGACAAAAACAATCCTGTTCCAGCTCTCTGCCTTAATTCTCCCCTCATCACCATCCAACTCTCTGTACAAAGTCTGAAACCAGAGTTTTCTCCTTGACATTGCAATACCTGAGCTTCTTTGTAACTTCAGTCCTCTAAAGTAACCTTTGTAGAGCACAACTCAGGCTTGGATCAGGTGGAGGGGAGCTCCCTCTCCAGGTAAAGGATGCTTTTTACCAAGGGCTGACTGTCTCTTGGTTGTATTCTCTGGCATCTGTGATGATGGCTTCCCTGGGACCTACACAGGGTTGAGATGCTACCGCAATACTCAGAGATCTTTTTTTCCATGCCCAACATGGGCAGTTTTGTTGAAACTTCGGAGACATCTACCTTTTTGGGTTCACCTGAGATGTTATCATGGGGAAGATATGGAGTAGGAGACTCAAAAATGCATGGGGGAGCAAGCTGGAGAAAAGGAAAGAGCAAAAGGTGAGACAGACCGAAACCGCAGCTTACACAGTCCTCAAACAGAGTAAGCATCAAAATCCCACAAGTACATAAAAAAAATAACCTTTTGTAGACAACCTTTAGATGGTCTCCTGTCACATACAGGGAGAAACTGAAGTGCAGAAGCTATGAGATATGACACAAAAATAGCTACCGAAGGCTGAGATAACGCACAATTCAGCGCTGGATTAAAAGGAGTTGTGCAAGGCCATCTTTTATTTTAAATACTAGTACTTGTATTTTTTCAAGTTTTTCTTTGTTCTTTAATCCAGAAACAGGGGAATATAGTTACACCCCAGAGGTTTATCTTGCCATAAATTGTGACAACTTTCCATCCTAGGAGATTAGCGGGGAGAAACTCTAGTTGAAAGCTCATCACTGACCTCCGAAACACTCTCCTAACCTTGGCATCCGATCAGGACATACAGAAACCCCGACCCCGTAAAGATTTATGCGCATCCTTCATTTTATTTGGAGACACAAGTGCGCCAGCTCAGTTAGCACTGTTGGTAGCGCTGATGTTTCTTTCATGAGCCAGTGTTTTTACGGCTGAAACGTCTCAAATCCACATGCGGGTTACTCGGTGTTGACCGCCCCTCTGGCAGTGAGAGTTAAGCGGAGTTAAAGCTTTTAATAAGGCACAAACTGCTGTGGTCTGACCTGCTTCCCAGTGCCAAGTGCTTCAGATCCAGTCTATCACCATGAGTCAAGCAATGACCAGTAGTTTTAGGACTCAAATGTTTTTTTAAGGGAGTGATCTATTGCTACAAGGAACATCCATGTGAACAACAACGCTAATCAAATACTTCAGAGACATACAGAATTACTTTCCCATTATGAATATTTTTAAAATACCCTTTTTCCTAAACAATCCAAAGAAAACCTCTAGTATGCTTAAGAGGCAAATACTTTTAAAGAAAAACTTCACCTTATCGCAAAGTGAAGCAGTCACTCTGACAATCGGAATTAATGAAAGTCGAAGGTGTATTTCCTTCTAACCTGTTCAGTGTCAAACATTTTCTGCATTGGAAATATGGGCATCCAACACAACCATTTGTGAAGTTTTTCAGCATAAAGAGAGCTCGTACCTTTCCAAACAGGAAAGACTCTAACACCATATGGCAAGTTTTTGCTTAATTTAAACTTAATAGTGAGAACTGACTGCCATTTTAAAAACTGACAGCAATTTGCCCATGAACTGCTTTTAGGATAGAGCAATCATCCATTTGATTTATTGACACTGAAAAATAAAAACAATAAAATACTAGCAGCTTCTTAAAAAAAAAAAAAGGCTATCGATGCTTTGCTTTTACTGCAGTTGACTAAACAGATGCAGCTGATTTTGGAGGTTTGTGGTAACATCTATCACTGAAGTACAGATGCTGCGAACACACAGTGGTGAGCATGCAGAATGCTAAACACGGATTTCAAAAGCATGTTTACCTAACCACACTTGCACATCACCTATTGTAGATTAACAAGGCCCAAAGCCAATTTCTTTTACCTGAACTCTAGATCTCCTTATTCTTCTCCCCCTGCGACCTATGGCAAAACAACAAATCCGCCTCTTGAATAAATCGGAGAAGAGCTGTAGCTCACTGCAAGCCGTTCATCCTCTTTGCGTCCTTTCCCACCTCCTCCTGCGTGGGGGGAGCCGCAGATTGTTCGCCATAGCAAGTCATAATTAGCTCACAGGGTGCTGTTTATAGCTACTACACAATACCGGGATTTGTTTCTTGTGCTGAAGCTATGAATCTGTAAATGGGATTTTTATGAGGATTTATGTGTCATCTTGTGTTTTTCCTGGAAGCTTATGCCGCTGTCGTTCCCGGGGGATGCGATGCACATTTACCAGAAACACGACCCACCGACTTCCTCCCCGTTCTTAAAAATAGGAATGAGAAAGCTCAGCAGACGATGAAAAAGAGAGTGTATTTAAGAAGCAGGTGGGTGTAAAAAAAAGAAAAAAAAAAAAAAGCAGGGAGTTGGAAAAGAAAGACTCAGCTACAGCTGGTACCAGGGCTGTGCTCCAGGAAAGCCTGCAATGAATGATGCTGGCGCAAAGCTCTCCCTTTCCGCAGGCGCCCGGCTGGCACCGGGCAGCGCCGGGCTGGGCTGGTGCCAGCCCCGTCCCGGGCAAGGGCTTCCCTTCCCGCAGCTGCTCCCGGCCACCAGACCCGCTCCTTGGCCAGACACGAGCCCTCACGAAGGCTGTCACCTGCCTGCTTTGGTAACAGCCCGCCAGAGCCGCTGCTCCTCTGAAAGCTGAGTCACCAACAGTACCGCTAATGATTTACGAGCCGGCATCATCGCGAGGTTAAGCGGGATCGATCGACGGTGAGCTTCCCACGATGAGCGTTTGGGGAAGCCAAAGCGCCCGCGGACAGACGGATCTGGCGCGGGGCGAGGAGGGAAGGGACGTTACCGGCTGTGCCGGTGTCACACGGTGGCTTTGGCACAAGAGACATGTCACTACGTCCCATCTGCAGACTCCCCACATCTCTGCAGGGAAGAGAGGTGTCACCCATGTGCCACAGCAGAAATATATCTGTCTTTACTATCAGAAAGGCCACTGGCAGGTAGAATAAGCCTCTGGAAGAAGCTGTACCTCCACCTAAATTAAAATCAACAGCTTTAAGCCAAGGCTTTTTACAAAAAGCAGGCTCCACTTGTTTAGATTTTATTATAACAGAGGCACATTTTCAGCATACTGCCATACTCCGTAATGAAATTACGGCCTTCATATGCAACTTCTCCCTCAAGCCACGCCACTTCGCAATAGCGAGTTATTATGCTGCTCGACACGGCGCCAGCGAGCCCCAGCACCGGCGACTGGCAGCGCAGCTAATGGGTATAGCAAGGATGCATTTGACTGACAGCCTCACTTTATTTGTCAAAACCAAAAGCACCCGCATGCCAAAGGAAGGCTGATATAATATGGAGGTGCCAATGCGGGGGGGGGAATATATATGTATTTCTTTAGAAGAATGAGAAAAGCTAGGGCAAGGAATGAAAGAAAAGGACCCTGTCCACCTCCACTGAGGCACACAGGACAATACATTTAGCATCGTCATACGTATAACATGCACATGAATGAAATTTGAAAAAGGGAGAAGAAATCTTGAATGCAAGGAATGTCTTGTCTGGAGCACAAAGCTGACAAGAGGAACATCACTGAAGGCACTAATGCAGCTCTGCTCAGCCAGCAGCTGCTGGAGAAGGGAGAACAAACAGCAGCCTGACGCCTGGCAGCATCGTCGGGGTAGACTCCTGTCAAATTTGAAGCAGCAAGTCTGGAAGTCATCTCAGACAGACAGAGACATACCATACACACATTGCTTTTTCCTCTTCTAATTAAGGCAAAAGGTATTAATCGACCGCTAGATGGTTTTCCTATTATTCTGCTCTTCTTTCCAGAATAATGAAGCTGACTGGTGTGAACTCTGCTGTGACTCAGTCAAAAAGGCTGAAGGTTTCACAAGTCCAGCAAAACACAAGCTCCATAACCAGCATAGCTTACCAATACACATCCCTCTCAGACTGTTTATACCCATTTTGGAAGCCAGTCCCAGGGTCTGTTGCATTTACGTATTTTGCTTCATAAAATAGTATTACACAACTCCCAAGAATAATCAGCATGAGTGATACAGGAGTGATTGATATATTTTAAGAAATGTGTCACCTACAAAGCTGAGCATAACTTCTATGCTATAGACTTGCAAACGTTAATAATCTTATTGCACAATGTTTTGTTTTTGTAGAAGCCAGTCTGTTATATAAACTTATTAACTACACACTTTTATGGGTGCTTTAGTGTTTTTGAAATGTAGACTACCAAATAAAAACAAATGAGTTCAGAGATTGTAGAGACTTGTATTATAACACTGAATTGGTTTCATTGATTGTATTATTTACTTTTGAGCTTTAACATAATTTTTGAATTAGGATTAAGTTATGTTAGATTCTTTCAGTTGAAGCTCTGACATGGTGGTCTATATTTCTTTGACTAAGTCATCTAAAAAGATTTTAAAAAAAGAGACTTGACAGTAATGACAGCACAGAAGCAAAAAAAATCAAGCAAGGTCTCCTCAGAGCTTGATATTATGAGGCCTATCAGAACAGTACTTCAGGCAGATGTAAATGTACAGGCAGAAGGTGCAAATGAGGCACATTCCCAAGGACTGAGCGGCCTTTCAGCAGAATGGAAAGGATCTGGTCCACTAAGAGACTAGAGCATGAAGGAATCAGGGGCTGTTACTACTCTCCTTTTAACTGAGTAGGTATGCAACCACATTTGCAAGGAACACAAAAGCAGTTCACTGCCCTGTGCCCCTTTTTCCTCCAGACACACAGGCATGCTATTACCTTGGATTAGCCCAGCGTTCACAAATAAATGCAGGATAAACCCAGAATCCAAAGCCATCAGCTCCTGCTTTCCTCCCTTCCTCTCCCATTCCCACAATGGATAAAGAAAGAAAAACAGCTACTGCACATGAAAAGGCCCTCTGAGTTCAAATGCAAAGTCGACGCCTACCTGATTTTGGAATTACAGGTCATTTCATTCTCAGGGTAGTGAATATCCACCGCGTCCTGAATGACTGTACCATACTCATACACTTTAATCTTCTTTGTCACCCCGGCGATGGCAAAGTAGTCACAGTCTCGGTCAAACTCGATACTGAGGAACAAAAGCAGAGGTTGAGAATCATGTAAACACAACACATGTACTTACCAGCAGGGTATTTTACCACCTAAACGCCTCAGTATAGCAGAGCTGACAACCACAACTTACATTTAGCAAATATCACCTTGTTCAGAGCACCTCGGTCAGGTTTGCCACATGCCAACAGTGTGAAGTTCTTGCTCTCAGCCACCACTTTCTAATCCCCTCCAAACACACCCACAATCTCTATTTATTGAAACAGCACTTTTTGTGGCTGCACAATCTCCTTCCAGCAGGCAGGATCTTTGTTCAGATGCTCTGGAGGTTTCCCAGTTCAACCACACCATCCACACGATGTGGTACCCAAATGTCAAAGCGGAGAGCTCCCCCTGGAGCTAAACTTTGCTATACATGTATGCAGCATATGCATGCATACATATGCAAACATACGCATGCTAAACATTCAGCTGCACAGTCTATGAGCAACACGCTATAGGATAATGCCCATTGATCTCTCTCCATCACACTGCTGCATCCCTCAGCTCCTACATACAGCAGCTTGGTGAACTCTTAAGTGTTAATGCAGGATAAACCAGTATTTGCAGAAAAGACCCTTCTAAATTCCCTGAGTAACAACAGAGGGTTGAAAAATACGTCATCAGTATTGTAAAACCAATGCATGCTACGATTTCACTTAGGGTTGCTTGTGAAAACAGAGGCACCTTCTTTCTTGAACTGCAGGGCAAGTTGGTAATAGATATCAATGAAGTTGGAAGTCAAAGCAGTCACCTTGTAACAAAGTTAAGCTGCAAATGAGAAAAGCCTGAGGTTGTACATGAAATACATCAGAGAAAGGCAGGCAGCAGATTATAAACAGCTAATGTCATTGCTAGCTTCGCAGCTTGGAAGGGCTTGAGAGAAATCTATTAGAGACGGAGCAGGCAGGGAAGCAAACCTGCTTCTCCAGAGCTCCTGCCTGCGACTTCTGCTGCTTTTGAGAGGTCTCTTTTGGGGTTCTTCTACTCAGTAATTCATTTACATCTCTGCTGCCCAATAATTTTCTTTCCAAGAAGCATTTGTGAACCAGGCAGCAAGTTCTGAATGGCAGCAGAGAAAACCAAGTTTTGACATTCATACAACCTGAAAAAAAAACTGAGAACAGGGGTATTTAAGGTACCTTTCTACAATTAGAAAGTTTTAAATCAATTACAAGAGGAGAGAGGGATCTTTAGGCTGCCCCCATAACTATCACAGCTAGAATCTTCTACCCCTCAACATAACTGTGAAGTTGAAGGTACTGCAGTGCTTTCAAGGGAAGATAAATTTAAATGCCAACAGACTTTTCAAGTCCTTATAAAGGAAATATCAAGTTATTTTTAAACTATGGAGAGAAAGGACGGTTGATATGCGGTCTGACAGTATAAAATAATTCAATAAACCACTGTGCAACGTGGTCTTTTAACTCAGGTGCCTAAAGTTCTTCAAAGCAGGGGCAGGAGATGGTCCCACTTGCAACTGCTTGCTTGCTAGAGGAGAAATGAGCCAGTTGGGTCAAGTCTGCAAAACTGCAAACCCCAAAAAGGTAAAGAAAAAGAACATGCTTATGGCTGGGTAATAAAGCAAGCAGGCATGCACCTACTTAAATAAAAATGCAGGGGGAAAGAAGTCATCTGAGCAGCCAGACAGCTCTCCCCTCGCCCCACATCTACCCTACTCTAATCATTTTTTATACAAACAGGACAAAAGCACCATTCAAGTCCTGTCTTGTCTTGTCAGCTTGCTCTATTCTACGGAAGAATTTTATAATCGAAAGCCTCTATAACAATACAATGGATTTACTTGCACCACAATCTTAATTGAACCGCTGTCTCAGCTCCTGCACACTGCCCTGTGGATTCAGGCAAAGCACAACTAAACTGATGGCAGCGATTCATCTATTTGGATTCAATTTATACCCTTAGCCTTCTCCTGCCGAAAGAAAAAAAAAAATAAATGTATTACAATGTCTGGTAAAAAGCCAAGTTATTAGAAGAGACTAGAACCTCTCTCACCTGGGGTGGGTTTGCTTCTCTAGCATTAATTCAATTTTTTTTTTTTAATAGAGACATGCTGTAGACATAACAAATGAGTATTTCAATATGTCTATAAAAGTTAACACACCATTAAAAAATTAATAAAAAGCATAAACCAATGAAATTGATTGTCGGACCTGTGACCTTCAAACAGCATCAAAGACACTGCAGGGAGAAAAAAAGATGCAGAAATAAGCCACCACCCGTACAGATGTGCATTGCTGGGACAGGCGGGCAAACCCAACACAGCGAGGCTGACGTGCACTTGCGCCTTGGCCTCCGTCATTTACGCACCGTCCTGGCACAATGAGTGTTCTCGCATTCTGCCAGCCAGCTTTTAGCAAGCAATATATGAAGAAAAATGTGAACAATCTAAGTAGCTAATCAAGTGGATTATTTACCATATAAAACTATTCCTAATATTTGCAAAGCTCTGCTTCCCTCGGACTAATTGGGATTAGGACAAGCAGCCCACTTGCATAGCAACAGTTATTTTTATGCTTTTTCTGACAAGTCTTCTAAATATGTTTAGTATTAAGCAAGGCTTATTTGCACTTAACTAGCTCAATGGTATTCCTGTCACTTACTGCTTGAAGTCTTTGTGCAAACGCAAGCACTTGCTTATGCACAAGCTTATCTATATGAAAATTTGCAAGAGAACTTAAGTTTTGTTTTGTCAAAAGACACAACAAGGCCAGTTCTGAAGAACAACAACATTATTTTCATTTTTTCAAGGAAGCACTGCAGGTAAATAATATTTAGATCATTTGAATATCCAGTGAAATTCCCTTTTGGACTAGCAGTGGTCCTTGCTCTTAGAAGACATGCATGTTAGAATTAGCAATTGCTCCTTTTTATTTTTTAACCTACTTTTAAACTCCACATTTGTGACCAAAGACCAGCTGAATTTTTATAAGGAACCTTCTGGGGACACAAAACCTCCTGGATATTTGAAAAAGATTTATAAATGTGCAACAGAATTTACTCAAAAATCAAATTGAAAGGAACTGATTGTTTTGTTCTAGGGAAAATAGAAAAGAGACATCTCCCATCCTCAAGTCACTGTTTTCTTTTTCCTAAAAAGTTAATGACCAACGTCCCATGGAAATACCACTAAGAGCTGCTAGAAAGTAAACGCATTCTCAAGGGTTTTGTTTTTTCTGCTGCTTATCTTTATTCTTCATCTGAGGGTTTTATTTTAATGCTAAAACCTGTGTCCTTGGAGAGCACTCACAACTAGCAAATGGAATTATGAAACAAATTGCTTCTGAAACATGTCTGGAAGCTTGGCTTGGTGTTGAGGGTAGACCAGTGGGGAAAGAGCAAAGAATGAGTAATTTACCAGTTTTGCCATTGTATAAAGCCTTGCTCCATTCGCATCCTGATGGTGCGTGCAGTTGCTCTCCACATCCCAGGAGGATGCACTGGAGTTAGGGGACGCATACGGATGGGCAACTAATCTGATTAAAGGAATGGAGCAGCTGCCTTCGCATCAGGGTGAGGAACCAGGCAACAGCAAGGCTGGTATCCAATGAGTCGCTCCACACTACAGCTAGGAAGCACTCATCAGAACATGATCATAGAATCATTTGGTTGGAAGAGACCCTTAAGATCATCGAGTCCAACCATTAACCTAAATCTAGAGATAAACCACATCTCTAAGAACCTCATCTATACGTCTTTTAAACACGTACAGGGATGGTGACTCCAGCACTGCCCTGGGCAGCCTGTTCCAATGCCCCACAGCCCCTTCTGGGAAGAAATTCTTCCCCAGATCCAACCCCAACCTCCCCTGGCGCAGCTTGAGGCCGTTTCCTCTGGTCCTGGCGCTTGTTCCTGGGGAGCAGAGCCCGACCCCCCCTGGCTCCAAGCTCCTTTCAGGCAGGTCAGAGATCAGAAGGTCTCCCCTCAGCTCCTGTTCTCCAGCTGAACCCCCAGCTCCCTCAGCCGCTCCCATCACCCTTGTGCTCCAGCCCCTCACCAGCTCCGTTCCCTCCTCTCAACTCGCTCCAGCTCCTCAAGGCCTTTCTTGTTGTGAGGGGCCCCAAACTGATTTGGGACAGATGAGGCCCTCCTTCACACTTTAAAAACCACACACACACACACTCCAGGTATTCGGTCCTGCCAGACAGGATGGTGGCAGAATGAACCCAACAACACTAATCCATGAACAACTGGTCCCTACCAGATATTAGCAGAAATAAATATGGCTATATCCTTGAGTATCTCCAAGGTAAGGACTGAGGATGCCAGGAGGCCACAAGAAGACCACTCTGCAGGCAGTGACCAGGTTGGCGAATGTGCCTTCTGCAGGAACAGTGTGGGGCTGGGTCCCCAACAAACCAGTCCCCGGGGCAGCTCACCCTCTGCTTGGGATTGCAGTTTGAAACACCCCGGGGGTCAGGCTGAAGGAACATCTACCCCTGCCAGTGTCCGTGGGACACGGGTACGTGCTAGAGCTGTTCCTTCAAATCAGGAGAAGGTGGCGGGTCACACCTATCTGCGTTTGTCTTTAACTGCATCACTAGTTACAATTAAAGGTCTGCAACTAATTGCTCCTCTCCCCTTTCCATACACACACAATTGTCACTATAACCATAAAAGCCTCAGCTCTGACTTGGTAACAAGATCCGTGACCGTAGGAGCTGCCACTTCCACAAAGTAGATGACTCAGTCCCTCTCATGGGAATATATATAGATATACATATATTTTCTTCCCTGAATATACCAAAGCTTTTCAACTCTACTTCTACCTAATATGGTGCTGTCTCTATTTCTGTATCTCTAAACCCACTCTTATCTTGCTATGGTCCCTATTTAACTGCAACACTGATTTGTTCTCAGTTATGGGGGACTTAATTGGTGGAAGGAGAGATGACAACAGCAGCTTTTGTTTTTCACTTACATTTCCTTAAAGTCTTTCCCACTCTGTGCTTCCACTCCCTGGCCTCTGAGGGATAATTCTGTCACCTTTAACAATCCCAAATCCCACACCTCATAGCCTGGTTGCCCATTTCCAACAGCCACTTTGAAGCGTTGAAGTCAAATATTAGAAATATAGGTTACAACCCAACATCATGACCACCCCTGCAGACTGTTCAGCACCTGGGAACAATACAGAAATTGGTATTAATATCACATACCTGAGAGGCTGTTTTTACAGCAGACTGATATTTTAAGGCAAAGTAATTAGTGTCACCAAGCATGCACTAGAATACTAATGCGTAGTTTTTTAAAACAAAGCTATATTCAGGCATAGGAAGCTGCTATTACAGCACTCAGATTTTGTGCTCCATCAGCTCAAAGTCTCAATTTTGTCACATATTAAAAATAAAAAAAAGGCTGCTGAGACAAAGCGCATGAAGTTTCAGTATCAAAAGACTGTTTTGCTAAAGCTTAGCAGCTGAAATAATATTTTTGTTTGGTTGGTTTTTTGGTTTTATTTTTTTAAATGAAGCAATATTCGCATTAATTACTCTTTACTCCGAAGCACCACCTAAATAAGGTTGCTGTTGCTATTTTAGCATCTTTAACTTGTGCCACAGGGACAATGCCAGACCACTGCTGGTTGAATACATTCCCCAAGTCAAACTCCCCTGCTGCAAAATGTTTTCCAAAATATAAACTGAGCAAGCACATCATGATCCCAGACAGGTTACTGCAATCTCTACTCAGGAAGGACCACTTAAAGAAAAACCTTTTGATTCTCTGGACTGCTACATGGATAAGTTAACTGTTTAAATGAGGCTCCACATAAATGCATTCTGTCAGAGAGAATGTGCCTTCCTCCCTAAGAACCACACAAATTTGGGTTAGACGTGACTCCCAGATTACCAGATAATTACCAGATTTGTCCGCTAATCAATGAAAAGTTTTCTTGGCTACTGTAATTATGACCTCTCAATGGATCAGATTCAAGTTTAATGGAAGTCTAATGAAAACTGTGGGACAGAGGAGCCCAAACTATCTCAGTTTGATCCCATTTCTTGGAGCTGGTTTGGGATATTCCAGCCCTGGGTTCAGCAGGACCAGCTGCTGTTAAACACACCTTGGGAACCCTCCCCTGCCACCACATCTCCTCCAGCCTTCAAACATCCAACAGCAATACACTCATAAGCAAGCCTCTATTTGAAGCGTAAAAATAAGACACTAGAAAGTCAGCCTTGTGTGTTGATTATTTTTTTTTTCCCTCCTCAAAGCTGCGAAACAGAGAGAAAAGGGTGTTATAACAGAGGAAGATGGTCCTCAGCTCCAGGCTCCCTTGGGAAGACATTGCACCAGTGATGCTGCAGTCACATCTCCAGCATCCTTCCTGCAGCCACAGCAGCCTGGAGGTTTATTTTGCTCCATTTGCCTTTCTAGGCATAAAAAGGTACCAAAGTTGACAAAGTAATGTTATTAGATCTAGTTCTAGGTCCACATCATGCTTACAAAAATCCTTTTAAGTGTAATGAAATGCCGTCAGTCCTAATAGAGACCACTTAGCAATACTTCCATTCCATAAGACTATTAAATCTGAATTGAGGGGGGGTTGGTGGGCTCAGTTCCATCTCACAGCTCTGAAATCAAAACCAACAGAGTTACTTTCATGCTTTTCATCACTAGATAAAACAGACATTTAAAAAAAAAATGAGAGAATATACTATGCTATGAGAGATTGTGTTTCCTGCAATAGCTCAACTGTCAGAACCAGGATTCCCTCTACTTTGAGGGGAAGCAAGGAGAAGTGACCCTGAACCCAATCTCCTCTAAATACAACCCAAAATCTCCCAGGAAGCCACAGCAGACTTCCAGCCTTGTCTGTAGGACTCTGTAGTTAGACATTTTTTTTTTTTAATACATGTATTCAGGAGAACCTAGCTTAATTAGCACTTAGCACTAATGATGAGAAAACCTATAGGGAACTACTGAATTTTGCAAGCAACTGAACATAAAGCTTATTGATAAAAAGCCACTTTACTGCAAGGCGATGCTCTTCTGCATGCGGAAGGTGATGACAATCCCAGGGTTTATATGCCAGATACAAAGAAACACAATGAGCCAAAGTCACTGCAAACTGCCACCATGCAAGTTAATGAGAATCAGTTTTTCTACAAATACCATTTAAAATAAGCTAGAGTAGGGAAACACATGAAAAATGCCAAGAGTTAGATGCAGAATTTTTCTTACGATGCTACGTAAAATTCAAGCCAAATTATTGGTCTGCCCGCTCTAATATTGCGGGTAACTTATCTACATTTGAAAAGCAGGATCTGCCATTTCTGCCAGCTGGGCTGATATACCGTAGGTTACAAACAGCTCTGACAGTAGTAGGAGCACAGCCTCAACCTTACAAAATACTGAAGTGGAAGAGGTTTTGTCTCCCAACATATTCGGCTGCCTTCTTTCTGCATTCGAGCCTAGGAAACATTTCCAGAAAGGAAGGTGACAACTGCTGCCTAAGCTATATATATGGAGCAGATTTGAAGGAGGAAACGCTGTTCCACACCGAGTTGCACTGTTTTATCTGGATTATGCCAGTAGGTAGGAAAAAAACTCATCTAGTTGGGATGGACATGGAAGTACCCTCTAAACAAGGCCATTCAAAAGCGTGCAAGCTTGTTTTCAAGCCACCACATTTATTACTACACCAACCGCTGGAGACAGTCACCTCTTCAGACACCGCAGCTCAATCCAACAGGCACCAGCCTACCAAAATATCAAGTCTACATGAGCCAAAAAAGAGCCTAAATCAACTGAAATAAAGTCTATATAAGCCAAAATACCAAGTCTATATGAGCTGTCTGGAAGAGCCAAAAAACAGCCTGGGGCAATTAACTCCGATGGTTCTGCTGCCTGTCGGTGATGGAAAGAGGTTAAAACGCAATTTGAAGCATTTCTCACCACACTGCTCCATCTGTTTCAGGAGACTGTTTTGATGCCATTTTGAATCTTTTTTTTTGGTTGGTATTTTGTATGCTATTCTTAAACAAGTCTTTAGAAAAATTAAAGGTACTTGCAAATACCCTTAATTTCACACAGTGTCATATAAACAAACTTGATCTGACTTCCACCTTTGTTTGTACAAATGTATACACACTTGCATATAATCCTGTAATAAATAAATAAATAAATAAGTAATAAATGTCACTTCATAAATTACTCTGCAAAACACCTATGCAGCATATAAATCCAATGCACCTTACAGTCTGTATTTATTAATACAGACAAAACTAATAATCATTAGCTCAAGCCTCTTCTCCAAACTGAGCTGCCCATAAGGTTGTGGTTTTTTTTTCAGAACTGTTTAAGCCCACACCATACCTCTTCGCATGCCTTAACACACCACCTTAATATGGGGTTTTTTTCCCCCCAACTATCCACAATTTAACAGACTAATTCCTCTAGTTAGCAAGAAAGGAACAAACAAGAAATCCAGATGCATACTACTGCTTTTCAGGTAGTGACCTCCTAGCAAAGCCAGGCATTTCCAACAAATATAGCACTGAAAGAACGCTGCAATAAACTACAGAAATTAGTATTATATTAATAGACACTTTGTTTCTTTGAGCTGACACAAAAATTCAGGGTATCAACACTCAACGTTGAAAGAAAGCTATAAAACTGGGGTGAATGAAGGAAAATCTGGCTTTGCCTTTTGCCAACACTGCCCACGTGGAAGTTCTGCGCAGAAGATGCTGCAAAACCGCAGTTTCCGCGGCTTGCGAGTGCAATCGCTGAGGCCAAGCCACAGCACTGCTGTCTGATGGGAACATCAGGAGGAACACAAGGGCACCCACCTGCCGCCTCCCAGAAAATATTTTTGTCCTGGTCCATCAAGAAGGGCTGGATGCACTGATGCAACGCGACTTCCACGTGCTACCAGCCTCCTGCCCTAAATATCAACCCCTCAAAGGACGTTCTTGACACTACAGCGCCCACTTTTAATTTCTGCCCTTTTATGAAGTGTCTACTTGAAAAAGCCCAGTCTCATTCTAACAAATACAATCCTGTTTAAATTAACCCCTATTTTTAAGTCTGGGAGCTCAAATTATGTAGGAATTGAATTTCACTTTGCACTATACGTGGCAAATGCATGTAAAGACGTTACTTCTCCTTAAAACCTAAAGCCAGAGGAAGATGCTCGGCAGAAAACTGGGGTCAGAACCTCAAGTTTCCAACAAACTGACTGCGTACCTTTATCACAAGACCACAGTCCCCAAGACTTGGAGGTCTCTGTTTCAATATCCTGCTCGCAGCTCTTTGGTCAGACCAGGTTGCTCAGGGCTTTCTCCAGCCAGATCTTGGACACCTCCAAGGATGGAGTTTGCGCAACCTCTTTGGGAAGCTTGTTCCAATGTTGGACCGTCCCACGCTGCAGCCACTGACCACTACATGATATTTGCCAAAAAATGGAAACTGCTTACATCAGCTGCACAAAGTTTCTTCAAGATATTAGAAAAAAAAAAAAAAGACAAACCATGAAGAACAATCATGTTTTCATATATTTGGTTTAAAAGCTGATTCCCAAATTGATCAAATACTCTTCAATAGTTTTAACAGACCATTCATAAAAATTCACCAAGTATGATATAAACTAAAGAGACTCAGATAATTATCTGCAGAGGAGACAGGTTTGACGTACTGAGAGCGCTTAATGGGAAAGAAAACTTCCTATTACCAAATGATCTGAAATTACTAGGAAAAAAAATGAGGTACCACTGGTGGCCATGCAACTTCCACTCATTAACTTCCCAATTTCAAATTATCTCAGTTTTACCCCTAAAAGTGAAAGCTTATGTTGGTAGAAGAACAGGCTTCTCTCTCTGCAGTGTCACCGCAGTCACCAGAAGGTTTCTTTTCTGGTCAAGACTGGAGCTACGAGCAGAAATGCTCTTTTCTGGTCTCAGAGTCCCTTTTGCTTCCAGCAGCCCATCCTGGGGACTCGTAGGGATATGTTACAGAGCTGAGAGCATCTCTGAACTCAGAGATCTGAACTGACATCTGTGTGACCCTTCTGCGGGGTACAAGTCACATTTAGCTCGTGCTCAATAGATCCAGACCACAATTACGTACTAGGAAATATATCAGTTCTGCACTCCAGAGAAAAATAAAAGAAAGCAAGGGAAAGGCTCTGTACTTTACTCAGCTCTAATTAAACAAAACCCCATTCCAGCCCCAGACAACCTCTGGTCTGTGGGCCAAAACCTCAGATGAAGTAAGATAAGAGAACCACAGGAGAAGCACAAATTTCAAGTAGGTTCAGAGTATTCAAGTTCCCTCAGCCACTCTGCAGTTCAAGTGTCTTTTTCCAAGAATTTCTCTCTTCCTTCCAGTTGCGGGAATAGTCTAAATACGACAGATCCATCCACAGTTTTGAGCTGACACTTGTAAATAAGAGTCCATTTAAAAAAAAATGACCGATCTAACAGACTGTAAGAAAAATTCAAACCTCCTCATTTCTCATCTTCTCAAGGAGCAGCATTGACTGTACTCTAAAACACAATCCTGTGAAGGATAAAACCACTTACATTTCTTTCATTTATCTTTACCACCAAGATAAAAGCATTGCTGGTCACAAACTTAATAAAATGGCTCATCTAATCCTAGCCAGCCCAGGGCATTAAAAAAAGAAAAGCTTGTTATGGTGGACTCAGAACTAAAAGGTACCTTGTTAAAGTCTGGATCTAAGAATTCATAGGGACAAGTAATTGTAATCCAAAGTAAAAAAGGGGAACAAAAAATAGAAGGATTCAATGAATACATGGAAAACACACTCCTAATGGATGCTTTTTGTTTTAAGGTCACCTTTGAAGAAAGGATTTCAGGCCATGTTACTGAAAGGGTCAACACAAACGAAAAATACCATCTTGAAACTGCCTTAATTGTACTGTTCGAATGCTAAGAGAAACCTCTTTATATCGTGTTCATTACTCAGAGCCAATGGAATAATGAACAAGCAGTGAAGGAAAAAAAAAGAGACCCCAAAGGTAAAATCAAGTTTTTCAACACTGAATATTCAACAGATGAGCTGAGTAAGGTTTCAGCAGCCAACAACAAGTTGTTTCCCTCTCTGTAGATAAATATAATTAGTCTTGACTATCTAAAACCCTTTGGATATCATTTTGCAACCTTTCAGAGAAACGGCAGGCAAACCCAGATGACAGAAACCCGCACCATTTGCCCCCAAACCTCAAGCCGTCTGGGACAAACACACGTTTCCACCAGAGCCACCCAGCACGGAAAACCAGCTTTCCGATAACCGCGTTTCAGACAGACATCTTGCTGTGGTCTGTTCCCCGGGTTTTTCCGTTCTTTTCTTTAAAAATATGAAAGACTGCCACATTATTCTCTGAAGGCCTCTGACAGCGCTAAAGCAATTTTCTACATAAATCATTGTAATGCTAACGCTGCAGTTTACAGGCTCATCTTTAAAAGAAAGCCTTTACTATTTACTGCCACAGCAAGCGGAGAGGAAAAAAAAAAGTTAAGCTCTGACGACTGCTCTGTCTGGGGGCATAATAAATGGAAAATTTATTCCTTGGCCCAGTTCTAACAAAACTTAATATACTTGTGAAAACCGTGTAAATACTTTGTACTCAAGAGAACCGAGGTATAAAAAAAAAAATGGCATATTGAGGTACATGTACATTCACATTATAAGCATGCTGAAAGTCCCCCAAATGTTAAAGCAAAACTGAGCGACTGGCAATTTCAAAGCCTGGAATGTGTTTTCACTGAACATCCTTTCTCTGTCGTTCCGTTTTTCTGGAAGCAAATAAGGGAAAAAAAGGACTGAGGGTTGTAAATTTTGCTTGTGAGAGTGTTTCTAAGCAAGGTAAGGAAGCTCTCCCTCCTGGGGCTCAGGAGGGTAGTGTTGCTGGTCCATTTCAGGTTTTTTCCAGCATGTTTATATACAGTATTTAATTACAACTTTCATCTTGCTACAGTAAACCCTGTTTTATTTCCCTTCTAAACAAACATCAAGGTTTCGCAGATAAGGAACATATTTCTATCTTTTTCCTTTGCCAACACAAAGTTAATACATCTTTAAAACCTCTTTATTTAAGCCAGCAGATCTTTCGGAGTCCAGTGTGTGAACTTCATGTAGGGTTAAAGCAAAGCAAATCAAACACTCCTGTATTCTGTAACAGCACTTTATTTTTTTTAAAACACAAACTAAACTACAAGGAAGTTTAACTTGTGGTCAATTCTACTTCTAGGTACACTGAAAATATCCCTTTATAATATTTTTCTACAAAAATTTTTGAGGATTCCTCACTTATTAACCGTATATTTGCTTTGTATTTAAATGCATTTGTGTCAACAGCAATGGCTAAACACAAAGACTTTTTGTCATTATTTTATCAGTTTCCTACTGCACGCCTAGGAACACCTTTAGAAATCAGTGCACTGCATGAAATAAACAATAAAACTTTTCACAGCATTTAGAAAACAAAAATAAGCTCTCAAAATGCCCCAATAATTAATCTGGCCCATTTACAGGTAGCTACAAGCTGCTCTTTTATTATCTGAAGCTGCCATCACCAAGACACACACCTTATTTAGCTTCCCAGGCTCTCTCTGAACTTGAGTCTGTTAATCTGGCTGAAGAGCAACGGTGAACACAGAAGTGTGCTGGCCAACACATATTACATGTAAACCCTCGATTAACAATTCAAGGTCTAAAAGGAACTGTTTGGATAGCCAGAAGGTAACAAGAGTTACCGCAGCCCTGCTTTACCAAGGCACCTAAGGGACACGCTCAGATGTGAAGTGTCTTACTCTGCCCACATACCGAAACTCCTAAAAATGTCTTAAATGCCTTGATAAACAAAAAGCATGAGCAGTGGAGAACACTGAGTTGGAAGCCAAGTTATTTTTCAGTTAAATGCATTTAATTACTGATTCTAGCACTGGCTTGGAGGGAGGCACCACAGTATCTTCATTTTAACACCACACATGCTTTTCAAACATATATTTCACCCAAGAATTATAATGCCTTCGAAACGAGAGTGAGATTTACTGCCTGCCCTTCCAGCATGTTCTAACCAAATACCACAAAAATGCTGCTATTGCAGAATGTCAAGGAGAAGAAAGGGCAAAGGAGCAAAATCCAAGTTGGTAGCTGAGGAAGTTTGTCTACGTTGCAGCGAGATTCCCATCTGAATTTCGCCGCAGCTTGTGTGAACCCAATCAGTGCAGGTTAAGTATACGTCAGATCAGTGAATATTGTGTTCTGACCTCCCTGGCTAAGTCGGACATTATACATTCCTGGTACATATTGCAGTAGTTAAGGAATCAACGTTGCTTTAAAAAAAGAATATGTATTCTATACTAAATGTGCCTCCATTTCTTCACATAGTACAAATTTTCTGGGGTCTTTCAACAAACATTCAAGTTTTTCTGTCCCTGTCCAAATGGTTCCTTCCCAAGGCATTAGATCAAGACTCAGAAAACCCAAGTTAAATTCATTATGTTGTTGTCATATTTCTTCCAAGACCTCAGGTGTGGCCACTTTGGATGTCCTGCTCCCCGTGTATAAAATAGAGATGACACTACTCTCCCTCAAAAGACTGCTGTGAACAAACACATTCCGATTTGCGAAACGTGCCTGCAAGAAGCTAATGGGCCCTGCATATGTGCCACGCACAAAAGATTTCCCAATTAACATGTTGCATCATTTTTTCCACCACCACCGCTCCAAACAAGCTACCACAGGCTAATTAAACCCCTCGGGGTATGCTTCCTCAGCTGCTGAAACCAGCTTAAGGTTAGAGCTGCTGGCAGGTCCCAGCCTTTCCTTATCCTATGTCCTCTCAAGTCTGATCCTCAGGGAGCCCAGGCCACGACCACCCCACACGGCAGGGGGTACAGAGCTGTCCTTGGCAAGAACAAAGCTGTGGAGTTGCCTTTACCACAACCACCCCCTCATTGTGTTTAGCACTGTAAACAGAGTTCCCAACGCTCAAGAGTTCAAGTAATCGCAGTTAAAAACGACTCGGCTATTTAACATTTGCCATTACATCTGGAGCCACCACCACAAATTCTTAAAATACCAACACTGAGCAAGATGAATGTTTCTTACAACGCTAGAAGTGCACCACTTACAACACAACTACACTAACACAAAGAGGACTGAGCCTACAAGCTTCAGGCTTTACCACAACAGCTCCAGATACTCACTGGCATCTCAGAGGTTCTGCATTCAGTCTTGACCAACACCAACAGGAATAAAAGGTACTACTGCGGTACTGGAGTGCCTTCACAGATCAGTGGTTATCACACATTCGCAAAACTATACTTGGGAAGCGACTGCAAAGTGTTATGTATGTACAGAGTATAACTTGTTTAATACGGGTTATTAACTCGGCCTCGGCAGCCTTTGTCAGCACGAGATGCGCTGTCGGAGCCGCACTACGTCTTACCTGGACACTATGCTGGAGCCGTTGTAGAGGTCGCTGGCGTAAGACAGCGTGGCCAGGGGTCGGACAGAATTGTAGCGCGTGAACTTGGACAGACACTCCTGAAACTCATCCAGCTGGCTTGTGGTCCTGCTGTCATCTAGGGAGAGGCAGCGAAAGAAACAGAAAGAAATAGAGCAAGATGAACGTGACAGCAAACAAAAACCAAGATGTATGTCTTCGCGTGACACTACCTACTCTTGTTATTTGGGAAGGATTCTTGGTCAAAACCGGGTTCTCTCTCACCTCTAGCTTTCCCTGAAGACAGTATGATTTTTCAGAGCACAAATTAAGTCTTTTCACTGCAATGCTGGGTGAACCTACTGTGCTGAGAATCTGCCTAGACATCCCAAATTACGGCTTTCCTGGTAGATAAGCTCATTTATTTTATTCATATTCAGAGCCCATGGGGTGTATAGATTATTAACAGAAAACCTTTAAGCATATCTAAATGCACTGTGAAGAACATGTCTAGTTTTCTACGGAGGTGAAAGTATATTCCTTTCCCTGTACTTCTGTTATAATATGCCTACATTTGGTGTCAACTACATTCAAAATACTTTTAGTAAAAAAATATTTGTTTTGTTACTCCAAAAGCAACAGAGCTAAGGGAGAGTTGTTTCAGGGCTAGAGAAGGAAGACAGGCATGAAACCAGAATACTCCCTGTACTACAAGTTTTGTAGAAATTATGACCTTCAGCAGACAAGATGAAATTGAGCCAACTTGAATAATGATGATAAATATTCTGTGGGAAATGGAATAGTTTACTACAAAAGTTAAAACTAAATTGCAGTGTAGATAGCTGAAAGCAATTCTCCGATTCCTCAGAAGCTCCAATTTTTCTTGGTATGAAGAGAATTGTATGTAAACCATTTAAAAATAATTTAGCTATTTCCTAAAAAGGGAAAAATTCCCAATTTACAGTGATGCTGCACAGGCAAGTCAGCTTTCCTAACACAATCGCGCATCTGCGGTCAAACATTATGTAGAACCTTCAGGCTGTGTAACAACCCCCAGAATTTGCAGCAATTCTCCCTTTCCTCCTCTAACACTCTCACATTCCCTTTGTCTTTTTGCACCAGTGCAATGTAAAGGAACTACTGCTCTCTCAGCACTAGCACACAGCACCTCGGTTTAAAGGTTGTCTGGTTTACAAATCCCATTATTGCCCACTTTGGCTCCTGTTAAACCTCAGCATCCACTGCAGCAGCAGAGAAACCACATGCACGACTCGCTCATGTGGCTGAGATCACAAATTCCACCGGCTAGTTAAGTTTTTCTTATCTGTTTCCTTATCAGCAGCATAAGGAAATGACAAAGCTCCGCTTATTAGAAAGCTTTGTAAATACTGGGGTAAGAAAAGGGAGAGATTGATCTATAAAAGCAGAATACAGCTGTGATTTCTTGGGGGAAAACACAGAGAGAATAATCACTTTCTGCACCCTGGTACTCCTTGTCATCAGAAATTATTATCTTGCTCTACACTTGTAAGGCCTTTGAAGTGTCCCTATATGCTATTTAATGTTTGATCGTATAAAGGAACAGTGAAGGCTAGTAATTAGCATGTTTAAGAGTACTAGCATATACATTACTCAAGTCAGATGGATCAAAAGGGGCAAAATGAACAAAGAACTGCTCCAAATTAAAATAATCAGCACCTGACCGCTACGGGAAACAGCTCAAGAAGCAGCATGTAAACATCAGACAGCGTTTATCAAAGACTGTTTCCTCCTTCGACACTTTGATAGGAACAAATAGCTGCTGCTTTTCCAATTCCCTCATTTGGAGATCAAGCACACAGTCCTCCTGTAATTTATTCTCTATCTGTGCCTGGAAAACTGAAAGTTATATCTCAAGACATTTTCTCCATCAAAATGCAAGACCATTTCATAATTACAGTTATTGTCTCCACTCCCTACTAGAACAGTCATAGGCACCTCTTGCAAAAAGCTGTAAATCCACATTAAATCCTATTTAAAATGTGTCAAAAAGCAGGAATGACCTGAGAAGAAAAATTAATCTAGTATCACAGGTTATCCCTTATTGAGGAAAAAACTTCCACTTGGCAAATCCTCCTGGTCTCAGTGCAGCTGACACATACAAATACAAAAAATAGTTTCACCACATTCATATTTATAGTTCCAATTATGAAGAAAGATGTCTCCTAGAAGGGAATGCTGGGAAGAATCCCATTTGTTATCCCTGGTTAATAAGTATTATTTTAACATAAACAAAGTTATGCATCACCAAGTTGGCACCGCGTGAAAACATCTCTGTGCAACTCGAAGTACCGTAGTCTGCAAAGCACTTGCCAGCACTACACAGGAAACCTCGCTAGTCACACATAAGCAGCTCCATCGATCTTCCAGCTCCTGAAGCACTCCATAACATGCTGCATTCCTTGCTAAAATTATTTTACTGTGCATGATGAGGTGCAAGTCAGTCGCTGCTCTGAAGCAGGTAGATGTAAACATACGTAAGAGTGAGCTCCCCTAAAATGTGCTGCAGTCCTTCAAGACAATTTTTTTAAAATGTAAGAAAAACACAGAAACAAAAAACAAACAAAAACGAGCTTCATTCTTATTTCTTTTAAAGTGGATAAAACTTAAATTCATGGAGAAAAAAAAAGCGTGGGTTTCTGCTCCATCTCCCTTGCTGATCTCTGTGTCCTGGGAGGTCAGTCCTTGCCTTCCAAGGCTGTAAGAAAAGCCATTCTGCCGCAGCAACCTCTGCCTGGTCCCCTCTCATCCCCGGGAGGTTTCTCCTGTCCCCTGAGGGCTGGCTGCTCCTTGCTGCAATCTGTCACTCTCCCTACCAGCTGCAGCTTGGTGCTGCAAATCTCTTGCCTGCCACAGCCACCGCCTGAAACTTTCTTCCCCAAACCAGTTTCTTCCCCAGAGGGGCCACAGATCAACGCTCCTCTCCCCCATGACATATTCATTTGACCCGTTCATTTCTTAAGAGAAGCTTGTCATGTAATTAGGAGCCATCCATCCACCAGGTAACAATTACTCTAGCTGCTGTCACACTGTTACTTAATTATGAATGAGGCAATCTAGGCAATTATGAAAACAGCTTCTAATTCTACAAAACAAGCCTTAAATCTAAGGTGTACCCCATGGGACAACTACGCTGCTGCACACTCAGCTTCTATACTCCAAGCCATTTGTTAACCAAGACTCAGTCCAGGCAACATAAAGAATAACCTCCAAGTGTCCTCTTTCATGCTAAATACAGGAGAATTTATCAATTTATGTTTATACCTCTGTAGTATTTCAACAGCAGTGTTTTTAACTACTGCGTTTATACCACATTTAGTAGAAAGACAACCCAATCACTGCTTTCAGACATTTGCGTCTTCAGAACAAGCATGGGTGAAATTGTTTATTGTGGGTTATGCCCTTCACAGTGCAGGAGTACAAATCAATAGATGGGACTCTCCAAAGCAACAGGATTAAATTTTCTAAATTTAGCGACTTCAAAGATTGGCCAAGAAAAGCAAAATAGGACGATATGAGTAACACACATAAATATGTATAGCAGCGTTCCCGTGCTGGGAAGAAGTGAAAGCTGCTCTCTCAAAAACAAGCCTGTTCTGAGGAACAGGCACTGTAAGAGGGAACTGATGTCAGGAGTTGGACACCGCACAAGAGGAACTCACCCGAGACACGAGTCATCCTGGTGGAAAAATAGCACTGCTCCAGGTCCTCAAAATGAGCCGTGAGCCGTTTGCGTCGCGAGGCCAGCGTGCTGTTATACCACGGCTGCTTTTTGGTCTGCATGGAGAAGAAAGAACACTTCAAGAAAGGGTAAAGCCAGGCCTGGGTTTTGGTTCAGTAGGTTTTACCCAATTATAAACAATGTATACATTACATACAGAGGGTCAGAAGCGTGAAATGACGATAAATGAAGATCTTGCCACTATCAACAGCTATTCTTAGGGTCCTATGTTGCATCCTTTAAGTTGACAAACAAGAAAAGGTGCTTTTAGACAGTTCTTGTTTCCTGAATCTTTGCAAATTTACTAATTCCAGCAGCCTCTCAGGCAGGACAGAAAGGAGCAAACCCTGGGGAGTCATATCTTGCATTCGCATAGAGAGACAGAGGCCAAGGATACTGAGCTTCCATCTTCACAAATCAAACAGACTGTACAACAAATAACTCAGAGATCCCTGGCAGACAGCTCATTAAAATATAAACACCTCCTTCTTTTTTTAAAGAGTTAGTTACTGAATTATTTCTTTTGAAGCAGCTCTCCATAAAGCTAAGCAAATAAGGGTAGAAGCAGAATACACCATCAAGTTCAAAGGTTAATTGAAAAGAAGTCAATGAAACAACATTAAAGCCATTTCCAAACCTACCCAATCAGTAATAGTGAGAGATATAGGAAAAGAATTGAAACTACATGAGCAAGTTCTCCTGAAGCAACAGAAAATACAGTACTTCTCATTTTAATCAGTAGTAAGGAAAAGGAACCAATTCCTCTACTATACAAGCAGCATGAAGAGCACCTTGCTTTAGTTGATATTTAAAGTCTCACCTATTGCATACTCAAAGAGGAAACTTCAGAAGATTTGGGAAGCACCAAGCCCCCCAAGGAACATCCCTTACCACGTAAAAGGTCCCTAATGCCACTCAATAACAAAACCCCCTCCACGTACAACTCCCCTCAGTCCACGCAGGAGAACAGGCTGCCCTCCTTACAGCCATCAAGCAAGACAACAAGAACAAAGTATAGAGCCCATTCAAATTCTCTTTATACCTCTATGAACAGTAATCTAATATTTTAGGGAAAAAGCAAGCCAACCTCCAGATGCCATTTCCCGCAAAAGCCCCTGGCTGTACACTGATGTCGTGACTCACACTCGCATGTTGACAGCGCCTACGGTCTATGCAGCTTGTTCCATCTCAAAAGCGACTTTAACCTCAAAATACAACTAGAACACTGAAAGTACTCCTTCGTCAACACCTTTCAACTACAATTTTCTAAAATTTCGCAGCTTTAAGAAATGCTTAACGGAACACTTTTAAAGCATCTCCCTATTAATTTTGTGCGCCAGGCTGCAAGGGCTCCAGCCTCTCTGAGCACATCAGGAGTGATGAGGGCTCAGGACTACTTCAAGCACTGAAGAGCAGTCACTTCAGTCTCAAGTTAAGATGAGCCGCCCACGACACGATGTGAGATATGACCCAAGTCCAAGCCTGATCTGCCAGAGGAACCCAAGTCCACATCAAGACTAAATCACTCACAGTAAGTATTTGCTGTCTGTGCGACACACCTCCTGGGTCTCCAGAGGAATTCTACCCCATAGCAGGTCTCGGGCTGGCACATGGTGACCCAGCTGTGCTGGGGAATCGATCTGCATTAACCCATCTTCATCAGATCCTCCCCAGCTAAGCATTTTAAACTGCTCATGTTTTACCAAAACATCTTTGGAGTTTCTATGAAGTCTCCTCTCTTGCTAAAGCAATGCTGGCAAATGGGAGTTAAAAAAACAACAGGGGAAAGGAGAGAAAACATATCCAAGCAATTTTTATTCAACTACTAAAACTACTATGGTTGTCCTACTTGAGGACATTAGTTAGGATAACTCTGTTATCAAGAGCGATTTTACTGTCTGAACTCCATTAGGTGCTCTGAATAGTCCTCTAACAACTGTGGAAAAGCTTCACGGCTACACAGAAGCTCCTTATTTCCAGCAGAGAAGTACTGCCACTAAATACTACCTGCAGAATTCCCCAGGGCCTATGTGACTTGGCCACCATTTACTTCTGAAGCTCGGCTTCTGGAAGAAAATTGTCCTGTAGCTTTGCAGTATATAATTTTTTCCCTAAGAACGTGTTCGTGAGTAATGCACAAAGTAATTATACTGAGAAAGAAAGCTATGCTCTCCATCCTGGCATAGCTTCTTCCTGCCAGCAGTGCCCAATCTATGATTTTTGCCACAACTGCCAATTGGAAAAAAAACACAATTGAATTTATATTCTTCAAACTCTTTTTATGGGAAAGTCTTGCTGAAATTAGACTACCTGTGAATGAAGTGTTTAACTTCAAGAGTTCTCTTTCAACTCTCCATCCAAACATATATTAAAGTTTAATTCAAAAATTTGCACTAGAGAGTACAGATCTCGCACTCTTGAGGACAAAAAAAGATTATTCTCACGCAAACAAAGCTGTCATACAGAATGACTAGAAAGTCTCAGTTGTTTGTTTTGTGCACTTACCAGCAGTACAGCTATGCTATTAATATTGCCTTTGAAATACAAAGAAAAGTACTGAGACAAGCGGTGTCAGTGCAGAACGAACACACTAAACCATATCAGAGTCCTGAACACAAGATCTCCAGCCACGTTTCCCTTGCGCTCTGAAGTGAGGTGGAGCTGCAACTCTTTATTCAAGCAAAAAATCTCCCAGACCACTGGAATGCCAAGCATTTTTCCACAAATCAACACAGGGAAATTTCTAATTACCAATTAGTTATACAGCGACAAACCCCACAACCTACATGCACACATATATGCACATCAGCCCAAAATTCAGGTGTTTTTTCTTTATATCAAGCTACCCCATCAAACAAGATCTAACAGCACTTCTACCTGTTAATTTCCCAGTTTGATCCAGTTGTGTGGTCCAGCACCACCAGAGAGCACCAAAAGCACGAGCTGGCATGTAACCAACAGTCTGTTTGCCCAAATGACAACTGTTTTAACCTTTCTGAAGCTGTGAGCTGGACATCAGTGTCATCTCCCCAGCCCAGCTGAATCACTCCGAGCTGCGAGACGATGGCCGTGCAGTTTGGCATTCAGGAGACCCTGCAGATCAGACAGTTTGGAAGCTCCCTGCCAAACAGCTTCACAGTACACGCAGCTTTTTACCCTCTGCGTGAATTTGTAATACAGTTTATAAGGCCCTAAATGAGGATGAACTGTAAAACAGCTGTGTGTTTCTTGTTTTGAAAGTGAAGGTTGACACGAAGCTCTTTAAGTCAATGCAAAGTGTCAGTGATTTACCTCCCTTCCGAAATGCTGCCTGCTTGGGAGAAGGGATGAGGAGTGAAAAAAAATCCCCAAATATGACTCTTCCAGAGAGGAGGGAATAAAGTCAGATGTCTAAATATATCACATTGTATTTCTTTGATGGCATGAGGGTGGACACTCGGTCATTCCCACAGCTGTAGTCTTGGCTCCAGTTTGCCCACACAACCAGCTAAAAGCATTTGCAAGACTGGAGTTGACTGGTACCCTGGAGATGGACAGAGTTGTACCCAATCTTTGTCCCACCTCCACGTTCACTCTCCCGTCCCCCCGTGCACAGACACGCGTATTTTCTTACCTGGGAACTGCCACTGAAGCCTGGAGGCTGGCTGTATTCCGTGGAGTCAATAATACTACTGCAAAACCAAAAGAAATAGTCTGCTTAAATCACTGTACAACCATCCTTCATTTTTAATCTGTTTGCTATTCCCCCCTTTGCATCCTGCAACATACTTGCCTTGGAAATCTATTTTACAGACAGGGAACGAGGTTATTTTTCATTTGGGATGGCTTTTTTTTTTTTATACAAGATTCTGCTAGAGTAGAATGCTGTCACACGCAATTACGTGTAGTGCAATCTAATAATTTCAAATTAGAATGCAAAAGCATATCTGTTGTATGAAATATGCAGGATAAGACATCCTGAAAATAACATGCCACCATTGGTTTTCAGTTCTTAAAAAAAAAAAAAGGAAGTTTAACGCCGTGGCATTTGAAACAGCACTGTGAGAAGCTAGAGAAATCAGGTTCAGACAGACACTATAGTATTCCAGACATCTCTGAAGACACACAAAACAGACACGAGTAATGAACTACAGAAATAAACTAAAAAAAAAATACCAACAGCCAAGATTACTACTATTAGAAAAACCTACACCATGTAGCTACATAGTATCTATAATGACACAACATATCTTAAATCACTGTTTTCAAAACATAGCATACATACACAAACTCATTTAAACAGATTTAACTTTCAAAACTACAAAAGGGGCTACTGATATAAGCAGAAAACAGCCGCGTCAGTATCTTTGTACACAAAATATTTAGCTCTCACAATAAGACACCAGAGCCAGATTAATGCACCCTTATCACTCAAATTTAAAATGCTTTTAGGACAAGTAAAGGTTAATACACAAGAACACCATTTTATTAATTACGGAGAACACATTACAAGCATCACCATGACTTGTTTTTAAAATTCTTTATAACTCGCTTCTGCTCGGGCAAAGAAGAAACTGTCAGGGTTTGTTATTCTCAGTCTTACTTGTGAGGTAACCTTAGATTTAAGCATTGCTTGGGAAAGCTGCAGGTTTCTTTATAAGCTTCCAAAACTCTGATATAGGTCTTGGTTTTGTAAAAGATGATTATACCTATTGATGTTTACATAACAGCTGCCAGAACTGACGTGCAGACTTGACATTTTTGGCCATAAAACAAGCGGTTTGGTTGAAACACTGGTCAAGGCACCTGTAAGTCTAGAAGGACAAAAGAACGATACTAGTGCTTAAATATTTCTCTGAATGTTTTAAAGCTCCCCTGGAGGTGGAAAGAAGTAGAAACTGAAGATGAGAGATGATTTTAAAGTCTCATTAGTGGTCAACTTGTAAGGTGAGATTGATTTGGCTTCTGTTACAGGCAAGACAAAAGCTGCAAACCAAGAAAATCTGAGGGATAAAAATCATTACTTGCTGCTAGCTATGGCAAGGGAGAAAACAGCAGAGCTGCTTCAGGCATGGTTGGGGACAATGAACTTTAAATTAGAACGCGGCTACATGAAATAATGAAACACGTACAGCAGATCCTGCCAGGAACAGCGTAAATAAGACACTCGGCTGGAGAGCGATGAAAAAGTACTCTGCTCCGAGACAGGTACAGTGGCAATTAACAGCAAAATACACAGACTTATAGCGTCTGGTCTCGTTTTGCTGCGGGTTGTCTAGTGATGTAAAGCCTTCAAGAGAGCGGACGTCATCTCCCTAACCAGAATACAAATTCCAAGTCATTTCTGTGCAGTGCCTGCAGCTGAGTTAACTGGCATCTGCTTGGATGGTTTTTTTCCTTTTAAAAACAGGAAGCAAATAATCAGAAAAATTAGAAAAGTTCCCTCCGAGTTCTTTCTAAAAAGCTGTAACATTAGGTTCAATTAGGAAACTCAGCTACACTAACATTTATTTAAAAACCTAGAACGACGACAGCAAAAAACCACAGCAACTTGCAAACTATAAATCCCATTTGTTATACCCTTATGGGAGTGGGAGGGGGTAATTAGAACAAATTGAGGGGAAGGAGATCAGGATTTCAATAACTAAATCAGAGTTACCAGGCAACTAATTTTTAGATCAGAATCTTCCCCCAGAAACTCCTATTAGGGCTAGTTCGCTATTGCTGTTACCGCCTGAATACACAGTCATGGACAAGTTGCTTATTTGTATCTCCTGTTTGCACCATTTACTGGTAGCAAAAATAGCACGCACGCCTGTTCAGAAAAACCAAACCCAGAACTATTTGTTCTTTCCCCGTATTCTTCCCCTCTTGTTCCCTATTAGTACACAAGCCCAGAGAGCTGCAGTGCTGTAAACAAGTGTTGTGCTATTACTCAATTTAATGTTTCATCATACCCTGTACAAGCGTAAGAGAAAACACGTGTTTCTTGAAGCCGAGAACGTATTGAGCACGATAGCCGTGCTTGTTTTGTTGCTAAAGAACTTATGAAGGAAGACGGGGGAGGCATAGTAATTTTACATTTTGAAGATGTTAAGAGCATGGGGAAAAAAGCCACAAACAATGAAAAGAAACAGAGAATTAACGAAGCAACCCTGGGATTTAGAGGAAGGAGATGAATAAGGGCAAGTCACTAGAGACCAGATAAAACCGAATGCCAAAGAACTCTATTTTCTCGAACTTTAAATTGAAAGGCCAAAGAGAATTTCTTCCTCTCAGCACGGGTCTATGATAACCTTGTACTATTTATAAGACACATTAGTAAAATTTGATACAATTATATTTCATTAGCAGGATGTTAAGCATAAGTTATATTCCAATTTAAATATACCCTTTTAATTCGCTGATAAGTTTAAAAGTCGCTGCAAGTTTAGTAACATTTTAACATGGAAGTGAAACCATCTCAAACCACATTTATATTTCATCCTTACTGGTCCATAGCATCTCTAAAACACACTTTGGATATTAAATATTTCAGTTAATATAGTGCTGAAAAAAAAAAAAAATCAGCATATTTTAATGCTCCTAGAGTTCTACAGCACTCTTTCCAAAGAGGAATCGGAGGTAGAGTTTTTAAGATACTTTCCAAAATTCACATTTAATGTTGAAAAGAAAGTGAATTTCAAGTGGTGGACCTTTCTGGAATCTGAGTTCTGGTAATTTAATCCAATTGAATTACTTGAATTATATAAAACTGCCAGGATAGGGCAGGGACAGAAGTTACAAGAGTCTGGCAACAATGGATGCCTGTTCAGACACTTCACTCAAGATAAACTTGGAATGCAGCATTATCATTGAAGAACAGAAATGGGATCTCTTCAAGCCAAGAGAAAAAGGCGACACCATATACCCTAGAAAACCCCTGAATATCCTATTATATCACACCCCTGGGCATGTTGTACCAAAGGAAAACTTTAAAAGTTAAAGACACAGCCCAGATGGAACCAGTCAAGCTAAGATTGGGCAAGAAAGAGACTCCATGGTCTAACCCATCACCATCTCCCAGCAGACTTCGGGGGACACGCATCAGCCCAAAGTCACTAAAATATTTTGAACGCTGTACCTTCAAAAGCAAGAACTGAGAATTATTGGCCCTACAACATAAACAGGCATAAAGGAATAATAAGAAATTCTCAGTAGACTAAAACCAGTGTATGTCTCACACGGCAGATTTCCCCCCCCCAACTCTCTCACCAACTCTTGGGCTTAAAATGTTATTCCAGCTTTCAGACCAAAAAGGTTCTTTGGGAGGTTGTTTGTTAGCTTGGCTCAAGTAACGCAGATACATTCCTAGTCGTAAATACAATCTTCTGTTAAAAAAAAGAAAGTTTTCTAGGCCTGAAGATGTACAACATGTAACAAATTCAGCCCAACCATCGCTCAATGTTTCCCCAAGCAGCAGTACCACAAAGCAAACTAAAAGCAATCTATTTAATAGCCAACAACCAGAAAACTAGTAGAACCCAACAAGAATCTCTTCAGCTTCACAAACCTGCTTCTTGGCAAAACAGCAATAACCCATGTCAAAAAACACACCTGCACCCCAAAAAAATTAAACAAGCAGTGAAGTGAATAACAAACACTGTTCCCATCCATCTTGGCCATATTCCTGTCCTCTCCCTCAGGGCCAGCCAAAGCTTCATGGAAATATAAGAGATTCTGGTCTCAGTGTCCAGGAATAGCCAATATTGCTGGGCTCCTTACTAGAGCATTAAATCTCTGTAGGGGAAGAAATCTGATCATTTTTTTTACTTGTGGGCTATTAGGTTTAGAGCTGCTAATTGCAGAAAAGGTACCAGCCCAGTTTTATAATAGAAGTAAACAATTTAGAGGACTCTACTATTAAGACGTAGGAGAGATGATCATTCAACGACGTAACTTGGCCCTGTGAAATCAGAGCTTTCTTACAACCAAAAAACAGGGCTATAAAGAAGCAGAACACTTCAAACTCTGGCACTTGCAACTTGGATATAAGCAGCATCTGGAATTTTATCATCAAGAAACCGGACTAGGCAATATTCCAGCCAAAAATCCACATTAAAAACATTATTGGAAAAGCATTTCATTAAATCAAAACAGACAGCAGATAAACAGAATCAATAGGCTGCAAATTTTAAATTTTGAACCCATACCGTTAGCCATTCACACTGAGTGGGGAAGCCAGAGGACACCGATATCATACAAAACCAAGACTTTTCATATGCCAAGCAGAACAGCATAATGTTTAGAAAAGGTAGCATGTATTTAACAGTAAGATTTTATACCACAGCAAAGGCTTATAGCTCAAGTTAAATAATCCACGCTAAATTTAAAACCATCAGCTTCCCGCAGCATCTGGTTTAGAGCAGACCGCTCATCCAACAGCAGACCCAGATGGCTTTTTCTTCACTGCTTTGTTCACATGAAGTTCGTACCAATCCAAAACAGAACAGGAAAATATTGCACGGTACTCAAAACCTAGTTTTGCTGGTGTTTTGGGCATGGCATGGACACAATTAGAAGGTACAGTGCAACATGTATGGCTTGAAATTCAAGTTCTGAGTTGCAAAGTGCGTACCTGTGTGAAGGTGAAGGAGCCTCGAACTGCGGCACCGTACTGTCCTCGCTGACCGGGGAGTACAAACCACTCATTTCCTGAAACAAAAAGCCACATTACAGCAAAGCTGACAAAACATGAACAGTCGGCACCTTCTCATATACAGTGTTCGCATAGTAATTTTATGTTTTTCCAAATACATAACCAATTGTATCTACGTATATTCAACTCTCACCTAGAAGTCTTCACTATACCTGAAGAAACATTGATTTTCTCATTTTTTTTTTTTCCAGTTATCATTCCAACTGGGTTTCTGAAATCCTACAACTGCAGTGCTTTTTGCCCCAAAAGAGACATCTCTGGAGTTTATACTCAAAAAAAAATTAATGGATTTGGTTAGCATCCAGTTGTCTCTAACTCCGCATCTCCTTTAAACAAGGCAGAACGAGCAAGCTGTAACTGCATTTTTGAGATACATACAAACTTTTATCTAATAGCCTTCACGACTGGAAAATAGTGCTGGATATGGGTCAAGGCAAGAACAGCCACAAGAAGAAAGGGCAAAGGTGGTACCATGCCCCAGACTTAAAAGAGGATCTATCAGTCTTCTGTGTGGCAAGTGCACAAGAGACAAAACCCTGCACACAAACCTGGCTTTGTCACCACCAGACTAAATCACTGCTATGTACCCAGTATGAGACTGCACCTTTCATCCCTTTTGAGAAATGGAAGCTACGCAGGACACCGCAGCTCATTAGTTAAGGGGGCAATAGGTTTCAGGACAACATTACTAGTGCTTTTCATATTCCCACTAGGTACCCGTTAGTTGTTAGGTAGAAAAGCAGGCTATTTGTGACAAGAGAAATCCCAGGCTTTAGAGGTCAGAACCAAGGTCACTGTCACACACCAGATACAAACCCCAGCTGCAGCCCACCAAAGTGACTGATTCAACAGCAGAAAAGCAGGTAGCCAGATATTCTCTGAGGGATGCCACAGCTTTGGGAATAACTTCTCCTAGATCTGAAGACCTGTCTTATCACTCTCAAGGAAACATGCTAAGGTATATTTATTTCCCAAGAGCCAAGAAACATTTAGGGAAATAGGTCTGAAAAATGCTGTTATCTACCAAGTTACGATTTGTGTAGCTATCAGCTGAAGGGAAGTTCCTGCAGTTGTCAGTTCTATTTATATTTGATAATTCATTAGCATGCATATGAAACAGAAGTGAAGAAATTTGAAAGGCTTTTGGGCAATGGCTGGGGGCTCCTGCTTACTGCTCGAGATGAGCAATAGATGCTGACCTGCAAACTGATTCTCAGGAAGCTTTAAGGAACACTATTTAGAGATATGGTGGCAGGAAGCATTCCCGAAACATCAGTTTCCTACTCCAAGATCAAATCACTAGAATGATTAGAGGAAAGGACCAAGGAGAAGCCTAAAAACGCAAGGACAGAAAGGATGAGCTGATGGGTTTACAAATACTTGGAGAGTAATTCTTAGAAATGTCGAGATCCCTGTCAGTAAGGAGTTAAATTAATTATAATCAGGCAGTAGCAGATTGCTTGTTTTGACATACAGCAGGAGCTGGTTCTGCTCCTACCCAGTCTCTGCATTACATCTCTCTTGTGCACCCCCATCACCTCCCCATTTTAAGAGTGGCATGCTACTAAGATTTAAACAACCTGGGCAAATAGCCAGAACACTGCAATGTACAAAAATCCTAAGTTATGATCAATACACTGACTGTTGATTCCCAGCAACTATTCTAAAATACTTATTACCCACACGAAGAAATGGAAAGACACAATTACAGAAGAGCCACATTTCAACGAAGCTCCCTCTTACCAACTTGCAGCTCACACGCATCAACTAAATGAACAAATTAAAGAAAGAGCATCATCTGTTCATTTTCCCATTACTGACTCAAATGCCATGAATTTAACACAGCAGCCCCACAAGGAATGCAGACAGCTTGATGAAAATGAAAAATTGCCAGAGTCAGAACAATGTCTGGGCACCTCACCTCTACTCGTTTAATATCTTCTTCCAGAACACTTAGCTCCTTCTGGATCTGCTCCAATTGCTGTGGATAAGAGAAGAGGAGAAGTCTAAATCAATCTGCACTGCAAGATAAATGTCAATCTTTTCAGAGAGGAACCTGAGCTATCTTAACTGCTACACAATTCAAAAGTCACTAGGCAGAAAGTTCATATGCATAGATTAACATAAGTGCACACGCAACTCACATTTAAGACAAAGATGCTATTGTGAAAACAGTGCAAAACAAGAGCACGAGGTACTTTGATATCAGAGACCAATATTATTCAAAGTAATACTATTATGCTCCTCTAATATCTTCCATGCAAGGTATCTATAACTGGTTTCCAAACACTGAACATCATTAGAAAAACAAACAAACCACCATGAAAGAGACAGTGATCGTTCCACCCTTCAACAAAACACAAAGTGTTTTTGCTAAAAAGTATCAAGAATATTTCTCTTGCTAGCAGTTAATGTGCCAATTACCAATTTAAAGTCATCGACAACATTTTAAGATTGGCCAAAACACCTCTTATGACCACGGAGAGATTTGCCCCGGCACCAAGCAAGTGCCACATGGCATTTCTTTCAAAGGTGTGACACTTACCTTGGATGACACCATTACCTACAGTCAATTTGAGGGCTGCTCCCAAAAGGGTCCACAGGGAACATCCCCTCTCATCAGCCAACATCCCCTTTCCCTTCTGTGTGTCACGTGTAGTATTTTTCAGGTTTTTGCAGTTACTTTTCAGTCAGTAACCTGGCTTCACTCATCTGTGAAGCCACATACTTGGTGATTGTTCACCCCTAAGGAAGAGCATTGCCGCTTTCCAGCTCTAATTCCCAGCAGCATTCAGCAGACGTGTCCCATCCAAACACATGCAAAGCTTACACCCAGCCTTGCAGGGCTCCAAACATACACTTCTCCAGGTGAAAGCTCCAAGTCCGGACCTAAGCAGACAAAACTCAGCTCTGATGCAAGTCTGGGTCACTAAGATGCACAATTCTAATGAATAAATTGAGACCTGGAAGCCCACCTGACCCTCCCCAATTCACAATAAAAGCCTACAGGCAATGAGCACTGTGGCATTTGACCTGAAGCTGTTACCAACTTGGCAAGTCCACCAAAAGCTTATTAAGCACAAGACATTCTCTAAAGGCCAGACGGATTTGTCTTTTTGAATTTACAAGGGAATATTGAATTGCCCAAATCCAAAGCTAGCCGGTACTGCAAGACGTATTACTCTTAGTGTGACACATTCCAAGAATATTTGGCAAGCTGCTCCCGAAGACTTATTCACTCGAGTGCTTAAGCTTCATCCTTTAAGTGGCAGAAAGTTTTGCTTAAACAAAACCACATTCACCACGTGCTCTGCAATAGATAATCCACCATTTAAATTTACCTTTCCAACACTAAAAAAATAAGCTTCTGTCCCTGAAGACAGACGAAAGGACTGCTGGGTCCACATCTATGTGTAACATGGCTCCTGCTTCTTTGGAATGAGATGACATTGTTTTTGCATCCTAATCTCTCTACTCTGAAGATTTCCATTTATACTTAATTTGAGTCGGAGACAACACAAGTTTAATGGTTTAAAACGAGACTGCCACAGATAATTTACAAACCACTACACCATAACAGATAATTCCATTTTCACTTGTGAAACCTACAGCAAGAATAGCAGGTGGTGCTATAGTTCCAAGATTAGTGGTGAAGTTAAGTGACATTTGCACAGCACCGGTCCTGCACGTACTCAGCTCTAGCAGACAAATACCATTAGTCCCCCACTTTCATAAATCCCATTTAAAAGGAAGTTACAAAAACACTTAGTTCTAAAATTACAGCAAGGATATCCGCTATTCTACAACATACTGGCTTACAGTCAAACTGGACAACTGAAACATAATTGACAGTTGTTGCCATCACATAAATAGGAGATCTTTTCTATAGGAACAAGAGCAGACACCTTCTTATTAGCCAACTTTTATTAACTACTACACAGAGCCAAAAGTACGAGCTCCGGGACTTCATTTACTAATTCTTCCTTCCATTTACACTAAGGCAAGCAATTTGAACCTACCATAAACTTGCCCAATAGTAGCAAGTCTAAAAACTAGGCAAGTGTGTTTCATGCTTATTTTAGGAAGCGTCTTCTCATACCATCAGCAAATGAATTATTAATGCCCACATTGAGATTTTTTGGTAGTCTGGCTCAAGCATTTCATGGTTTAGCTTTAATCCGTCAAAGACCTTATATCAGTTCACATTCATTCCAATTAAACTTTGAAAAATGAGACTACTGATTTATAATTGCCAGCCACTGAGGGACATTTAAGGAAAGTTAACTGAATTATGGTCCTTGCAGTATATCCAGATTTATGGGTCCTTAATTTGATTTTCACTACGTCGGGCACAGAGATCAAGCCAAGTCCTGTCCCAACGATGGGCAGAATCATACCTGTCAAACTTCAGATCAAGTCAGCAAAAACTCTTGGAAGTAACACTGAAACGTACACTAAAATAGAAGCAAATACTATAAACTCTCTTCTCAGACAGATGCTTTCCCAGAACTGAAATGGCCAAGTGGGCAAGGAGAAGGCTTCAACTCAATTTAAACTTCATCACTCCAGCTCCGCTGAGCGAACTACGATAAGTAGGTGTATAACATTCTGGTCCCACGTTTCACACACACGAAAGAAAAACAACAAGCTCAAAATACGCAGCATTCTTTATAATGTCTGGAAAAGGGATTTCAGACATTCAAGTCAAGCGCAGCTACCACAGGAGGAAACACGGACTCTCATATTGTTCTTTTTAGGTAACCTTTCAGATCTAAAGCCCTTTCACACCCACAAGGTAATACCCCCAGAACTCCCTAGTTTGAGTCTGAAGCTTAAACACAGAGTTCAAAGATAATTCTCAGCCCTGGACTATGTGGATGAAGGGAAATCCCCTGGTTAGAGTTGCTCAGAGACACCCTACCATGCTACTGAATTTTCACATAAGGGTGGAAATACTCATTTGAACTTAAATATTACTAAACGCCATGTCACAGTCAGTTTGATTTCAGCTGGCTATCTACTAATGAGGCTTCAACCTTGGGCATCCTGTTTTTCCTGGACCGAGGGCCCCCGGGAGGCAGTGACTTCATCCTTTGTGTTAGTACAGCACAGACAACCATCAGTCCTGACTTGGTCTCCTGGTCCACGTTCTAAATGTTTGCAAAAAGCTAAAAGCTCAGCAGAGCCTCCCAGTGACACAGAGACAGCCTAAAAAGAAACAGCCTAGAAAAATGCATGAGGGAAAGAATCATGTACCCGTGACCAACTGCCTTTCCAATTCCAGATAAAGCACAAGCAAAGAACAGCAGAAGTTATTTTCTACAGAAACGCTGTGAAGTCACCAACACTATTCCACCAACTGGCTTTAACAGAGCATCTGGATTCACACTTTTCAAAAGCTCACAAGTCCACATTGTGTTCAGTCACACACCTTCAAGGTTCTGATCCCAAAACCCTCAAGCATTCATCACAATATACACCATAGATCAAGACAAACAGATGAGACTTTTACCAAAGGGAGCATTTTTTTCCCCTAGACACACACAGCCATTGCACCAACCAGCACGGGGTAAAAAGTATCATCTGTCCAGCTGAGGAGGATAAATTAGGGAGTCTCTGTAGATAATTCCCTCATCCTACCCCACAACTTCATCCATCCAACACAATTTTTCCCACTTCTTGTTCTTCCATCAACTACTGCTCTAGCAAACTTGAGTGTAACCTTACATATCAATAGCTGAACCTCTCCTAAAGGTACCCAGTGAAACTAATGTCTTCCCAGAGAACTCAATACCTCAATCACAACTCTACAGCAAGGAAGATCCGTTTCTCTCTCTAGAAACCAGTTTTATTAGGTTGGCGCAAAAGTAATTGCGGTTTCAGACCGTGAATTTTAAATCATAACTAGGCTCAAACACATCTTTATTAATCAAAATAGGAACTGCTACAGTCAACACGTTTTTGCAAACGAGAAATGTTTGTTTATTCCTGTAGCGTAAAAATCCCTGCTTCAGGATTCGACAACCTCTTGGAAAGCGTTTTGTGCATCCTGCTGGTTGTGGAAGCGTTTTCCCTGTAAAACATTGTTGAGATGCTTGAAGAGGTGGCAGCCGGTTGGTGAGAGGTCAGGTGAACACAGTGGATGAGACAAAACTTCATAGCCCAATTCCTTCAACTTTTGAAGCATTGGTTGTGCGATGTGTGGTCGGGCGTTGTCATGGAAAAGAATCGGGCCCTTTCTGCTGACCGATGTCAGCTGCAGGTGTTGCAGTTTTCGGTGCATCTCACTGATTTGCTGAGCAGACTTCTCCGATGTAACGGTTTCACCGGGATTCAGAAAGCTGCGGTGGATTAGACCGGCACAGAGCACCGAACAGTGACCGTGACCTTTTCTCGGTGCAAGCTTGGCTTTGGGAAGTGCTTTGGAGGTTCTTGGTCCAACCACTGAGCTGGTCATTGCTCATTGTCATATCAATTCCACTTTTTGTTGCACGTCTCAATCCGATTGAGAAATTGTTCGCTGTTGTTGCATAGATGATGACACTTCAAAACGACAATTTTTTCGATTTTTGGTCAGTTCATGAGGCACCCACTTATCAAGCTCTTTCATCTTTCCAATTTGCTTCAAATGCCAAACGACTGTAGAACGGTCGATGTCAAGTTCTTCAGCAACTTCTCGTGTAGTTGTGAGAGGACCAGCTTTGATGATTGCTCTCAGCTGGTCATTGCCACCTTCTGTTGGCCACCACTGAGCTCCTCATCTTCAAGGCTCTCAAACCACCACCGCACTGCACATTCGTTAGCAGCTCCTGGGCCAAAGGTGTTGTTGATGTTGCAAGTTGTGCCCGCTGCTTTACGACCCACTTTGAACTTGAATAAGGAAATCGCTCTAATTTGCTTTTTGTCTAACATCATTTCCATAGTCTAAAATAAATATAAAATAAACAGCAAGTAGTAAGTCAGTAACAAAAAAAAGCAAGAAAAGCACATTGAAATTATGTATAACATAACCACATTTAAGAATGCATCCAATATCAAATGGCAGATTTCAAACATGCAAAAATTGCAATTACTTCTGCACCAACCTAATAATTCTTGTCTGTATCTGGGTTGTCCTTCCATTATTGCTTTGGATACAGAGTCTGTTATAACATACAGGGCAACTAGGGCAAGGAAGCCATATTCAGAGTTTAAAGAGAATCTAGTCTTTCAAATTAATTGCAAATGTCACTTATTTTGACATAACACTTCACTGTCACAAAGCCTTTGCACAAGTGGAATAAGGTACAAGGTTTGTTTCAGTATGAAGACAGGAACACCCGAGCCTGTGCAAGTTACTTCCATTGGGAAAATATGGCATCCAAGCCTTTTAGACACATGGGCAGTCCACCTATAACAAATTGATCTGCAGGAAATACTTCTTCCCTGATCAATACTTTCTCCAAATGGTAAATGTTTCCTCTTAGCTGGGGAAGAGCTAAAAGGTTTGAGAACAGCATCCTGGTTGAGCTGCTTAACACACAGAATTCCTAAGGGTAGGAAGAAGGAGATGCCTAGCTGATCAAAACCACATTTTATATCTTGAATTTTCCTGCCCCTCACTTAAATCCTCCTGCTTGGGTTGCAGGGGTGATGCTTTGAAGGCTTACTGATAAGGTCTGATAGAAAAGTGTCACAAGAGAAAGATATCCAGGGCAGGGAACAAAGCTGTCTAAACATGTAGATTAATCGCCTTAGTGTTTAATACATCACTATACCTGCTACTTCACTCCTAGTATGAGGTTGCCCCCTCTTTTTGGAAAGACCTCTCCACTGCAGTAATGAGACTCAGCTATTATACACTGATGCTTATATGATAATCTCTGGCTTGCTGCTCATACACTTGCTGCATCCTTGGCTTATCATCCCTGCAGTCAGAGCTCACGTCTCTCACTGAGTAGCTTAGAAATGCAAATAGATTTAAAATACCAGTTATTTAAGTGCAGCAGATAGGAAAGAGATTACTATAGCTATAAATTTACCTCGGGAGTCCTGGAACGTAATCAAGACTATATGACAACATAAGAGCATGACTGACTTCTAGTTCTGTCACCTCCTCTTGCTTACTCATTAGTTCATCCATGTGTGTATGCGCAGAACAGTAAGACTTGACAGGTGAAGTGATTAACACAAGGTAATGACATCCCTGGAGAATTCATGCTTATAATTCCCTGCAATTATCCCACAATAACTAATAACTCCTCGTATTTTCTGTATTTAACATGCTTGCAATATGCAGTAAGTGAAGACAGCCGGATAGATACGTGCATTCGAGGCTGAAAAGAATGATGATGATTCTAAAATGCCGAACAGGGCTCAGTGCCACAAACCTCAGACATTTCAGGATGACTTCTCTGTCCCTGGACATCCAACAGCTGAAAACAGCCCCCTTTCTTTAGTAGATATGAGAAAGGTCTTGTTTGTTAGATATGAGACTTAATATGACATTATTAAAAAGAAAAAGCCCACAAAATACAAAAATAAAGTGACAGCTGCCAAGAGAAGCATGAATGCATCTGGGGAATATCACCTGTATGTTGTAGAACTTGATTTGTGATACTAATCATTAAGCTCAGTATCCTCCTTCAGTAAGCAATGGTGCTGCTTTACAGAAATAACAAACATTCTCCACTAAGTAGCTGCGCTAACAATGTTTTAGGACAAATTATATATGATATATATATAGTGGTGTCTCGCTTCATTTGGTATCATTCAAATCCCTGATAAGACAGTACGCCTTTTCTTTTTTTTGAGTTACAAATGTAAAACCAGGGAGAACTTTTTGTATTAACTGATATCAGCTCTCTTGCTGAGTGTTCAAGATGAGAACATGTGATCATATAAAAGTAAACAAAGTTAAACTTGCACAAATACTTACGCAACACAGCTAAGCTAATGGTATCAAAACTCTGGCATGAAAATATGAATTAAAAAAAAAAAATCACAGGTTGTTGCATTTGGTTTCCTTCAAAAAAAAGAATAAAAACCCAAAGTTAAGTATTTCATTATTAAATGTGACCTTCCAGACTCCTTGAATCTTTGATTTCAACAAAACAGACTGCTGGATCAAAATCAAAAATTGTGCATTACATTAACTGTCCATACATATGGAAAGGCACACAGCCATGCTAAGTTTGCCTTGGAGACAACCAGCTATTGTGGATGATCAATACATTTCTCCCCACTAAAAGTATCTGGTATTTTGTTGAAAAAAATATTTTCACGCTTTAGCCATTTGTTTTCAATCTTCTTCAAAGTAAGATTTTTTTTTTTCTCCTATTACTATTGCAAAGGATTTGGGTTTTTTGTCATATTGCCATAGATTCAAAACAAAATATATAAACTTAAATGAAAAAGGACTTGCAAATACCTTTGTGCAAAAAACATGTAGTAGATTTCAGCTTGAAAGATCAATGTTTTGGAAAGTTATGAACAGATCAAACCAGGATTTTTAATAGAAACTTCTGCAGGTGCTGAACCTCACATTTATCTTCTAGAGAAATGATGAAAGCACAAGAAAGAGGCATTTGTCAAAATACTTGACTATAGCAATATTCTGAATTCTTAAGTATAAGGCTATAAAGATACAGCTTTCTTCCAGCTCTAAACCCCCTCCAGTAAGCTCAGAACTCATCATTTCATGAAGGCAGGAGAAAAAAAAACACAGCAAACTTATGAGTGAAGTAAGCAAGAAAAGTTACAGGTGGTTAACTATATACCCTGAACATGTTATAACATTATACAGGCACAAGAACTCTAAGGCAATATGTGTATTAACTAACAAAATACCTACTCTCCATGTAAGAACCGGAATCACGTAATAAATTAAACCTGTTAATAAAGTCATGTAATAATATTCAGAAGCATATTAGGAAACACGATTACCAGGCAATTTTACATTCCTTTAAACAATGAAAGATTTGAATCAGGCACTCTCAGCCACACACAAAAGCAGCTTTATTTTAATTTATTAAGAACTTTGCAGTTATGGCTTACTGAATGAAATTGCAATTGCCCTGCAGTCATGTTTACTAGAATCAGGTTTGGATTAGGAAAGGAAAAAGGGTAGTGTTCCTCTACATAATAAAGCCTGCTTGTTTGACTCATAGCCGTGGTCAACACATTGTAGAAATGTTCCAAGGTCCACACAGGTCCCTTGAATTCCATTCTTATTTTTAAACAGTCACCTATTAACAGCACCAAAAGAAATTATGGTAAACTTCAAAGCATCAACTGGCTTAATTTGCTTTATGGGTATAGCTCGATTGCTGAAGACAGATTCTGATATCTTTCTAAAACTATCCTGCTGACTGGTGTGTATTTTCCATGCTTCTAATGTTTCTTACCTTTATCAAGCAAAAAGAAAGATTGCTGGCAGCAAGGCTGACAAGGCCTTGTTTCCCTCAAAATAAATGACAAGGCCAGGCACTAACCACTATGGCAAGGACAGAACTGACAGGCCTGCACAAAACTCTTTGGAGATGTGACAGTTGGCATTTTGTGTTGGAATATAAAGGGGGTAAGAAATAACATCAGAGGAAGTCCTGGCAACAGAGGGAATGCATAAGCCGGGACATAGAAGATAAGCTAAGTGTCCCAAGAGGCTTCATGATGCTGCCAATGCTATATTCAGAGGATCTGCAGCCAAAATTAAGTTTCTTTAGCTTCAAAAGAGAGATGCCACCCTTGGACATTACTAGTAAAGCAAAGGGCAGATGTAGATGAGATGGGAAAGGTTTCCCAGGTGCTGAAAGTCATAGTCAGAGATGGAACACAGTGCTACAGTATGTTATAAACCAGAAGCTATGCAATTTCCCTTCCTTCCATCCTTCCCACTCAACACATGCGAACTAAAGTAGGTATCAACAGCCCCTCCTCCTGAGAGTTGTTCTAACTCAGTTTCACCCAGGGGAGGAGAAAGCAAAATCATCATTGACTTTATGGTACTGTCCCAAAGAAAATGAAAGTAGATATTCTAAAGATCTGAGAGGTGCTTATGAACTAAGCCACCACAAAATAACTATAGCAGCATTCAAAAAATGAAAGCTAAGAGATAACTCGATGGTTTTGAGCAATACTTGTGTCTCTGTTGTTTAAACAAAAAAATAAAGAGTAATACATTCCTCCTTTTTTTTTTTTCCAACCCTGAAGGACCAAACAGGTAGTATGCTTCATACTAAACAGAATCAGAAATGGAAGCGTGCCATTTCGTCTTCACTGACATCTGATCTAAGATATTCTCTTACATACGTATTCTCTTACGTATTCTGCTAAGATCTAAGATATTCTTTTACATACATTTTCCTTTGACATTTAGGAATCCTAACCATTAGTATTTTCACCTCCTCTCACTGGACACTATGCCTAGTAGGTCTCACTCCGCAAACGTGGCTTTATCTTGGAGTCAGTTTTTCCCTTGGTTTGTTCCTTTTCGTCGTTGCTGTTGGTTGTGATCAGAAGGCCGTGGGTATCTGTTGGTGGACAGACTCTGAACAACTTGCTTTGAGATGGCTCCACAACCAGACCCTCAATCTATTCTGGAAAATGCTTATTACATCCATTGCCTTTACATGGTTCAGGTTACACCACTGGGTCTTATATTCTTCACCTCTTTCATTAAAAGCCACGATGCTCCAAAAAAGGTTGTCCTTTTGCTGTTTTCACAGTCATTTTTCTAGGTTTCTGGGATATTTCTACTACTAGGAGTTTTGCATTGTATTACATTATAAATGATAAGTCCCAAATCATTAAAGACTGTGTAGGTGATTATGGAAGCCACTTGAGACACTCATTTTCAGTCAGATATGGAAGGCGCATAGAATATTCGTTCTTTTATGACGCAGCATTAGTCACGGCATTTGATACACTAAAAGAAAAAAGTTCAGAGTGACAATTTCACTCCTTCCCCATCCTTCAGTATTCCCCATCACAGAAAAATCTCGTTTCAATAATTTGATGTAAATTTACAGTGGGGAATCTCTACCCTCAAGTTCCCCCTTCCCACATGCTTCACCAGCATGAGACAAAAAGGCAAGTGATTAAAAATTGAAGCTGTCACATGTAAAGAGATTAATTTTCCTTAAAACCCACATGTCCTCTGCCTGAGATTTCCCCAAGCACATCCTTGCCTTTTTCTTTGCAGAGACAATGCCAGGCTAATACATCACTTAAACAGAAATTTAAGCAGACATGAACTGGTAGAAAGCGGCAGACACCACCTCACCCATGGAAACACAAAGCAAGTTACCTCTCTTTTGTTTCTTCTTGCAACTTTGAGAAACTCCATAAGGATCTGCAGTTGGGCAGCATGGGACTCCTGTAACACAGTAAATAAGGAACATTCATTTAATACACAGAAATCCACACAACACAGGAACAGCTTTCACTGAGAGGTGAGGAAGAGAAAATAGCTTATTAAGGCTGTTTTAAGAATGGTAGTATGACTTAGCCTCACAGGTTTTAAGGTTTTGTTTGGCTCACGGCATTTTTTTTGCACGAAGGTAGAAAACCTTGTAACAGCTCTTGTTGGTGTGTTACTGAAGACTTATTAGTAAGTTGAAATGCTTGCCAGTGTTTTTGGCTACAGCATCTGAAATTGGTTTTGGAATACAGGTTCCTCACAGGCTCATCATCTACCCTGGAAGACCATTAGCATCCACTTCACATTTAACATACTAAAGCGTTAAGTATTTATAAGAAAACCACCTCACTCCAAAATTAACATTTGTGTTTAAAGAGATTACTGTTGAACATTCCTCAAGAGTGGAAGACAACAGTGAAGTCACTGATGAAGCTAAAACATCCTTTTCCTATCTTCCCATAACAGGTCATTTACCTCAACCATTGGCTTAATATTTTCACCCAAACTGGCCAAAATCTGACAGGGTAAAATAAGAGAAGCACAAGGCAAAAGAAAAATAAAAACTACATTCCAGCATTAATATAGCCCTAATTCTAACCCAGCATTGTGTCGCTTATTTTCATAACCTACCAAAATATTTACTATTAAAGGACTGTGAACATATACTCAAAGAGAAGCAGGACACAGGAGCATGCAGAATCCATGAAAGGCAGATGAGACAGGAAAAGTAAAGAGATTAGGATGCAAGACTACAACTTTTGTGAGATTATTTTATTCCTCCCCACCCTGTGGTGATAATGAAAGTGAAGCGAGTAAAACCAGAAAGGAAAAAGTTTAAAAACTGTTCTTTAAGTGTCAGGCGTGGTTTTGGTTTTCTGTTTGTTTCTTTGGGGTTTTTTTGTGTTTTGGTTTTTTTTGGTTGGTTGGTTGTGGTTTGTTTTTAAGGCTTAGTATCCTTAAAAGATATTTCTGCTCAGAAGCACCCATACACTCAGTCCTGTGCCTTCTTTTGTTTTAGATTGCTCAGAAATGACAAAAAAACCTTCAGAAAAAAAAGAGGTTTTACTCTTAAGTTAGAAACCATACTCCCATCGCATCTTCACTGAACCACAATAAAAAAAATTTATGTACAAGTCCCCACATGATACAGGAACATAACAGATTTGCTAGCGGTCAGTAAACATATTTTTGGGTTACTTTCCTTCCACCAGAACCAGAAGTTCTGTAAATACTGATTCTGCGAGAGTGAATTAAGATAAGCCATTCCCAATACAACTTTTCCTCACCTGTTTTAAAGAACCAAAGTCCAACCTCCTACCCAAAGTTCACTAGGCTAAATTTTGGAATCCAGTTTGAGAAGATCTGGCTCTCCTAACTGGAAAATGGTCACTTGAGACCAACAGCATGGAATGGCCAAATACACGAGAACTATCCCAGACTAAATACATTTCAATTAAATCATAGAAACAGCTTGCTCCATATTGTATAAATACTCAAACCAGCCTGATAAGACATTTGAACTTCTATTTCAAGTATTAAATACTAAACAAAGGCTTCAGGCACGGCAGTCACTCGGGTTATATCAGTTCCAGTGAAAACTAAAAGATGGAATTTTTTTTCACATGTTCATTGAGTTTATTCCTTAACCTATATATTTTGGACTTCTTCCTGCTTATTACCAAGAAATATCTGATATTTACTTGTGCTATAATCAATTAGCAAACGTCTTCATATGCATTTCTCTGTTTTGCTAGCCAGTTTCTCTTATCCTTTTTCTTTTTCTCTGCTTGTTTATACAACCCTGCCAGCAGCAACACTACAAGCACATCATGGGCATCATAGTCAAAATGTTAGTTTGCTACAAAGGTCAGTGAGATGAACAACTTTTCAACACTAAAATGCAAGAGAAAATTCTCAGCAATTAATTCAGTAATCAAATCTTACTTCAAGAAGATAAAAGCATGAAAAAAATGCTGCTAACTTGTCAATGGTGTTCATTTAAATAAAATAAGAAAGTCCTTACTGCTTCCAACTGCTTCTTCTTTTGCACCAGCAGCTCCAGCATCAGGTTGACATTGGCCAAGTCAAGATTGTCTTGATCAGTTCCCAACAAATCTTGAATTATCTGCCACCTGTGGCCATTCTATAAAGAAAACAAGAGACATTGGAGAGAAAAGTGGGTTCAAGTCATCCAGAGCTACATCCAGCAACAAATTTTAAAAGCAACACTGCAATATTTCATCTCTTGGTAAAAATTTCAAAACAATTTCAGGGATCAAAATTCCCAGTTCTCCCACAAGTACAAGATATAAGTCTTTCATCCTGCTGTGTAACTGCTTATCTTATTTGGAAGATATTTGAGCTTTATGAGAGCATAGCTGGTGCTGCCATGAAGAGATTATTTCACAGCCACAATTTTATCTGATTTGTGCCCTAGTTTCTGAGAACATGTTTCTATGGGAAGAAAAAAAACATGTTTTCAAGCTGAGTTGGATTACATCTATCTGAAATACTGTTAAGTGGTGATAGCTCTTAATTTTTTTAACCAATAGGTAAAGCTCTCATGCTAAATTCAAATGGAAGAAGGTAGTATCAGCTTATCTTTTCTATTCTCACCTCCCACACTGCTCCTCTTAAGAGCATTTTCACAGGAAATGTGAGAGCAGGAGAGAAGATTGAGCTCAGCAGGATGATCTTCTCATTCAACCTGCTGGAGGTGAGGACTCCTCAGAGATCCAGCATACTACCATCCCTCCCTACAGACTGTTGGCTCTTCCCATTGCCAGGAAAGAGTAAAAAATCAATTAAATAATCTTTTAGCACAGGAAAACCCGAATAACAGGTTAATGGTAATATAGCCTTACACTACAAAGCCTCAAGAACCAACAGGAGCAGCTAAAAGGTCTTTAGACCTTCCAAAAAACAAAGCTGGATTTAAAAAATCCTGCCTTATAACAGCTATGACACTAGCTCAAGATATTTAAATTTCTTAGAACTAGAAATGCCATACAGTCTAAACCAGACATTTTCTAAGAGGAACTAGCCTGTTTGTATTGGTTAGCTTAAGAAAAATAAAAGATGTAACATCCATACACACAACTTTTTACACAACTCTACACAGAACATGTGGAAACTGCACAGGCAAAAACTCAATTTCAGTCTGAAACACCCACACACAAAAAAATACAATTTTAAAGTCAAAAAGATTTGACACAAACTTTAACACAGTAATGTACTAGTAAAGTGTACTACTGCTAAAGTACTCTGAAAGTTTCAATGATACCACAACATGATTTCTTAATGAGACAAATCCATGACCAAGAAACAGTGTGTTTGCTGCAACATGTGTTGAGCGACTTCTCTTAATAGCAGAAGTAATACCAGAGGAGAACAGGCACATTAAGAGGCCGGTACGACAGCAAAAGTTTCTCTTTTTAGAGAGGTCAGTATTTTTTATTTGCTGCCAAAAGGTAGACAACGCTGTGTTGGACATAAAGTCATGCTAGATGTCCACTCACTGGTTGTTATCTAACAACAGTGCATCTATGGGCAGAGTTTTGAAATGTGCACTGTAAGAAAGTAGAATCCATTTCCAAGGAGTTACTGCACGTGCCTTCAAGTCAACTGTGTGCATTTTAAACTAGGTATGGTATACGCATATTTTAAATTCAATATAAAAGCTTACTGTGAGTAAATCAATGAATCCTTAAAGCATGCTCTTTTTATAGCATACAACTGCTGAAAGCATTAGGGGCATTGCAGAAACCAAATTGGGCTTTTAAACTGACAAAAACGGGGTCCTTGATTTTTAATATTAGTTTGCAACCCTTATTTATGAATTACAGAAACCAAGGAAGCCAGACATAGCGAGACAAATACACAAGTTTCCTAGTTAATGTCATATAGTCTATTTGATCTTAACGTACAAGAGCATCCGCTGCTGCTGTACAGGGGTTTTAACGAACTGGGAACACAGATCACGCTCTGATTCTGTGACATTAAGTAAGCCTAGAAGATATCCAGGCAGTTTTCTCCGGGATCAGAGCCAGAACACCAGCACTCGGAACGCATCCTTCTCCCTCTTGTGGCTGGTATTAGCTTGCCTCCAATTTCCCTGCAGAACGCGGCTTCTCGCACATGACCAGACAAGCCCGTGGCACTTCTAATCATCCATTACTCTCACTGCAGCTGTAATTTCCAACACTGAATGAAAAATTATTACCTTTAAACAAGTGTGCTTCCGTGGGTAGTTTCCCAGGTTATATTCAATACATCGTATGACACTTAGCTACATTAACACAGCTTGCCTCTGCACATAGATTGCTGGCAGGAGGAACGAGAGTTAATATGGTTGAAGGGATCTAGTGCCACTGATACTGGTATTATTCCCACACAAAGCAAGTTAAAGCATCAGCTCAACAGTGTAATTTCTTCTAAATTAAGCCACATTATGACAAATGCTGTACAGAACCATCAAATAAATATAAAGTAAAAAAGTTGGAACATACGGTGCTACTCACTGAATGGTCCAGTTTGAGTCTTTTCTCCTCAGATCTTTGCTTCTGTTTAAGAATAAGTTCATTAACTAGAAACATAAATAAATAGAATGTCAGAGTTGGATTTAAAGTTCACAATAAAGTATGAAAAAGTCTACCTCAATATTTTTACTTTAGTTATAATTCCACAGTAAGTTTATCGGTAATTAAAACAGTAGCTGTCTCAATTTTTCTCTCACCAATTTATTCCCCTTTTTTGTGAAGTATATAAAAAAAAATTTTTAAAAAAATCAAATACAATGCCTACACATTCCCCAAATTGCTTCAGTTCCTTTTTCTAAGCACCCATGGTTCTTTGGCAAAGCTTTACAACTCCAAGGCGGAAGTATATAACAGAAGAGCATGAAGGAGATAAAATATTAACTAGTTTGCTACAGGCCAAAAACAAGCTCAGCAAATAGAAGAACTTTTTTCCTTTAATTACTATGTGCATTTTTAAAGGTATATTTTTGCTACTGTTTTATTTCACACCAATTTAGTGAATGGTGCAAAGAGGGGAAGATAACCTCAACCCTTTGCACACACATAAACAAGTTCTTCCCCCTCCTCAGGTGCGTTTTCCCTCCCAATACAGATGTGAAACCCCTGAACGTAGGTGTCTGACTTTGGCACAACATGCTTGGATCTAAGCCAGTATGCCCGTTCCTAAAGCATTCCTTGGCTACTGTGGCTTTTAATCTACTTATTATCAAATGGATACCCTAGCACATGAAATCAAGATTTGATTTAATTTTTGTATTTCATACTGCAATGTGCTTCCTTTGATATTTTCTCCCCATAACAAAGATTTAAACTCTATTTCCAGTTAGGAAGATTACCTTCCTCTGTTTAAGAAGAAATCAGTTAGGATTGCATATATGTATGCATACAAATATTTTTTTCTGTATGTGATTTACACACATCCATACATCACATGGACCTCACTGCAGCAGCCAAAATAGTGCAATACATAATTCAGCCTCCCCTCCTTCAGTGTCCTTGTTTTGTAAACAGGGCATGTTCTTGATTAGACAGACAACAGTGCAAGAAAATGCAAGTAAATAAAGAGATTCAAATGCCTAGCCACTAGAAAAACATCTTCATTTTGCTTTTCTTACTATGCAAGCAGCAGCAAGTCAGTCTCAGTGCTGTAACTCAGCATACAGAACTGCTGGAGGCAGTGGAGTATCAACAATTCATACTACTAACTACTTTTTATATAAAAGCCACAGTAGACCAAAGGGCTGATGTTTGGATTTTATTTTCAATATCCAGAAGCTGGTTATTTCTAGGCCAAATTTACAAGTGCCTGCCTTCCTTAACAACTAAGATGTTCCTCACTCAAGGAAGCCTAGAGCTTACCTAAGAAGTTGGGATAAAGATGATCTATGTTGTCCACAACGTAATTGCATTTGGGACATCTGTTATTGTCCTCCAAGCTCTGGTGAATACATTTATAGCTGTTTAAAAACAAAAGAAACAAAACAAGTGAGCAAACATGAAGGAACAAAATATAAACACAGGGTAAATAACATCAACCATTGATAACCTGTGTGTTGCCAGCTGCTTCATCAAAATCCTACGGCAGAGGCAAAATGTTCCAATATTAACTCAGAGAGCACGACAGCAGAGGGACGGCAAAGTTTCTTGACCAGAATTACCAAAGGTATTTAAGTACACAGAACATTTGACAACATTGCTCTGTTATTTCCGAATAAAGACATTGGAATGCCTCTTATCTCGGACTTCTTAAAAAAAGTTATGGATCACAGGGATAAAATTTGCTGCTTGAGGAAGTGCTTTAGGCTACTAAAGTATTACTTCTTGTAAAAGGTAGGCAATTTATTTCCAGTTAATAGACACCATAAGAATATAATGTACATGAGGCATTAAATCATCATGGTTCAACATTTATTCTGACCCCTACTTTAGAAGGGGAGCAGACAATTCCACACCTGCCCCTGGAGGCTTCTTGTATTCTCCACACTCCTCATGCCAGCCAGAGATAACACACTGAAAAACAAGTGGACTTTGGGCAAACTCAGTACAACAGAAACAAGTTTGAAGCACATTCTGTTTGAGAATTGCAATAGACAACGTGCAAACCATTTCAAACTGTATATGGTCTTGCAAAAGGCAAGAAGGACCTGCCAACACCAACACTGACTCGCGTGATTTCTACAGAGGCAGAACCCGCCGCTTTGGGTGGTCACAGACACCTTCCATTGTCAACAGAGGTAAGGCGACAAACTGTTCCGACTCTGGGCAACAGATGCTACCAGTGATTAAAGAGCATTTTATTTCTTTACAGAGGAAATACAGTAGCACAACTTTTTTTTTAAACACCAAGTTTTTATTTTAATCTGACTGGTACTCATTATTAAAAATTTCATTTCAACCTCTTTCTTCAGTGCAAGGACAGAAGAGTAACAAAAACTTGGAAGGAAAGGGATTTACAGTAACATCAGTCCACACACGCTCTAAGAGGTGGATATTTTGCACAATGCAAAAAGAAAAAACTTACCAGAAGCTGTGTCCACATTTCGTCATGTAGGCTTCTTCAATCATATCAAAACAGATCGGACTGAAAACAAAACAAAGGAAAAAAAATCAGATATGTATTATGTTACAAAAATGAAGGAAAGTATTATTAATTCCAAGCAGCCACCTAATCAAGCTTAGGTAATATTTTCTGTTTGTAAAACGAAAAGAGGACACAAAAGTGCAGCAGCAACCAGTCAGTATAAAGATCAAAAGGGCAATCAACAGTTCTTTGAACTCGGAAGTTTGCTACAATTAGAAACCAGGTAAGCATTCACTTTTGAAGCTTTCAATAGTTGCAAACCACCCAAACAAAGCCAGAGTACCTTCAACAACCAAGGCTGCAGAAGAACCTCTAAACCATCTGGTACTAGGTCTCAAAACAATATTCATGTAAAAAACAGGTTTTTTCACAGATAGAAGGTATTTATAAATGACACAAAAAATAGTTTATCGTTCCTTTTTTCAGCCAATAGCTATCTATAATTAAAAAAACACAACACAAAGAGGCAGAGCAGAACAGAAACAGTAATGATGTCATGAGAACAAGAATTAATAAGCAGCAGGAGGAGGAAGGTGCCAAGGAGGGCGTGTGCCTGCAGAACACTGTCAGGCTGCAGCTGTCAAGCATGGCATTAAAAAACCAAAGACAACAGGAGAAGTAGAATATGGGACTGTGGAAACAAGGCCTTTTGGTTTTTTTCCAAGACTTGTTCATGAGCAAAGCGCAGGCAGCTCTCCACGAGGGATCGCCAAGGACCAAGCAGGGAGCTGAAGGATGTGCAGGAACCTGAGCAAGAGACACGGGAATCCAGTGAGAGAGGTAGAGGAAGAAATCTGTCTCATCATTAAGTGGCTGTGACATGTTTGAAAGGAAAACGAAACACAAATGAAAGCAGGGGAGGGATATATCTTATTCCCAGTGACTCCTGGGGCTGCTGCCCCCGACACCTGGTAAGATATGCTGTCACATACATACTCTTCCTCAGGTCTTGGCCAGCTATCCAGTGAGATGCTGGGGACAGCAATGCCACAATTCTGCACATATTGCATGTACCAGCTGGGTCACAAGCTTCACCTGGCTTTCAAGCCCTTGCCGAGATCCAAATGCTCTCCTCTCACTCCACACCAATCTTAGTCCAGAGAGGTTTCCACCAGCACTTGTTTTCTTCAGGAACAGCTTCCTCCCACCTTCTGCCAACAAGGCAGTTCCCACAGAATGAGCTGTTAATAAACTGTTAACAACTTCTGAGAAGCACAAATATTTTTGAATCCAAGATCAAAAAAAAAAAAAACCAGATCGGACTGAAATAAGCAGCCAGGGGAGAGGAGCACCTCAATTTATCCCCTTGTTAGCACTCGACAGAAGTCATTCCCCCTTACTGCCATCCATTATAGAGGATACTAACATTTGTTGCCCCAATTAGGCATTTAAAAATAGCAAAGAGGAAACACCTCCTAAATAAACACTTATTTTTAAGCCCATCAAGGGGAAGCTGTGGCCCCTGTCAATGCAATCCCCCTCCAAATGACCAAACTGGAAAACACAGATGCATTGAAAGGGTTGTCCAATCTCACATACAAACCGGTGTGTCTTAAGTATTTTACCAAACCGTCTGTATAACCGCAATAAGGGCAAACTAATCAAACCAGAAAGCTACTCTCTGAATGAACTGAGTCACCAGTTCTGCTCCTCAAAAGAAGCCTCTGCATTAACAGACACCTTTTCCTCTTCCACCCTGGCAGACCTTTTCTGGACATTCATTTGTCTCGAGTAGCACCAACTTCAGAGGTTCAAATCACTATTTCCGAGTTTAAAGGGTTTTTTTTTTTTTTCAGTTTCAAGGCACTGTTTAGTCAGAATAAATTATGACCAAACTTAACCAACAATAGTGGATTAATAAAAGGAGAATTAGGCACCTTTGTACTCTACTAGCTGGCCTTTAAAAAAGAAAGTCAGAGACTTCTGGTTATATGAGTGCCTGAGGCTGGTTTCTTCCCACAGGTGATGAGCAGCTTAAATTCTTTGCCCTTCTTCTAGTCACACTGTCTAACATAGTCACACTCTCTGTATCATGCTAAAAACTGCTATTTCCCACAGGGCCAGATGTGTTTTTTTCCAGCACACTCCTAATGCCCTGCCTCTAAAAAGAGCAACAATGAACAAGGCTGTAAGGCTGCTCTGCCTCCAAGAGGACACCACAAATTAGAGCACAAATAGGAAGATCACCTCCTAACATGACACTCGCCCGAGACCACTGTTCCCAAACTTATTCTTCTTCATACCAGTTTGATTGCAGAAGTGACAGAGCCAAAATAGGTGAGAAAAAGCAATCAGAGCCAGCAAACGCAGCCATTCAGTGCCAGGGTCATCGTTAACAGAGCCTGAAGTTTCCATTAAGAACCGTTTTCCCCCCAAATGCTCACTGATTTACAAGTGGAAACAAGATTGATGTCTTTTAATACTGACCCAAGCCAAGCTGGCTGAAACACATGGAAGACGCTCTGCACCAGTCGTTTTAAGTTAATCTAACATAGAGGGAAGGTTAAGACAGGAGTGGAGGGATGGGAGCTTGAGATACACTACAGCTTGTAGCAAACACAAATTGAGAAGCACTGGTATGGTGAAATCAAGGCTTCTCTGCATGAGATAGCTCTTATTCTCCATTTGTCTTAAGTAGCAGAGCCAGGTAAAAAGGATGCATATTACTTCAGCAAGCCAAAAATGTCACTGTTCTTTATCAGATACTGATGCCTTATTTACTATACAGGGGTTTTTTTTGTCCAGCACTGCGAAGTCTTACCGTTCTTTCTCTATGAAGTATAACTCTAACAGTTTTTTAATCATTTCAACCAAGTTCACACCGCTAAGTTTTGCGAGCTGTTTTCAAGGCATCTCTCAAGAGCACTACTGTCACCCTGCTGCTACCCAAACACCTGGCTCAAGTGGTCACTGTAAAACTTAAATACATTTCAAATTTCCTTCTGCTCTGCAGCAAACAAGACCCATTATGATTTCTCCCTCCTATTCTGCACCTCTTTGGTCTAAGCAGAGAGCAGGACTTGTTGCAGGCTCTGTTCTTCGCACGGAAGGTGGCCAGGTTAAAGATCATTGCCATTACTATCTACTCAATAAGAAGCTCAAATAAAACAATGGATTATAAAACCATCATTGTACGGGGTACATAAACAGCTCGCTGTGTTTTTAGTTCATGACCTCCAGGGTTAATTCGCAGCATTGCTCACTGAAGAGGTTTGCCAGATTACAAGCACCTGAACAACTACACTCAGCCCACACCTGACATTAAGAGGTAACCAGCCACCTGAGGAAAAAAAAACATTTTTAAAAACCCATGAACCTGCAAGTCCACCATTAAACAAAGCACACAGCCCTTGAGTTTGCTGGGTATACCTCTCCAGGTCAGTATGCAACATCCCCTCTTCTCTATGCATTGAATTCTGCCTGAGCACTGGTACGAAGCAGCCTCTGGAGAGATAGCCTGACTCAGATGCCCTTCATGCAGGGAGCGTAGCAGATAGTCACTGGTTTTAAAGGGGTTTAGACAACCCCTAACTGGGAGGGCTAATGTAAGACCTGGAAAAACCATAACCAATTACACTGCTGGACAGGAGAAAATCATCTGATTAGAAGATTCCCCTTCAGATGCTCTACAGGCAAGTGGAAAGAGGCCTGCCTACACAAACAGCACGAACTACCTTTAAATTCTACATCCTGCACTAAGAGAAACAAAAAGTTTCCCCTTTCATGACAAAGTTGTCCAGTCAGTCAGACCTATTTGCTTTCCTGACTAGAGTTACACATTTCCCAGCAGAGGCTGATACACACTACAAATGGTACACACTTGCTAAACGCTTCACAACACAGACTAGCAAGCTATGCCAACGTTTACATTAAAGCCCAGGCCCCACGCTGCTGAGATAGCAATTCCAGAAGACAGGCAGGGACGTTGCACATATTAACACTATTTAGAGGATTTCCACTTGCACCTTGGTGTTTGAAACTCATCCAAACTTCTTTACTCTTTCCCACCTTCAGGCTGGTACAGGCAGAATCTACCACTGAGTTTATGCTGTAGGTAACAGTAACTCACAGCACATGCTCAGCAAAATTAGCAAATGTTCCCTGCAGCTGGCAGCATCTTGGAAGTGTCCTTATGGGGGGGAAAGGCATATGGAAAACTTCTGCTTCTCACACTGAGATATACAAAACTTGCTTAAATCAATTATTTAACCCCCCCTCACACACCCCTCTGTCTTCTTGGGCATTGCTCAAAATTCCAGAGTTGCCCAGTTGAGTTTATTTCTGTACTGCATAACTGTATTGCTAACTGAAAAAAACAAAGAGGAATACTATAATTTGAAGCTAGTGATAATAAGCAAGAACAAGCCCTACAGCCCACAGAAATACACAGCAGTTAAGAATCCAGGGAAGTTAACTATAACCACTGTCTGCTCTTAAAGCTTCTGACCTGCAGTTCAATATGCTCAATATCGCTCTCTTGTAAATGGTAAGAGGGGGATAAGAGAAGATATTTTGCCCTGATTACTACGCAGTGATTTTTTCCTCTCGCTTCATGCAGCCAGCAGCACTCCTTGATGAAAACAGCTAATTACATGTTCTCCTCAAAGCATACACAGTAGTTACCCTGCAGGAAAAAAAAACCCAAAAAAACCAAACCAAACAAAACAAAAAAAAACCCCCCACACAAAAAAACCCAAACACACACCCAAGAAACTCAGTTTTTTGAACTGTCTTTAAAATACTCAGCTGGCCTACAAACTTCTTACAAGTGTCATTTCCCTTCAAACACCCTAATTTCTATGACAGACAGCAAAACGGGAAATGACAGCTAACCAGGGATGGGGAGCGATGGTTGCAGACCACAACTGCCAGAGTACAACCGCAGAGGGAACAGAGGGGCTTAGGCATTTGCAATCAAGTTATCCCCCATCACCAACAGCAACCCACACCAAGTGCCCTTAAATCCACCTGATGCGGCCTAGAGCTTTCAGCCAGGGCAGGACATCAGCTGATTACCGCTGTGCCCTCATCCCAATTCTGCTACTGAGTAAACACTACTTACTGTAGCAAGCAGTAATTTTTATTATTACTTACAACAAGGAAGAAGTAGTTACTGTTTTCTCTGCCACTAACTTTTTAGCAGCTTCAGGTTCTCACTTTAGCGGCAAGGATATTTCCTATCTACTCTGCTAGACAGGTTACAGCTGTAAAATCAAGTCTACAGGTTTTTGAGACAACACCTGTCCTGGGGAGTTGCCAAACAACCAACCCTCACCTGTAAGTCACCGCTGTCAGATAAAGTAATCTTCCTTTCTTTTTTTTTTTTAAACTGTTTCCTTCCAATACATAACTTCGCTACAACTTGAGCTTCTCTCCAATATCTCCTCACTGCTTGTCTCTCAGGTGCTGATGCTTACCCCTGCTTTTTATTATCACATTTTAGTACATCCAACCAGCTATAAAAACCAAACCTAGTCCTTATGTTAGGAGGCTTGAAACCCATCAGCTATGGGGTCTCTCTGAAACTGTGAATTACCAACAAGTTCTCAAACCACACACAGCAGAGGGCCTTGGTCTACCACTTCTGCTGAAAGGCTATTTTCATCTACAAGCTGCAGCCGTGGCCAAACATTAGAAGGAAAGCACCTGAACAGCTTCAAGAAAAATCTTTATCCCACCACCGCCGAAACTTCCCACCCATCTGGTTTTAGGTGCCAGAGGGGCACAAACCTTACTGCTGTTTCAAACCAGCCAACCTTTCCCGGCATGGGAGGCAAACCCACGCCAGCTTTGCTGGATGGACCAACCACCACGAGACCCCCTCGGATCCCCACCCGCAGGGGCACAAAATCCTCTGCCGGCTGCTCTTCCAGGGGCTGGAGCGGGGCAGCGCAGGGGGTCCAGAGGAGACCAGAGCCCCCCGCTCCCTGCCCAGGCACACAGGACGCTTCCTTGCCATGTCAACACGTTATGAGGAAACACCTCCGGTCGCGGGTCCTTTCCGAGAAGTTGTGCTGCTCCGGCGCGTACCCAAGGAGGAACCTGCTGGGAATAACCTGATTCGGCTTAAAAACACAAGAGAGGGAGAAACCAACGCCGCTACACAGGGCCGAACAGCAAACAGACACAAGACGGGGCGAAAACGCCCCAAACCGTCACCCCCCAGACGCGCCCAAGCCTCTCAACCCCCGGCGAGCCCCCGCCGGTGTTCCGCACCCCGCGGGGGCCGCTATATCGCGACACGTATCGCGCTCACCAGACGAAGTCGTTGCTCTTGTCCTCGTAGGAGTTGATGAGCCCGTTGCAGAGCGGGGTGAACAGCGGCCTCTTCCTGCTGCCGCCGCCGCCGCCCGCGCCGCTGCCGCCGCCTCCCGCCGAGGAGCCGCCGCCGGGCCGCGCCGCCGCCGCCAGCCGGGCCAGCCCCGCTCCCGAGCCCGACACGGCGGCCGCCACCAGCACAGGCCGCGCCGCCGCCGCCGCCTGCGAAGAAGACGAGCCCGGCGCCATGGCGGCCGAAGAGGAAGAGGAGGAGGAGGAGGAGGCCGGGGTGGCGGCGGGCGGCGCGGCGGGGTGCGGCGGCGGGCGGCTGCCCGACATGCCGAGGCCGGGCCGGGCGGAGCGGGGGCCCCCGACGGCGGAGCGGCCTCAGCGCATCCCCGCGCGCGGCGCCGCGGGAACAATAAAGTTCGTTCAAGGGGGGGGGGGGGGGGGGGGGGAAAAAAAAAAAGGAAGGGGAAAAAAAAAAAAACAACACACCCGCCCGCGCGGCGCTTGTTCAAGCTTTATTGACAAGCGGACAGGCCGCCGCGCATGCGCGGGGCGGGGCCGGGCTCCCGCGGGGCGGGGCGGGGCGGGGCGGGGGGTCCCCGGAGGGAGCGATCGGTGAGCGGGGCCGCGGAGGGTCCCGTGGAGGGGCAGGGCTGGGCTGAGCTGGGCTGTGCTGAGCTGAGCTGAGCTGTGCCGTGCTGTGCTGAGCTGTGCCGTGCTGAGCTGTGCCGTGCTGAGCTGAGCTGTGCCGTGCTGTGCTGAGCTGTGCCGTGCTGAGCTGTGCCGTACTGAGCTGAGCTGTGCCGTGCTGTGCTGAGCTGTGCTGAGCTGTGCCGTGCTGTGCTGAGCTGTGCTGAGCTGAGCCGTGCTGTGCTGAGCCGTGCTGTGCTGAGCTGTGCCGTGCTGAGCTGAGCTGTGCTGTGCTGAGCTGAGCCGTGCTGTGCTGAGCTGAGCTGAGCCGTGCTGTGCTGAGCCGTGCTGAGCTGTGCTGAGCTGAGCTGAGCCGTGCTGTGCTGAGCCGTGCTGAGCCGTGCTGACCTGAGCCGAGCTGAGCTGTGCTGAGCTGAGCCGAGCTGAGCTGTGCTGAGCTGTGCCGTGCTGAGCTGTGCTGAGCTGTGCTGAGCTGTGCTGAGCTGAGCTGTGCTGAGCTGAGCCGAGCTGAGCTGTGCTGAGCTGTGCCGTGCTGAGCTGTGCTGAGCTGTGCTGAGCTGTGCTGAGCTGTGCCGTGCTGAGCTGTGCTGAGCTGTGCTGAGCTGAGCCGAGCTGAGCTGAGCTGTGCTGAGCTGAGCTGTGCTGAGCTGAGCCATGCTGAGCTGTGCTGAGCTGTGCCGAGCTGAGCTGTGCTGTGCTGAGCTGTGCCGTGCTGAGCTGAGCTGTGCCGAGCTGTGCCGTGCTGTGCTGTGCCGTGCCGAGCTGTGCCGTGCTGTGCCGAGCTGTGCCGTGCTGTGCCGAGCTGTGCTGAGCTGTGCCGTGCTGAGCTGAGCTGTGCTGAGCTGTGCTGTGCCGTGCTGTGCTGAGCTGAGCTGTGCTGTGCTTCACAGGGTGCTGTCAGCTGCAGCTATCACCTTGGATGAGATGCAAGCGATAGGACCTATGGAGAGGAAACGGCCTCAAGCTGCACCAGCGAGGTTTAGATTGGATCTTGGGAACAATTTCTTCCTGAAAAGAAGGATGTCGGGCATTGGAACAGGCTGCCCAGGGCAGTGGTGGTGTCACCATCCCTGGAAGGGTTGAACAGCTACGTAGATGAGGTTCTTAGGGACATGGGTTAGTGCCAGTGTTGGTTTAGTGATTGGACTTAATGATCTTAAAGGTCCCTTCCAACCAAAACGATTCTATGGCTCTATGTGTACCCCGAAGAGCAGCTCTGTTTTTGCCGGGCTTGAGCCAGCTCTCTGCTGCCCAAGGGAATCCCACTGGCCAGGCCCACGGGCTGTTCCCAGTTCCTTACAGTAGCCCATGGTTTTACAGAAGCAAGGACAGACTGCTTTCTGAATAAATTAACGGGTAAAGTGTTAATGAACGATGCCACAAATATGTTTTGGGTGTTAAGGGAGATGTTGCCCACAGACCCAGACTTTTGCAAGCCAAACGGAAGGGTTTGTGAGACACGGCACTTGCCAACTTCTCACCCTGGTCAGAAGTACTGCAGAGAGATACCTGGTGCTCGCTTTTGTTTCTCTTCCAACAACCTATAGAAACATATTGCCTGCTTTGCATTGAGTAACTATATTGTCTGCAGTCAGCTTTACCTGTCTAGGGTTAAAGAGGCAGCTGGAGAAACTCGAGGGCATTCCCTGAGGATGACAATCCTAAAACCGGGCATGGGAAAACACCCGAAGAGATCGGCTCTGCAGCACTCCTCCCAGTGCAGGCAGCACAGTGAGCCTTCGGTGGGCTGTAAAACCAGTATGAGAGCTGGTAAAACTGGTCTGAGAGGGGAAAAAAAAAAAAAAAAAAAAAAGGTGACTTCAGGTAGGCAGTGTTGGCCAGGAAACCTCTCTGGCATGCAGCAGGGTGGCAGGGACACCGGTTCACAAATGTGCCAAAGGGAACGCGGTGAAATGCAGCTCTTGATTTACTCCAGAGATGCTGCTGCGCGTGCAGAGCTGCGGAGTGCTCCTCCTGCCCTCACCTCCCAGCTGTGCTTGAATGCCAGTGCGTGTTCGCCTCTGTGTATTTAACCCTAATGTTCAAAATAAATCCCAAGACAGTCATCAAAACCCAAGCAGTCTCTCTGAGGAATGTTATTGTGGAAATCTGGATCGGTGCAACCCAGGAAATTCAAAGGCAGCTTTACTTTGAAATTCTGGTCAGTAGTCTCACCTTTGCAAGCTGACATCTGCCGTTTTAGTCGCTCCCATGATTTAACTTTTTTTGGCTGTTATTAAGATGTTTCTTTTTATAGTGTTGGTGTTCTTTTTGGTGGTTTGGTTTGTGGATTTTTAGTCATTGTGTGCTCCTGTTTTCAATAAGTAGCCTTTGGAGGGGCAGGTCTCTGGACTAACTCCGTAAAGATGTTGAAACACATCAATTTCCCTTTTTTTCAGTAGGAGAAAAAGAGAAGAGCCTAAATATCTTTCTTTGAGCCTGACCGTGGTATCTGTGTGCATCGTATTTCCTATCGCTAAGAGAAAGGAAAACTTCACTTCCTTGTCTTCTAGAGGGACCAAAAACTTTATGGATGAGTATCTGCAATGGACTTCTTCCTTTCCAAGGGAAGAACAAAGTAGTATTAAGCAGTAATATTGGCAGTAGCACTTCTGCATGCTTTATGCGTCCTGAAATACTGGCTGGTCCTTGGGAAGTCTTGCTATCCTTTGATGCCACTACTGGCTGTGCTCCGGGGAGGAAAAAATGACACAGGTAAAAGCTGGTAAAGATCAAATATATGCCCACTTATGCCTGTATGTAACTGGCCTTCCCAACAACACCTGTATCGATAGGCCGGGCAGTGAGTGTGGCACCCAGCAGCTCCAGCACCGAAAGACCAACCCCCTGAGCTTTAGGACATCTTTACAAGCTCCTGGAGGCCCTTGAAGTGAAGAACTGGCTCTGCAGACATTTCTTTCCTGGAGTTACCTCATGTTACCAGTTCCAAGCTCAATGTGTGCAGCCTAAAGGAAGATTGGGTGCTGCTGCCCAGAGATACCTTGCACGTTGTACTGGGGTAAAGTCTCCTGGTTTTAAAGGTTGCTGGAGCAGTGGTGCATCAGTTATCTTCCAGTCCCCATGAGCACAAAATGAGCTCTAAGAATTAATTTGCTGCTGTCCAAGTATCAACAACTCCATTATTAGACTTGGTGGCAGGGGTACAAGAGTGACACACGATAGATCAGCTCTGAGAGGTTTTTCTCTCTTAAAGGGGATATAATACTATGTCTCTCTGCCTTCGAAGGCATGTGGAGCACAGGAAGGCAAGCACTTCGTACCCAGCCGGTAACCACGACCTGTTCCTGACCGTCTGAAAACAAATCAGTTTCTCTGGGGTAAATCATCTCCAGCTATAGCCCTCAGCGATTACTTTGTACAGTGAAACTGGTATTCCTGAGAGATGTGCGTTTTGGGAGACCGTCTGTAGGAATCTGTTCTTTTCTGTATTTTCCAGCCTCTAAAGCTGCTCACTGACCAGGTCTGAAGCAGAGAAATACCAGTTCTGATCCTGCCCAAGCAGGGGTGATGCACTAATCCTGACGTTAAAGGAAGAAGCAGACAAGTACTGTCTATAGATGAATGAACCCTAATAGCAATATAGGTTCTGCTCTTCTGGGGACATAAATCCTCCTTATTATAAGCCCCGATTTTGTGACTTTTATGACTGCAGCTCCATTTACCTGTGCAACAGGCAGTTGCAGGTGTGATGCCCAGCAGAAGCAGAGCTGCGGAAATCATTAAGGACGCTCTGCACGGATCACCATGCAGGGAGGCTGTGACTTCTTCCACGCACAGCGACGCGTGGGCCAGATGTTTGGGGGAAATGACAGTCGCCTCCCGGGCTCTGCTCCCGACTGCTGGTGACTCATTAGCAAAATTACTTCTGCTTCTGTTTCTGAGCCCGTTGCCGCTACCTCATTTCCACTGGGTCCGTTAGTCTGTTCAGGAGCGCAGCAGCTCCTGCCAGGAACTGCCGCCCTGGCTTGGGAAATGCTGCTCCAGAGGTCATTAGAGAGCTTTATTAATAATCATTGCATTAACCTCCCAGCTAGCAAGTGACAGAAATGGCATTTCTCCCTTTTTATAGCTGAGAAAAACGAAGCATAGACAGATTCATCACCTGGTTACAGAGTCAATGGGAACTCTTAATGCTCTGTAAATCTGAAAATTAGGCTGTCAGCAGCTTCTCCTAAAGCCAACCTGCAGCAGAGCTCTCCAGGAGACCCAGTGCCTACCCATCAGGTAGACCCTCCCCTCTGTTAAATGGGAGAAACCTGGGCACGTGTCTCAGAATTTCAGTGCAGAGCTCCCAAGGAAAGGGCACAGTGCGCTTAATGACTGTGTTTTGGCAGAGGGGTAGGAACTAATTCCTCTTATAGCAACTTGGCTACATGTCTGGTCATCATCTGAAGCTTGCCTGTGAAAGAATATTTCATTCTTAAAACATACAGCTTACGTTAAAGCGGGCTGCTTGGGATATGAGTACAGCAGGAACTGTGGGGGACCTGCCTGGCTGGTTGATTTGTTCTTTTTAACTTCTTTTCTAGTTCAGTAGTGCAGAACCAAGTAGTGCTGGGGGGGCAGGATACTTAGCAACATTGGTTATAATTAGGATTATACACTGTTATTAAAAAAAAAAAGATATTTTTTCAATGCTTTATAACACACCTTTGCACTCCCAGACAGAATTAATTGTATGCGTCAGCCTCAGCCTTCCTCCAAGTTGCTGTAGAGATTTTGAGCAAAAGTGGTTTAACAGTTTTCAGACTTGTTAGTATTTTATTTTGCTGATCATTTACTGCTGTGTTTCAAAAGCACCGATCTTCTAAGGAAAAAAGAAAAAAGAGAAAATAAAAAGGAAAAAAAGGAAAAAAAGAAAAAACGAAAGCAGAAAAAAGAAAAATAGAAAAATAAAAGGTTATCTGGGAGATGTGTCATCTCTGTTCACTGCGAACTACATCATTCACACCTTCTGAAGAGGCATTTGACTTGATGGAACTAAAATGAGGTTAAAATCACTTGGTGATTCTTCTGTAATACTGAAATATTGTCTCCAAAGTTTCCAGGCGCTACAGAGGCACGAAGAGAAATGCACGTGCACCTGCCGTGTCAAAGTGTGCGGCCTGAAGCAAAGCTACAGAGGAGCCTGGCTTCATTTCTAACCTACACAAGCAGAAACACATCATTGACTGCTCAGAATTATGAAATTCCCTTTATAGGGGGGAAAAAAAAAAAAAAAAAGAGAAGAGATACCATCACGTTATTAAACACCACACTGTAATATATGTGCCTGGAGGCAGAGTGACAGTTCCCTTATGGCACGTCCTTTTGCTCTGAGTCTTGTATTAAGTGGGCTTTCTGGGCAAATACTAACTAAACCTCCCTCTCGGCTTAAGCAGGGCTAGTGCCGGTTTCTCTCTCACACCGGCTTGGCCCACCCTGGGTTTGTGCAGCCCCAGGTCCGTGTCTGGACCCTGCAGCTCTGCCAAAGGTGGTTCTCACTCAGCGGCAAGGCTCGGCCGTTCCTTACCCGCTGTGCCTGCTCCCGCCAACACCCCCAAATCTGGCCAAACTCGGCCCCTGCAACCGCTCCTGCTCTCAGCTAATACACCGTGCCTAAACACAATCATGCTCAAATTCATTCCTTGTGTAACCGCACTAATAATTTTAATAAAGATTAATTTGGCATCTCTGTCCAGGGTGATTTCTTTCCCACGAAACATGATCGACACTGATGTAGTTCGTGTGCCCTTAGAGCATGGAACGGGTCTATTTTGTGGCTTGCAAATATTTTTTTGAACATTAGCATGTGATGCTACCTCCTGTGAACTCTTCACTGCGTTCTGAATGGCAAAAGTCTTTGTCTTTAGTGTTGCCACCTGCCAGGATTGACTGTGTGGCTTCCAAGAGCTGATGTTTTCTTGCAGCCCCAGCTGCCTAGATCTGGTGTTTGCCTGAGCCATGCTGCTTTCTGGCGTTTCTAGGGAAGCGTGTGCCTGGCCCCCGTGCTTATAGGGGCAGAGCAGAAAAAGGAAGCTGTAAGATTTCAAAAAATCAGGATGTGAAACGCATATAGAGAAATCTATTTCAAATATCAGGATTTTCAAGCCTGTCCAGTGATGGTATTAGGGCTGACTGGCCTGAATATTTTCCAGTCTGGTTTCATTCATCAAGTTGCACCTGCTTTCATCCCTCCCTGCTCACGTGGCCAGGGAAATGCAGTGCGATGCTCAGGCTGGATGCCGGGGACCACGCATGAAATTCAGCACCTAAAGTCATCACTGCCCTTGGTCCTCACCCACTGATCTACACTCCCGACACCCTCATTTTTACCACCCCCTATACATTCCTTTTTCCCCACGTCCATCCCTGGAGTCCCCAGGTGCGTGTGTGTATCACTCCCTCCTAGGTTGTGCAGCCTCCATGCTCGTGTGGCCGCTTTTCTTTTCCTTCAATCTGAAACAGGGGAGAAAGATTGGCAGCTGTCAAATCCTGTATGTCTCCTCCCATGTGAACATGGAAGAAGCAATGTCCTTGCTTAGCACCTGCTTTGGGAGTGGATTCCTGTGACCGCCAAGCAGCCAGCAGCTCTGTCACTGTGGAGGTGACCCCCAGGGTAGAACCCTCAGCAGAGAAATAGGGGAGAGGCAGAAAAAAGGGGTTTGAGGAAGATTAAGCTCTGCCCACGCAGCATCATGCTGGCTGCCAGGACCCTGGGGCAGCAAAAAAGCCTTGATTGCCCTGAGCAGATTCACCTGGCACCTCCACCCACACACCCCCTGGCCATTGGCCCAGGAGCTGTATTTATGGTCAGGCCTGGGCTCCTTGCTTTTCTTGGGATGTGGTGCAATGGTTCCTTTCCTTAGTTCTGCCTGGATCATGTGCTATATGTACAGAATCATCACAGACCAGTTTGCATTGGAAGGGACCTCCAAAGCTCCCCCAGCTCCCCCCTGCCCTGAGCAGGGACATCTGCACCAGCTCCGGTTGCTCAGAGCCCCGTCCAGCCTGGCCTGGGATGTCTCCAGGGATGGGGCATCCACCACCTCTCCGGCCAAGCCTCCAGTCCTGCTTTATCTGCTGCTCCTTGATGGACCCAGGACCTTCTTCCTTTGCTGTGGTGATGGACCCTGTTACCAGTACCCAGCCCTGCCTGCTGTGTTGAGGTCCTGTGAGGCTGCACCCTTGGTAAGTGCCTGGCTATGCTGGGGTCCCCCTGCACGAGGCAGCTCTCTTCTCCCTGTCCCCAGCAAGTGCAGCTGTGGCTGTGCCCTCACTGCTTCCTCAGCCTGCTTTTTCTTTGTGAAGCTGGGCGGATGGCAGGTCATGGGGGTTAGTGCTGTTATAGTCCCACCAAAAGAGTCAGCTGCTGGATTTGGGTGAGCTGGTAGATGAATGGCGAAAACTGCTTGTTTCTCTTCGTGTTACTTGGTTTCTTTTTTAAGCTAGAGTTTTAAAAAAGCATTCTGTGGCCTTGCTACCCTCTTTGAGACGCTGTGGTGTCCCTGTGCTGCCTTGCTTTCCCTCTACCAGCCCCTGTCCTCCAAGCTTGGCTTGGATTAGGGCATCAGTCTCATAATCTGAAAGTTGTGAGTTTACTGGAGTGACCTGAGAGAAGGGAATGGAGCTGGGGAAGGGGCTGGAGCACAAGTGTGATGGGGAGCATCTGATGGACCTGGGGGTTCAGCTGGAGAACAGGAGCTGAGGGGAGACCTTCTGATCTTTGAACTGCCTGGAGGGAGCTTGGAGCATCGAGGGGGTTGGTCTCTTCTCCCAAGTAACAAGCAATAGGATGAGAGGAAATGGCTTCAAGTTGTGCCAGGGGAGGTTGAGGTTGGATCTTAGGAACAATTTCTTCCTGGAAAGGGCTGTTGGGCACTGGAACAGGCTGCCCAGGGCAGTGCTGGAGTCACCGTCCCTGGAGGGGTTGGACAGACAGAGATGAGGTTCTTAGGGACATGGGTTAGTGCCAGTTTTGGTTTAATGGTTGGACTCAATGGTATAAGGGTCTCTTCCAACTGAAAGGATTTTATGATTCTATGACATGGCCAAGGGGGTGCCTGGAGAAACTACCCTCACTGGGACAACCTTGAGCCCAGGAGCTAAGGATGCCTTCATGGCAGCAGCACTCCGAAATGCTTTATTAGCTTCAGGAGACTCAACTGGGGATGGGGAACCCACCCCAGGTCCCCAGGGGAGAGGATGTGTTTGGGAGAGACCTGTTTCTTCTCACTACCGGCGTTTACCATCAGAGGGCAAGCTCAGCCCAGGCGAGAATGTTCTGTACCCAGTTACTGCAGCTGCTGCTTCCCAGCCCTGCCAGGGCTGCTGCTGCCAGGTAATGACAAAAGGAAGGGAGGCCATTTACCGGCCCTCTCGCAGGGGACAGATCCAGCTTCTATCTCTGCCTGCTGCCAGGAAAGTCTCTGCTCCCCGGTTCCCCTGAGAGCAAATCTCGCTTTGCAGGAGCGCCGCAGCAAGTGGTGAGGATGATGCTGTGAGAGCCAAGTCAGATCAGCCTCATAGAGAAGAGATTCCCAGAAAGCAGCAGGTTTGCGCTTTAGCATCCCAAACACAATATAACCTTCCCCAGCCTTTCCTCCTCCAGCAGATATTGTATTTATGGCTGAGAACAGACTTTGAGCGGCACGTTTAAAAGCTTTGTTGGCTAGTGCCTGCTTTCTCTCCAGCATCTTGCTGCTCTCCAGAGCCACCAGTGAGTGTGGCTGCACAGCCTCAGCAAAACCAGTGGCATTAAGGTGACCTCTCTGGCAGTGGTGCCCTTCAAGTGCTTGAGATGCATCCTAGAGGAGCAAAGCAACCTGTTTATACTGCTGCAGCTCTGGCCTTTCCCAGGAGCCCTGTGTGCTGGCATGTGGTCCCCGCTGCCAGCCTGAGACCCTCTGCACTTCCCAGGGCATTTGGTGAGGATTTACATCTTGCCAGCTCCCCCCTTTGCCTCTTCCAATGAATCTCGAAGTTAATCCACACCCCCTTCGTTGCCCAGAGTCTCCCTTTAAAAAGCCTGACGCTGGAGAGCTTTTCAAAGGGGAATAATGAACCAGACGCTTTCCCGGTGTCTCTCTTTGTTTTTACAGCCGTGGGTCTCCCCTGAGGACAGAGGCCCCTTTGTACTACATGGGGTACCCCTTACAAAAGGGGGCTTGTGAACAGAGCATCCTCCCATAGGGTACCACATCAAAATGATTTTTTTTTTCCACCTGCCCTCCTAGGCAGAGGCAGTGTAAAAGCCCTTTCTGCGTGCAGGGGGACTGAGCCAATAGCTTTAACCTTGGAGATGTGTGATGCATGTATGTAGGATCACTTGGTACTGTCCTGCTGCCCACCCTCTGTGTAGCTGGAGGGTAAATGAAGGGTTAATCTGGTTGTCATCTTCTCCCCTGCTCAGTTGATATCTGGAGTGAAGCCACATTTCATTCTCTAGATGGCCAATAATTGAATAAACTCTGCATCTTGAGCGAATTTACAACCAAGACAGGAGCTCTCCCCACCAGAAGTCAATATGTTTTCTCTAGCAGAGATTTTTTTTTTTTGTCTGAAGTTAATGCTGCAACCGCCTCTTCCAGGGAATGAGGGCATGCTTGTGAGCTGTCGATTTTTTTTTTTTTTTTTTTTTGGTCTAATATGGGGCTTTCAATGTAGGTCTCTATGTGCATAAAGGAGATTCACAATTCTACTCCCTGCTAAAGGTGAACTCTAGGGCTACGGCCTTAAAACTGCTAAATCTGAAGTAACTTGCTGACAGTTTGGTGTTGTCCAGGATCCTTGCCCAGCTAACGCAGGGTAGGAAAGGCTGAGGGATGCACACGCTGCTCAGGTGCCTGACCCTGCTTAGATCACAGTGTGGATGGAAGACAGCAATATGATGTAGCTAATTAGCATCATCCTAATTAAATATTTGGTACTCCTTGTGTACCTTTGCGATGAATCACTCTTAGTTTCAGGTGGCAAATTCTCTCACTGTCACTTAATATATGGATACACTGTGGACCTAAAGAAAACAGTCTCCTGCAAAGTGGAGACTGATGATTTATTGAGCTGTTTAAAATATATTTGCTTTAGTCCTTTTGTGTATTCACTTTTCACAGATATTCAAGCAAATGCCATTGAGTCTGGGAACCGGCAGCTTTTTGGCAAGTGTTCATCTTGCAAATGGGGGCATTCACACCAGAAACCTGGTTCTAGGATTTCATAGCCATGCAGTGGGCAGGCAGAGATGTGCCATGCAATCTGTGCCCCTTCAGAAATACCTGGCACAGCTCATGTTTCAAACTTCACTGAGCAAAATAATTGCATGGAGCTGTTTACTGTCAATCTGCTGGCTGCATGTTATTAATAGGAGAGATGGAGTGAATAATTAGGCCTAATGACTAAATTAGAAAAAGTTGTCATCTATTCCTGAATAGTTTGCAGAGAGAGGCAGCGTTCAACAATTAAACTGATAGGCAAAAATGATTCATTTCTCTTTGCAAACATGCTCTATATTATGCCAATACATGAACACCCACACCTGGCCCAATATTGAAACTTCAGCTTCCTCCAGCCCCATTTTGGCACTCAAGCTGGTATGATGTGGTTGCCAGAGGTGCTGAGGGTCCCCTGCCCCACTGAGATTCCCTACCAGGCTTTGGAGCTGGGCATCTTTAAGCAGAGGCATTTCTTATGTCTAAATCATGGTCTGAGGATCATAGAATAGATTGGAAGGGGCCATTGAAGGTCATCTAGTCCAACCACCTTGCTGTGGGTTGGGACATGTTTCGTCAAATCAGGTTCCTCAAAGCCCCATACAACCTGATCTTGAATACTTCCAGTGATGGGACAACCACTGCTTCTCTGGGCAACCTCTTACACTGCCTCATCACCCTCTTCATAAGAAATGCCTTCCTTGTGTCTACCCTAGACCTCCTTACTTTTAGTTTATAGCTGTTACCCCTTGTGCTAGCACTACAGGCCCTTGTAAAAAGGATCTACTCGGAGCCTCCTCCAGGCTAAACAACCCCAACTCTTTCCGCCTTTCTTCAGAGGGGAGGTCTTCCAGCCCTTGGGTTGCTTTGGTGACCCTCTGGCATGTTGACGTCTGTCTAGTGTTGGGGACCCCAGAGGTGGATGCAGGACTTCAGGTGCGGTCTCAGGAGAGCAGAGTAGGGGATGAGCATCTCCTTCCATGACCTGCTGCTGATATCCCCAGGACACAACAGGCTTTCTAGGCTGCGAGTGCACATTGCTGGCTCATGTCCTATGTGTCACCAGTATCCCCAAGTCCTTCTCTACAGGTCTGCTCTCAGCCAGTTTGTCTGAGTTTGGGCTCCTGTTTTGGATGCTGACAATCAGTTGGTGGAGTTGGAAGAAACTTAATGTTTTTAGCTGCCTCAGAAATACTGAAAACTTACTGCGTGAGTAAGGAAGAACTAGCCAGCATGAGGAGATGAGTGCTGGGGCAGTTCCACCAAGAGCAGGACTGAGGAGCAGGTGCAGAAACAGGCTCCAAATACACCCCAAACTGCCAGAGAAGGAATAAACTGTCCCTTGAGGAAAAAAAAAAAGCAAGGAGTGATTGGTTTAAACTGCAGTAAAAGAGTTGGGAAGAACTGAGGAACCCTCTTTCTGCCAGGAAAAAAAAAAAAAATGAAGTGCTAGGAGATGTTGTGGGGAGCCCCTGCTGCTGGCAGGAGGATCCAGCCTTGTTGCTGAAGCAGCCAAATTTGGGAAATGCCAAATGAGATTTGTCCCCTGAACTGGGATGCCCTGCTGGTTCCTCTCCCACCACTACCTGAAGGTGTTTTGTCCTTGTGCAGCAGCCATGCAGGATAACGTGTGGAAGCAGACCCTGGAGAATGGGGTGTTCAGATAGTGGAGGAGACTTGCCAAGGTAAAGGTGGGCACCAAGGTGTAGGATCCACTTTAGGTAACTTCAGCCATCCAAAAGCTAGTTATTGCAGCAAAAGCTGTTGTCCAGGATGCCTTGATGATCGAAGCAACTGTCTGAGAGTGATTCATCCCATCTAAGCCAGTTGCCTCAAATACCTGGGATAAATCAACCCCTGGGCTGAACTCTTGCTCCTCTCTTCAGAGAGGGAGCCTGGATGATTTCTTACTTTGGACAACCAAACAAACCAGCCAACCTCACAGAAATCCAATGCGAGGTGAATTCAACCTGAGTGTTACAGGGATTTTACATGGAACGGCCCACGTGAGGTCAGGTACCCAGGGGTCTGCTGCACCTGTAAAAACCCTCTCTAGACTGTCCTGGGCTGACCGATGTCCATACACCAACCCTTGTGTATGCTTCTCCTCATCCACCCTCTGCCCACAAACCCATTTTTGTTGAGTCTGGTTCTCACGAAGGCTGGGGAACTGCTGGAAAATGTCATTCCACAGAAGTTCACTTCAAATGTTTAAATCCATTAGTTTTGAGGCAGGAATGGTACTTGGGGTGCTTGCTATCCCAAGAACTGTTTAGCCAACTAATCTTCTGGTGGGAAAGCCTGCCAGCACATTGAAGGCTGAGGGAATTCTGTGGAACAGGTTCAGAAAGTAAATGATTGATTCATCATCGTCAGTGGTGGAGAACTGATTCCAGGAATTATGTGTGTGCCAAGCTGAAGCCTGTTGAAGCCAGGGAAAAGGCACCCCTGAATTCGGGTCATCAGTCAGCGTAGGGAAACACATGGAGGCCTTGGTACAGGAAAGCTTAGCTTCCAGTGTGTGCTCAAGCCTAACTGACCTCCGTTAATTTAACGTCTGACGTTAAACATGAGGTCAAGATTTTGGATAAGGATGGTTTATGGCCTGGAGGCTTACGTGGATGAGAAGGTCAGACCAATGAGCCGGGATGTTTGATACTGAGGAATCTAATCAAGAAGCTCCTGCGTAAGCCACCATGTGAATCAGGGAATAATTTGGTATAACAGACACATCTGAGTAATTTGTGACCTACTAGCAGATGATTCATGCGGACAGGCAACATCCATCAGTGATGTTATTCCCTGCAGAGGTCTTCTAGGGAGGCTTACATGTCTGTGGGTTGCTCCACCTGGGGGATTCATCAAGGGAGAAGCTGGAAGCAGCTGGGATCATGGGGATACCCCAGCACATGTTTCATGGGTGCAGAACTGATCCTTCACCCATCAGCATCCCAAGAGCCATGGTACAATAGATGCTTTGGGCAAGGGGGGAACTTCAGGCTTTTCAAGCTGTCCTTGAGAAGAAAGGGATTGAGGTGAGGTGTGGGGGGCATTACTGTAGACTCTGTATCCCATCCCTGCTCTGCCACACACTTCCCATGTAACTGTGTTTAGACCTGCTTTATAACCTGCTTTCTTACCTGAAACATCAGTGCATGTCTCTGCTTTCAGTTCCCAATGTGGTTTGCAAGATCTGTCAACTATATTCTGGTGTTCACCAAGAGTCGTTATGAAGCAGTCAACACCCCAAATACAGAAAAAGGCTAGCTTGGAGTTCTGAAACTGGGAGTCAAACGATAAGACTCAAAATCTGGAGAAAGCCAAGCTTTGTCACTTCTGCTCATCACAAAACAACTAGTTTTCCAGGTACTAAGTACCTACCTCCAGTGACAGATTGCCATGGGATAAAATACCTGTCTCACGTCTCCAGCCCAGACACACACCAATGCTATAGCTGTATTGATGGTAGGGTTGTGGTTTAACGTGCTGTATCTGAGATATTACATCATGCAGGGAAACATTTGAGCCCAACACCATCAAATTCCTGTTTGACAATGGACTGCCAGTGCCTTTTGGGAGCTTCCTTTGGGTGCACCTTATCTCCCCTCATCTTCATGGACCAGGTGACTCCAGGCAGTGCTGGGTGCCCCAGAAGTCCATGTGCCCCCTGGGAGATGTGGTCCAGCTGTTCCACCTGGCTTGAAGACACGAAAGCGAGAGGGAGGCCCCAGGCTGTGCCTAGATGTGGTGGGAAATGAGTGTTGTGGGGTGACATGGCTGGGATGCACCCAGAGCACCAGCAGAGCAGAGAGGAACAAGGAGACCTTCCTGGGACCCCATCAGACCTGCACCAGCTCCAAATGCATGGGGAAATCTGCTCCAAAACAATCATCTGTGGGACTGGTGATCTGCCAGAAAGTCTTAAAAATAAAATAATTCCAAGTACAGCTGGAACCAGAATCTGTAAAGGATCAACAGGAAGAAAGAATATCTTCACTGTGTTTGCATGATCAGCATCAGGCCTGGACATGCTAAAGTAAGGAAAAAATAAATCTCTTTTTTTGGCTGTTTTTCCCCCCAAAGGTCTCCCACCTGCCTTTGGAGGTGGGGAGCAGCTCTGAGCTGTGCTGAGCTCCCCAACCTTGTCCCAGCACATGAACATGGACTAAACTTTTGTGCATCTCTCTCAATTTTTATGCATTGTTTGTACCATTGTTGGGGCTTTGGAGCCTCCTGCATGGGGACCATGCTCTGTCCCTGCTAGCTGGCATCTGCCCATGTGCCCCAGTGTGGCAGATAGCCATCGAGCAGCTTCCACTTAGCTTGAACAGTGGCTATAAAAAGAGCTTGACAAGATGGAATGCTAATAGAGATGTTTTCTGAAGGTTGAAACTGAGCTGCTCGAGGGCATTCGTGACAGGGAGATGCCAGAAGAAACCAAATAACCTTTCATTGTGGAGTAAATAATTTGATTTTAAATACTCTCTGGGAAAGGATCCTACGAGGGGAAAAAAAAACCACCAACTCCTTGCTAAGTGTTTGGAAAGCTGTTGCTTTTCTAAATCTCCCGTTTGCAGTACCTAGAGAGCATCAATTTCCAAAGCTATGGGTGACAAGTGGGTCACAATGGGGGACCTTCTTCCCCGAATTTGTCTGAACCATGCGAAGCTTCAGTGCATGTGATGTCCTGCCCCTGTGGCATCCATGGATGGTGTGGGAAGCCACCTCCTGCTGCTCATGTCCATTGGTGCCCCCCGTTTTTGTATTCTGAGGGGCAGCAAGCAGTCCCCTGGCCTCTCAATGGCTGGAAGAGCTTTGGTGACATCCTTGAGTATTGTCCCTCCCCACAATGGGCAGAAAGGTCCTACCAGCAGAGCTACAGCTCCATCCCACCACAAAGCCATGCCCATCTCCTGGCATGGGGAATCTGTGTGTCAGTGTTGGCTTCTGGCGGTTGAGTCAGTGCAATGCCACCCAAAACGTGGCTTTTTGGAAGAGGTTCATGGGTTGCTCCTTGTTGTCTCTGAAATGGGGAGGGAGGTGTCAGTATTGCTTTTCCAGGACAGGGATCAAGAGTTGTAGCAAGCTGAGAGCAGCAAGATGGCTCGTTAGAGCCCTGCCAGTGTCCATGTCCTCAACGCGGGTGCAGCCACCTGAATGGCACCAGTATCACTGCAGCAATAGAGCTTTGCCCTTCCTGAGCATCTGATCCCAGCTCTCCTGATTACCAGTCCACGCTGGTGAACTAAGTTTCCATCTCCACTATTCTCATTTTCAGGATTGATGCTGAGCCAAAAATGGGCTTGGTCCTGCTATCATCACACCATGGCCGAGCCAGGCAGCCTGTTTCTCAGTGGGTCTATTGGTGGGAGCACAGGACTGCGCAACCATGGTTACACACAGCTCTTGGACCAGAGCTGGCTCCTAACCAGCTGTGTCTAAGTACAAGTGTGAGTCCAACCCCCCAAAAGCCACACAGATGTGGCTTTAGGATGAGCTGGATCAGCCCATCCAGCCAAGCATCACCAGGTAGCTTGGGGACCAGAAATCCCCAGCCCCCTTGTGTGTGGTCCCCATCCTTGCGCTCCCACCCCTTCTCCCCCCACTTCTCTCTGCTGTCTATCTGTCTCTCCATTCTCTCTCTGCTAATGCATCCAGTGCATAAAAGTGAGGTTTCCGAAAAGATCTCTGAGCCCAAGGAGACAGCTGGGAGATGCAGAGAGGGGGAAAGAGAAAGAGGCTTTTTGAATATTGAATTAAGGCTGTCTCCAATATTATTGAATTCCCATAAGAAGGCAGCCGGTGAGCCCACTGCTTTAGTGTCCTATGAATATTTCATTGCTTGACTTAAGCTTGGTGAAAATAGTTTCACTGCACAAAAGCACCTCTTTGGTTTGTGGACTTCTCTTGAAGCACGTGGTGAGTGTCCCCGTGCTCACACCGGCTATGAAGTCACCCTGGCTTGCAGACAGAGTCATCCCACACTACAGCAAAATGGATTTGTGGAACCTGGGTGATCTTTTGGCACAACCCAGCCAGGAATTTCCAGAAGACAACCAGTCATGGCTCAAAAGGTGTTGGTGGGCTGCTGGGTTGGACTGCATGAGCGCTGCAGCTGTGTTGGCAGCAGAGATGCTCAATACCTCTGTCTCCATCCAACCAGGGCAACAATGGAGATAGTGTGTGGTCAGAGAGGTCATCTCATGTTGCTTTGACTTACCAAGTTGGCTGCAGAACTGGGAATACAACCCAGGCATCCTGGTACCCAGTTGTGGGCACTGGCCTTGGGGGTCTCTTGGTTCCCCAAATTTTAGATGCTTACCAGGAGCTTCCCTGGATAATCCAAACCTCATTAATTACTTGGGCTGGAAATCTTTCAAAAACAGGCTCTTTCACAAGAAATTGATGACTCCTGCTTTCAGACAGGATGTAAATCCTATTGACCAATGCTGTGGAGAATCTGGATGCAAGAGCATCGCTTGCACACTCTGCACAGATCAAAATGGTGTCTCAAATACCATGAAAATATCTGCTTTTCCCTTTACAGGACTCCTTAATTTTCCTCGATGACCCAGCAGCTTCCTCCGAGATGACCCAACTGTGAAGGTCCTGCGCAGACGCAGCAGCAGGAAGAACCTTTTTCTTGTTTATTAGTTGAGCTCAGCGATCTCCCAGCCACAGCACCTAACACCTCTCCCTGCTCTGCCAGATGCCATCGCACAGATCTGGAGTGATTCAAGTCCGGAGGGGGTTGGCTAATTCTATTGCTTTCTGCTAATTTTTTTCTTTTCTTTTCTTTTCTTTTTTTTTCCTCCAATCTGGAAATCCTCTGCAAAGGCAAAGAGAGCAAATTAATGAGAATTGATGGTTTTATTGTAGACAGGGTAGATAACACTACTTGTTACTGAGGTTACCCAATATTTCCCATTATAGGGCTGCGTTTCCCGTTGCTTAGACCAATGCCAAAACGTGAACGTTTAGGTAGAAATTGTCTGCCAGGGATTTGCCTCAACCTGAACTTCCCTGGAAAATTTCAACTAAACTGGGTCAGCTGTTTCCAAGAGAAAAGCCAGAAGAAAGCCATTTGGCTTGCCTGTGGCCAGCACCCTTCCTGAACCTCCTTTGGAAAGCTGTCACACCCTGTGCTTCATGTGGGGAGGTGAAATTGGGTCCCTTTCGATGGGACCATGCTTTCAGCCTTTAATTATAGAAAGGTTTGGGTTGGAAGGGACCTTAAAGATCATCTAACTTGGAACAAGCTGACCAGAGATGTTGTGGAGTCTCCTTCTCTGGAGACATTCAAAACCTGCCTGGACACAATCCTGTGTCATCTGCTCTGGGTGAACCTGCTTTAGCAGGGTTGGACTAGATGATCTTCAGAGGTCCCTTTCAACCCAACCACTCTGTGATTCTGTGATGTTGTAGTTCCAACCACCTTGCCAAGGGCAGGGACACCTTCCACTAGATCAGGTTGCCCAAAGCCCTGTCCAACCTGGCCTTGAACACTTCCAGGGAGGAAGCAGCCACACGGCGCTTCACTTACTCCTATTCTACAAGATGGGAAACCTGTCTCCCCCAGGAGATGGGAGGCCTGCAGCCCACTGTCACCTGTGACACCCCCTGAAGTTTGAGTGCAGAAGGTGCTGCCCCTCTGGGACATTCCAGCTGGGGACAGCTGGAGACCCTGGGCACAGCTGCACCTGTTGTACGCTCATGTGGCACACGAGCAGCACAGTCTTTTTGTCACAAATGAGAAGATGCCATCCCAGGACTTCACTGCTTGTCCCCCTTTAGCAATTTAATCAGGAGACACCAGAAGTTGTCTGGGTTGAATAAACTCTTTGCAGGCTGATGGCGCAGGGTCCACGCATTGCATGGGGAGCCCGGTGGCAAATCCGGCCCAGATGACAACCACAGATCCATACAGCACCTGCCTCGGCTCTGCCCGTCCTAGGTTTTAATTTTCTCGGAGGGTGACGGCGGGCAGCTCCGGTTGACGTCAATGCAATTGCGTTAGCACTGCTGGAAACCAGCCTCGTGTCGTCTGCCCCGGCAGAGCCCGCTTGGAGCGTGGCGGCTCACGAAGTCGTTTGGCGTAGATTAGGTTGGGTGAGATGGATTGCTGGGTTCCTAACTAGGACAGAGAGATAAGAATAATGGATGGACGGCCAAAGAGCAACCATGCTTTAGGTAGATGAATAAATCACTTTGATTGTTCATGTATAAACAGCAGATGCCAGCAGGCCTTGGCTTTGCATCCAATTTGAGTCCTAGGATTGTGTTTAAGGATCTAAAAGCCATTTGAAATGGGCTTCGTTAATTGAGGAAACCCCGCTCATTGTGCTTCTGCAACAGAGCCAGGGTTGCTCAGCACTCGGTGTTTGGCTGGGTCCCTTGGGAACCTCCATCCTGAGATGCTATGTCCCTGTGTCACCTTTCATAGAATCATAGAACAGTTTGGGTGGGAAAGGACCTTCAAAGCTCCCCCAGTGCCCCCCTGCCACGAGCAGGGACGTCTGCACCAGCTCAGGTTGCTCAGAGCCCCGTCCAGCCTGGCCTGGGATGTCTCCAGGGATGGGGCATCCACCACCTCTCTGGCCAACCTGGGACAGGCTCTCACCACCTTCATTATAGAAAATTTCTTCCTCATGTCTGGCCTGATTCTCTCTTCCTTTAGTTTAAAACTGTCACCTCTTGTCCTATCACAAAAGGCCTTGCAAAAACATCTGTCTCCATCTTTCTTATAGGCCCCTTTCCTGGGAAGAAGTGGTGCCCAGGACAGGGAGAGGAGCGGTTTCCTCCTGCCAAAGGAGGCTGGCTTTAAGACCTGCCTTCCCGCTGCCGACCTGTCTGTACCAGCCACAAACCACCCGTTCTCCTGGGTTGCACCCTGGGAGCAGGAAGGGTCTTCAAGAGGCTTCACAGTGCATGCAGTGCCCTTAGTTTCGAAGGATGCTCAGCTCCAGCATCTCCAGCATCTCCAGCATCTGGACATGGGGTGATACAGGGTCAGCATTGTGGGGACATCTCCAGCCTGGCCTCCTCGTGCAGCAGAGCATTGCATTTGTTCACGGCAGCCCGTGTGCTCAGCGGGATGGCATCCACTGGGCTCCCAGTCCATAACGTGGGGACGTATTTCTCACTCAAAGTGGATGTCCATGTGTGCCTGGTTTCAGCAGAAAACATTATTCAAACAGGAGCTGCGGATGTTCCCATGTGTATCTGATCTTGTCAGGATCTGTGCTGCGGGCACGTGGAAATGCCATGGCAGCTGTGGACTGGAGAGGAGAAGCAAGCCCTGAGAAACCCCATGAGCCAACCAATGGTGTCTATCTCTTGATCCATGACTCCCACCAGCCCTTTAATTTCCCTCCAGCAATGGAGCAAGCCAGGATGATGCTTCAACCCTCCCCTCCCAGAGCAGCTGCGGTCCTGGATGCAATTCTGCTCCCTTACCAAAAGCTGATCCAACCCATCCCACCAGCCGCCCCCCTCCTTCTGTGCCTGCTCGTTACCTTAATAACCCTCTGATCAATCTCAGAAGGAACCAGCAACATGGGAATGGCAGATGGAGAACAGAGCATGAATATTAATTAGCAATGAATTCCAAACAGAGGACTTTAATTACATTAAGAGTGCAGGCTTGGAGGCAGTGACTTAGTTCCTGCTGTAAATCTGTTGACAGGTCATTTGCCACACTGGTGTCAGTGCCCCTTAATGAATGAATATATACATTTCAAGTGCTAGTGTATGGAGGGAAATAGGGTCTTGCTTCCAAAAACGCAAAAGCAAGGCACCGCCCCAGCAAGAGGGCTTCATTCCCTGGCAGGATTCGGAGAAATAATTATTGGTATAATTACCTGCTAATGATATAGGGAGCCAGGAGCTCTGCTCGTGAGGCTGGAAACCTCCTGTGCATCATCAGCCAGATCTGCTGCTTTGTTATATGTGGTCTGGTCACTGGGGGGAGACCAAGAACCGCAGTGTGTTGGGTGGGTGCCGGGGTCCCCACTGCACCGGCACGCGTGGGTGTGTGCCATGTGCCTGGACCGCTGCCCGCTTCAGACGTAGGCGCCCAAGGATTCCCCTTGCGTTGGAGCAAGCCTGCTGTGGCGTTTTGCCATGGTGGCCTCTTAGAATCTTAGAATGGCTTGGGTTGAAGGGACCTTCAAAGCTCATCTAGTCCAACCCCTGCCATGAGCAGGGACATCTGTATCAGCTCAGGTTGCTCAGAGCCCCGTCCAGCCTGGCCTGGGATGTCTCCAGGGATGGGGCATCCACCACCTCTCTGGGCAACCTGGGCCAGGCTCTCACCACCCTCAGTGTATAAAAAAAAATTTCTTCCTTGTATCTGGCCTGAATCTCCCCTCCTTTAGTTTAAAACCATCCCTCTTGCTTGAGAAGAACATGAGTGTGCGCTCATCCTTTCTTCCACCTTCTCACCAGGGCTCCGACCTGCCCCAAGGTGGGACGTGAACAAGCTGAGTGGCACAGGCTGGTGGCACAGATGTGACCTGGAGGCTGGGAACTGCCTCAGCAGCTGACACACAGCTTCCCCCGCCTCACCGCCCTGCCTACGGCTCTCCCGGCAAGTCTATTTTTATTTGTCTCTTCTAAAAATGAGTGGGGAGGGCAGAGGTGTTTCCTTGTTGTGATGAACTTGTCCAAACCCCAAACACTTAAAACCCTGCTGGCCAGCTTTTAAGAGCTGAGTCTGACTCTTTCACGCTTCTTTTTATTGCTCGCTGCCAAATTACAGAGCAGGTTCTCCTCGCTGGCCCAGGAGCAAGGTAGAGGATGTCACGATGACAGCATGTTTTGGACCAGCAGTCAGGAGACACCTCTAATTCACGGTGCTGATCAGTGCCAAAAAATCCTGCTTTACCTTGAGGGCAGAGGCAGCAAAGCTCAGAAATAGAGCCCCTTCATCTCCACCTCAGCCAGCATGCTCATTTTCTCCTCATTTTTCTGCATTTCTTCTTGCAGCAGCTGTTCTCTGGCTGGGGTCAGATGGAGATACATTAAAATGGGAGTTTGAGGAGCTGCTGAGCTTTGCAAAGTTGCTGTGCCGGGGTGGCCTGAGCCCTTTTCCCCTCCTCTCGTACTTCAGATACCTGTGCCGGATTAAATATTTGCTCTGTGTCTTATCGACTGGCTCTAGCAAAGGGCTTTTCTGCCCGGACAACACGTGAAAGTGTATATAAATGCAAGAGGCAGAGCAAAGGATATCTGGAGATGGTGAGGCGTGTTTGTACAAGTAATTACTCCAACACTCTTGCAAGGAAAGTCATGTTCAACCAACGAAGAGATGCTATCGTGTGAGTGGCGCATCTGAGAGGGACTAACAAGCAGATGTTGGTGTGGGATGGTGAAAAGACGGCAAGGTCATGTAATTATTACACCAGGACTTACCACTGGAGCTGCTGTGAGCATGGTGCTCTCCTGCCAGCAGCCCTTGGCTCTGCTGGGCTGGAATTTTGGAAGCCTGAGCCGGTCCCTGCTGTGTTTGTACCAATATGTTCCTCCTGCGGGTGCCTGCAGAGCTCACGTCTTCCTCCAGGATCCTGCCGCTGGCGCCGGAGCCGTGTGGCATCGTGCCGCTCTTCTCTTTGACAGATGCTGCTAACCCAGCTGGTATATGGAGATGTGCTCAAAGAATCCAGACTTAATGGGGCTGAAACTCCCCAATGACAGTGGCAGAATGGAAGGGAAAGGCTGATTCCCTTTCTCCCTATGCTTTTTTCATGTATGCTTTTCCTCCATGGCTGCTGGAAGAGTTACATTACGTAAAGGTAGATAAGTTCCTGCCTTTTGTGAGCAGTTGGAATAATTTTCAATATCTGAGACACCCCATCTGGCAAAGGTCATGCTCTGTTCTCTAGATGGCCTTAATTTAGCACCTGCAAGTTCTTGCTGAAGTGCAAAACTTGGGCTTGCAGAAAGACCCCTGGAGACTACTGTATAGGGAACATCTTCCTGATGTAGAGATGTGAGCATGCTGCTGAGCTTCTGCATCATCCTCACCTCCCAACTGGAAGTAAATGGGTTTTACTGGAGTTTTGCAAGAGCCCTGCAAAGCACAGCTCTGGTGCAGCTCAGGGCTCCGTGTGACACCCAGGGCTGCTCCGAAATAGCTGCACCTGATGGTGATGCACCAAACCACCTCCAAAGAGCTGTAGTTGATGCACTGATGAGTGCTCAGCTCTTTGGCTTCTTCCATGAGCTCCTGCCATCCCTGCTGCCATGGGGCTGCCATGGGGCTGCCATGGGGCTGGATCTCTGCAGGCTGCGTGGCTCCAAGCAAAGTTGGGGAGGCAGATGGGAGGTGTGAGGAGGATGGAACAGACATATCCGTGGCTGGTTGCTCTTCGCTGTGATTTAAAGTTCATTCCTCGGCTCCACTGCCAAAGGAGCTGAGGTTGGCTCATTGGATTCTTGAGGTGGGTATAGCTGGATTCAGCGGAGGGGCTTGGAGAAAGCATCGTCCCCAAAGTCATGGGGCTGAACAGCACAGGGAACCCCTACTAGGTGTCGTGGGGTGGAGGGGCTGGAGGGACCCAGCCTTCCTATCAGACCTTGGAGAATCCAGGTGAAAACACCTGTGAGAGGGCTCCCCAGTTGTCTCTTGTCCCTTACAAAATGTGCCCAACTTCAGGGCACAAGCACACGACAGACGGGGCTCCGGAGGTTCCTCTGCTGGATTTTTTGGTGTGCGGACTCCTGCCGGTGCTGGCGCTGGTGACTACCACACACCAGGGCTTATCTCCAGACCCACCAGGAGCAGGAAACTCAGCGAGTTCCCAAGCGAACCACTGGTGTGGGAGGCCAGCGTCTCTGACCTCCGGGGGTCCTGTGCCTTTGAACAGGCTCCTAATCTGCTTGGGAAAAGCAGGCGGACTCTGGAGGGAGAGGAGGGAGAGCTGGGGCTGTGCCCTGAGCAGGGTCGCTGTCGCTTGCGGCTTTGATTTCTGAGGCTTGCTGTCTCAGGCTCGCAGGATTTGCCTGCCTGGCCATGAACAAAAAAAAAGCTGGATTCTCCCCGAGCCTTTATTCCCCATGTCAAGATCACCAGTGGTTTCCTGAGGAGGAGTTGCAGCAGAGGAAGGCTTTTCTTGATGGCTTTTGACAGGCGTGGGGAAAAGCAGGGCTCAGCCTCTACCCAGCTGAAAAGCTGCTTTCTGCCTTCCCCCGCATAGGGAACCCCACTCCTGTGTTGGGGTCACCCCACAGCCCCGGCTCAGCATCTTGCTTTGATTCTCACCATCCAGCATCCTTTCCCTTACTCCTGAGTAAATCTGAACTGCAGCTGGACCCTGCCTGGGATGAGCATCTCCAGCCAGACGCTGCATGCAAGGATCCCTGGAAGATGCCCAGCCATTGCATTCCTTGGCCAAGGCAGCCTGGCTCTGAGCTGGGACCTCTAACAGATGCCACCTAACTTCCCCGAGAGACAGAAAACGTGACAAGGGCACATTGCCACCACTCTGACATCTTCGAGTCCCTTGGCTTATCCCCAGGGCCAGTCTTCACTTTACAAGCA